>NW_027639744.1:0-360000 GCF_949606895.1 Notothenia rossii
AATGAAGAAATGTATCCCAAAATAGTGCCTCATAATGCGGGTAGAGTCCCCTGCCAACTCCCCTTGCATTCCTCCAGACTCAGAAAAAGTCTAAGTTAACTTTTTGAAGAACCATAAAAAAGGGCTAAAAGTGTTAAAATGTATCCCAAAATAGTGCCTCATAATGCGGTTAGAGTCCCCTGCCAACTCCCCTTGCATTCCTCCAGACTCAGAAAAAGTCTAAGTCAAGTTTTCGGAGAAGCATAGAAATGGGTGAAAATGAAAAAATGTATCACAAAATAGTGCCTCATAATGCGGGTAGAGTCCCATCAAACTCCCATTGCATTCCTCCAGACTCAGAAAAAGTCTAAGTCAACTTTTGGGAGAACCATAGAAAATGGGTGAAAATGAAAAATGTATCCCAAAATAGTGCCTCATAATGCGGGTAGAGTCCCCTGCCAACTCCCCTTGCATTCCTCCAGATTAAGAAAAAGTCTAAGTCAACTTTTTGGAGAACCATAGAAATGGGTGAAAATGAAAAAATGTATCAGAAAATAGTGCCTCATAATGCGGGTAGAGTCCCCTGCCAACTCCCATTGCATTCCTTCAGACTCAGAAAAAGTCTAAGTCAAGTTTTCGGAGAACCATAGAAATGGGTGAAAATGAAGAAATGTATCCCAAAATAGTGCCTCATAATGCGTGTAGAGTCCCATCAAACTCCCATTGCATTCCTCCAGACTCAGAAAAAGTCTAAGTCAACTTTTTGGAGAACCATAGAAAATGGGTGAAAATGAAAAATGTATCCCAAAATAGTGCCTCATAATGCGGGTAGAGTCCCATCAAACTCCCATTGCATTCCTCCAGACTCAGAAAAAGTCTAAGTCAACTTTTTGGAGAACCATAGAAAATGGGTGAAAATGAAAAATGTATCCCAAAATAGTGCCTCATAATGCGGGTAGAGTCCCCTGCCAACTCCCCTTGCATTCCTCCAGATTAAGAAAAAGTCTAAGTCAACTTTTTGGAGAACCATAGAAATGGGTGAAAATGAAAAAATGTATCAGAAAATAGTGCCTCAAAATGCGGGTAGAGTCCCCTGCCAACTCCCCTTGCATTCCTCCAGACTCAGAAAAAGTCTAAGTCAAGTTTTCGGAGAACCATAGAAATGGGTGAAAATGAAAAAATGTATCCCAAAATAGTCCCTCATAATGCGGGTAGAGTCCCCTGCCAACTCCCCTTGCATTCCTCCAGATTAAGAAAAAGTCTAAGTCAACTTTTCGGAGAACCATACAAATGGGTGAAAATGAAAAAATGTATCACAAAATAGTGCCTCATAATGCGGGTAGAGTCCCCTGCCAACTCCCCTTGCATTCCTATAGACTCAGAAAAAGTCTAAGTCAACTTTTTGGAGAACCATAAAAAAGGGCTAAAAGTGTTAAAATGTATCCCAAAATAGTGCCTCATAAGGCAGGTAGAGTCCCATCAAACTCCCCTTGCATTCCTTCAGACTCAGAAAAAGTCTAAGTCAACTTTTTGGAGAACCATAGAAATGGGTGCAAATGAAAAAATGTATCCTAAAATAGTGCCTCATAATGCGGGTAGAGTCCCCTGCCAACTCCCCTTGCATTCCTCCAGACTCAGAAAAAGTCCAAGTCAACTTTTTGGAGAACCATAAAAAGGGCTAAAAGTGTTAAAATGTATCCCAAAATAGTGCCTCATAATGCGGGTAGAGTCCCCTGCCAACTCCCCTTGCATTCCTCCAGACCCAGAAAAAGTCTAAGTCAACTTTTTGGAGAACCATAGAAAATGGGTGAAAATGAAGAAATGTATCCCAAAATAGTGCCTCATAATGCGGGTAGAGTCCCATCAAACTCCCTTTGCATTCCTCCAGACTCAGAAAAAGTATAAGTCAACTTTTTGGAGAACCATAGAAAATGGGTGAAAATGTAAAATGTATCACAAAATAGTGCCTCATAATGCGGGTAGAGTCCCCTGCCAACTCCCCTTGCATTCCTCCAGATTAAGAAAAAGTCTAAGTCAACTTTTTGGAGAACCATAGAAATGGGTGAAAATGAAAAAATGTATCACAAAATAGTGCCTCATAATGCGGTTAGGGAATGTTCCGGTATTTGGACAACATTAACATGGGATCACTCCGGTCAATGTACGTACTTCGTCTCACTGGAATATTAATGGCCAGATTGAATACAAAATCGACCCAAATTCTCCGGTCAATGACAGGAGAGTTTTGAAAGTGACAAAACACTGTTCCACACATTTAAAAACACTTAATCAATGTTTACCCAGGATCCATGCACCTTTCCTGGCTTGTAAAATGTGGTGATGCGCCCTGGAGGTAGCGGGTAGGCTCTGTGCGTGGTGCTGAACCCCAGCCTGTCTATGTGGAATACAAAAACAAACAAAGACAAACACCTTTAAGGTCACCAGGGTCGTGAGGTTCTGGTTCTGGCGGTGTGCATGGAGGGGTTTAGTCCGAGTGAGGAGTGCTCGAGCGTGGGAGGATGTGTAAGGCAGAGGAGGGGAACAAAATGTGTGTGCAGGAGCAGGGAGAAAAGAGAAAATAAAAAGACTCAAAGTGTTCCACCTTCCAGCAGCAGCAGCAGCAGCAGCGGGCCCGCGGTGCTGAACACCTGCCTGTCTATGTGGAGTACAAAAACAAACAAAGACAAACACCTTTAAGGTCACCAGGGTCGTGAGGTTCTGGTTCTGGCGGTGTGCATGGAGGGGTTTGACCTGGCTCCCCGACACAATGCACATAGTCTGGAGCAGCGGAGCAGCGGCTGGGCCGTGTTCCCCCTTCTGTCCATTTGCCTATCAGTTTGTTAACGAAGTGGACAGAGGCTGTTTTTTGCCCCTAAAAGTGACTTTTAATGGTGTTTTTGGCATTTAAATGATGGGTCTTATCATTATCCAGGGTCCCCGACACAATGAAACTAGTCTGGAGCTCGCTGGGGTCCCGCAAAATGCTTTAATCACGATTTGGTCCTTTTCCCCATCACTTTGTTAACGAAGTGGACAGAGGCTGTTTTTTGCCCCTAAAAGTGACTTTTAATGGTGTTTTTGGCATTTAAATGATGTGTTTTATATTTCTCCAGGGTCCCCGACACAATGAAACTAGTCTGGAGCTCGCTGGGGTTCCGCAAAATGCTTTAATCACGATTTTGTCCTTTTCCCCATCACTTTGTTAACGAAGTGGACAGAGGCTGTTTTTTGCCCCTAAAAGTGACTTTTAATGGTGTTTTTTGTATTTAAATGATGTGTTTTATCATTGTGGAGGGTCCCCAAGACAATGCACATAGTCTGGAGCTCGCTGGGGTCCCGCAAATGCTTTAATCACGATTTGGTCCATTTCCCCATCACTTTGTTAACGAAGTGGACAGAGGCTGTTTTTTGCCCCTAAAAGTGACTTTTAATGGTGTTTTTTGTATTTAAATGATGTGTTTTATCTTTCTCCAGGGTCCCCGACGCAATGCACATAGTCTGGAGCTCGCTGGGGTCCCGCAAAATGCTTTAATCACGATTTTGTCCTTTTCCCCATCACTTTGTTAACGAAGTGGACAGAGGCTGTTTTTTGCCCCTAAAAGTGACTTTTAATGGTGTTTTTGGCATTTAAATGATGGGTCTTATCATTATCCAGGGTCCCCGACACAATGAAACTAGTCTGGAGCTCGCTGGGGTCCCGCAAAATGCTTTAATCACGATTTGGTCCTTTTCCCCATCACTTTGTTAACGAAGTGGACAGAGGCTGTTTTTTGCCCCTAAAAGTGACTTTTAATGGTGTTTTTGGCATTTAAATGATGTGTTTTATATTTCTCCAGGGTCCCCGACACAATGAAACTAGTCTGGAGCTCGCTGGGGTTCCGCAAAATGCTTTAATCACGATTTTGTCCTTTTCCCCATCACTTTGTTAACGAAGTGGACAGAGGCTGTTTTTTGCCCCTAAAAGTGACTTTTAATGGTGTTTTTTGTATTTAAATGATGTGTTTTATCATTGTGGAGGGTCCCCAAGACAATGCACATAGTCTGGAGCTCGCTGGGGTCCCGCAAATGCTTTAATCACGATTTGGTCCATTTCCCCATCACTTTGTTAACGAAGTGGACAGAGGCTGTTTTTTGCCCCTAAAAGTGACTTTTAATGGTGTTTTTTGTATTTAAATGATGTGTTTTATCTTTCTCCAGGGTCCCCGACGCAATGCACATAGTCTGGAGCTCGCTGGGGTCCCGCAAAATGCTTTAATCACGATTTTGTCCTTTTCCCCATCACTTTGTTAACGAAGTGGACAGAGGCTGTTTTTTGCCCCTAAAAGTGACTTTTAATGGTGTTTTTGGCATTTAAATGATGGGTCTTATCATTATCCAGGGTCCCCGACACAATGAAACTAGTCTGGAGCTCGCTGGGGTCCCGCAAAATGCTTTAATCACGATTTGGTCCTTTTCCCCATCACTTTGTTAACGAAGTGGACAGAGGCTGTTTTGTGCCCCTAAAAGTGACTTTTAATGGTGTTTTTGGCATTTAAATGATGGGTCTTATCATTATCCAGGGTCCCCGACACAATGAAACTAGTCTGGAGCTCGCTGGGGTCCCGCAAAATGCTTTAATCACGATTTTGTCCTTTTCCCCATCACTTTGTTAACGAAGTGGACAGAGGCTGTTTTTTGCCCCTAAAAGTGACTTTTAATGGTGTTTTTTGTATTTAAATGATGTGTTTTATCATTGTGGAGGGTCCCCAAGACAATGCACATAGTCTGGAGCTCGCTGGGGTCCCGCAAATGCTTTAATCACGATTTGGTCCATTTCCCCATCAGTTTGTTAACGAAGTGGACAGAGGCTGTTTTGTGCCCCTAAAAGTGACTTTTAATGGTGTTTTTGGCATTTAAATGATGTGTTTTATCATTATCCAGGGTCCCCGACACAATGAAACTAGTCTGGAGCTCGCTGGGGTCCCGCAAAATGCTTTAATCACGATTTTGTACTTTTCCCCATCACTTTGTTAACGAAGTGGACAGAGGCTGTTTTTTGCCCCTAAAAGTGACTTTTAATGGTGTTTTTGGCATTTAAATGATGGGTCTTATCATTATCCAGGGTCCCCGACACAATGAAACTAGTCTGGAGCTCGCTGGGGTCCCGCAAAATGCTTTAATCACGATTTTGTACTTTTCCCCATCACTTTGTTAACGAAGTGGACAGAGGCTGTTTTTTGCCCCTAAAAGTGACTTTTAATGGTGTTTTTGGCATTTAAATGATGGGTCTTATCATTATCCAGGGTCCCCAAGACAATGCACATAGTCTGGAGCTCGCTGGGGTCCCACAAAATGCTTTAATCACGATTTTGTACTTTTCCCCATCACTTTGTTAACGAAGTGGACAGAGGCTGTTTTTTGCCCCTAAAAGTGACTTTTAATGGTGTTTTTGGCATTTAAATGATGGGTCTTATCATTATCCAGGGTCCCCGACACAATGAAACTAGTCTGGAGCTCGCTGGGGTCCCGCAAAATGCTTTAATCACGATTTTGTCCTTTTCCCCATCACTTTGTTAACGAAGTGGACAGAGGCTGTTTTTTGCCCCTAAAAGTGACTTTTAATGGTGTTTTTGGCATTTAAATGATGTGTTTTATCATTATCCAGGGTCCCCGACACAATGCACATAGTCTGGAGCTCGCTGGGGTCCCGGAAATGCTTTAATCACGATTTGGTCCTTTTCCCCATCACTTTGTTAACGAAGTGGACAGAGGCTGTTTTTTGCCCCTAAAAGTGACTTTTAATGGTGTTTTTTGTATTTAAATGATGTGTTTTATCTTTCTCCAGGGTCCCCGACGCAATGCACATAGTCTGGAGCTCGCTGGGGTCCCGCAAAATGCTTTAATCACGATTTTGTCCTTTTCCCCATCACTTTGTTAACGAAGTGGACAGAGGCTGTTTTTTGCCCCTAAAAGTGACTTTTAATGGTGTTTTTTGTATTTAAATGATGTGTTTTATCTTTCTCCAGGGTCCCCGACGCAATGCACATAGTCTGGAGCTCGCTGGGGTCCCGCAAAATGCTTTAATCACGATTTTGTCCTTTTCCCCATCACTTTGTTAACGAAGTGGACAGAGGCTGTTTTTTGCCCCTAAAAGTGACTTTTAATGGTGTTTTTGGCATTTAAATGATGTGTTTTATCATTATCCAGGGTCCCCGACACAATGAAACTAGTCTGGAACTCGCTGGGGTCCCGCAAAATGCTTTAATCACGATTTTGTCCTTTTCCCCATCACTTTGTTAACGAAGTGGACAGAGGCTGTTTTTTGCCCCTAAAAGTGACTTTTAATGGTGTTTTTTGTATTTAAATGATGGGTCTTATCATTGTGGAGGGTCCCCAAGACAATGCAACTAGTCTGGAGCTCGCTGGGGTCCCGCAAATGCTTTAATCACGATTTGGTCCTTTTCCCCATCACTTTGTTAACGAAGTGGACAGAGGCTGTTTTTTGCCCCTAAAAGTGACTTTTAATGGTGTTTTTGGCATTTAAATGATGTGTTTTATCATTATCCAGGGTCCCCGACACAATGAAACTAGTCTGGAGCTCGCTGGGGTCCCGCAAAATGCTTTAATCACGATTTTGTCCTTTTCCCCATCACTTTGTTAACGAAGTGGACAGAGGCTGTTTTTTGCCCCTAAAAGTGACTTTTAATGGTGTTTTTGGCATTTAAATGATGTGTTTTATCTTTCTCCAGGGTCCCCGACGCAATGCACATAGTCTGGAGCTCGCTGGGGTCCCGCAAATGCTTTAATCAGGCGTTTTAACACTTTTCCCCACGAAAATGATTTTTAATTATTTTTTGGGGGCTATATAAATCAAATTCCGGTTAATGCCGAGCACAATTGTACCTTTTACTATTTTAATGTATTTGCATGATATATCTTTGGGCGATAAAAGCGACATATTTGGATGACTTTGTCAGTTTATGGAGCTTATCCCACAAATCCCGGATGATCCGGGCCAAATTTGGGAGCTCATAGGCAGCCTGCCATAGGCCCCCACCCGTGGAATGAAAAAAAAATGAAAGAAAACGGTCAATTATATGTTAAAATAATCAAAAACTGAACTTTTAAAATTACATGGGAGAGGGGATCTGAAAAATTGGAGAAGGGGAAAAGTGTTCGGCGCTTCGGGACGAAGCGCCGAACACTTTTCCCCTACCCCGTTGCAAGGTACAACGGAGAGGGGAATCCAGACTTCCCCTCCTCCGTTGTAAAAAACCGTTCATGTTTTACAAGCTACCTTCTGCACGAAATCGGAAACCCGGTTTTTGAGAGGACTCAGAAAAAAAACGGCTGTGTAACTTCATGGAGGAATTCATCCGCTGTATGTGCACTTTGGCTCGGATACATTTTGTTGCCTGGAGACCCCCCAGCATGGTTCTTACCAAACTTAAAGTTTTTGAACTGGGCTCTGGAGGAAGGTAAGGGGAGTTGACAGGGGACTCAATCCGCCTCATGAGGCACTATTTTCGGATACATTTCAACACTTTTAGCCCTTTTTGATGGTTCTCCAAAAAATAACTCTGACTTTTTCAGAGTGTGGAGGAAGGTGAGGGGAGTTGACAGGGGACTTTATCCGCCTTATGGGGCACTATTCTCGGATACATTTCAACACTTTTAGCCCTTTTTGATGGTTCTCCAAAAAATAACTCTGACTTTTTCAGAGTGTGGAGGAAGGTGAGGGGAGTTGACAGGGGACTTTATCCGCCTTATGGGGCACTATTCCCGGATACATTTCAACACTTTTAGCCCTTTTTGATGGTTCTCCAAAAAATAACTCTGACTTTTTCAGAGTGTGGAGGAAGGTGAGGGGAGTTGACAGGGGACTTTATCCGCCTTATGGGGCACTATTCCCGGATACATTTCAACACTTTTAGCCCTTTTTGATGGTTCTCCAAAAAATAACTCTGACTTTTTCAGAGTGTGGAGGAAGGTGAGGGGAGTTGACAGGGGACTTTATCCGCCTTATGGGGCACTATTCCCGGATACATTTCAACACTTTTAGCCCTTTTTGATGGTTCTCCAAAAAATAACTCTGACTTTTTCAGAGTGTGGAGGAAGGTGAGGGGAGTTGACAGGGGACTTTATCCGCCTTATGGGGCACTATTCCCGGATACATTTCAACACTTTTAGCCCTTTTTGATGGTTCTCCAAAAAATAACTCTGACTTTTTCAGAGTGTGGAGGAAGGTGAGGGGAGTTGACAGGGGACTTTATCCGCCTTATGGGGCACTATTCCCGGATACATTTCAACACTTTTAGCCCTTTTTGATGGTTCTCCAAAAAATAACTCTGACTTTTTCAGAGTGTGGAGGAAGGTGAGGGGAGTTGACAGGGGACTTTATCCGCCTTATGGGGCACTATTCCCGGATACATTTCAACACTTTTAGCCCTTTTTGATGGTTCTCCAAAAAATAACTCTGACTTTTTCAGAGTGTGGAGGAAGGTGAGGGGAGTTGACAGGGGACTTTATCCGCCTTATGGGGCACTATTCCCGGATACATTTCAACACTTTTAGCCCTTTTTGATGGTTCTCCAAAAAATAACTCTGACTTTTTCAGAGTGTGGAGGAAGGTGAGGGGAGTTGACAGGGGACTTTATCCGCCTTATGGGGCACTATTCCCGGATACATTTCAACACTTTTAGCCCTTTTTGATGGTTCTCCAAAAAATAACTCTGACTTTTTCAGAGTGTGGAGGAAGGTGAGGGGAGTTGACAGGGGACTTTATCCGCCTTATGGGGCACTATTCCCGGATACATTTCAACACTTTTAGCCCTTTTTGATGGTTCTCCAAAAAATAACTCTGACTTTTTCAGAGTGTGGAGGAAGGTGAGGGGAGTTGACAGGGGACTTTACCCGCCTTATGGGGCACTATTCTCGGATACATTTCAACACTTTTAGCCCTTTTTGATGGTTCTCCAAAAAATAACTCTGACTTTTTCAGAGTGTGGAGGAAGGTGAGGGGAGTTGACAGGGGACTTTACCCGCCTTATGGGGCACTATTCTCGGATACATTTCAACACTTTTAGCCCTTTTTGATGGTTCTCCAAAAAATAACTCTGACTTTTTCAGAGTGTGGAGGAAGGTGAGGGGAGTTGACAGGGGACTTTACCCGCCTTATGGGGCACTATTCCCGGATACATTTCAACACTTTTAGCCCTTTTTGATGGTTCTCCAAAAAATAACTCTGACTTTTTCAGAGTGTGGAGGAAGGTGAGGGGAGTTGACAGGGGACTTTACCCGCCTTATGGGGCACTATTCCCGGATACATTTCAACACTTTTAGCCCTTTTTGATGGTTCTCCAAAAAATAACTCTGACTTTTTCAGAGTGTGGAGGAAGGTGAGGGGAGTTGACAGGGGACTTTACCCGCCTTATGGGGCACTATTCCCGGATACATTTCAACACTTTTAGCCCTTTTTGATGGTTCTCCAAAAAATAACTCTGACTTTTTCAGAGTGTGGAGGAAGGTGAGGGGAGTTGACAGGGGACTTTACCCGCCTTATGGGGCACTATTCTCGGATACATTTCAACACTTTTAGCCCTTTTTGATGGTTCTCCAAAAAATAACTCTGACTTTTTCAGAGTGTGGAGGAAGGTGAGGGGAGTTGACAGGGGACTTTACCCGCCTTATGGGGCACTATTCTCGGATACATTTTTTCATTTTCACCCATTTTTGATGGTTCTCCAAAAAGACAAGTTAGTCTTTTTTCTTCCCCCTTCCTCTTCTGATTTCTCACTGATCGAATGGCAAACGCGACCCGCCATCGGAGGGCCTCCGCCGGCCCGGCCTCGTGCCGGTGCTCTGGCGGTCGGTTCCTCCGAACTGCGGGTTCGACTCTGATGGCCGGGAGGGACGAGGGAAACGTCGGGGGGGTCTGCTGGAGGCTCCTGCTGGAGTCTTGCGTTCACTGGGACCTGGCTCGAAAAACTCGAAACCCTGACTCCAGTGCGGTGTTGCGGCCATGCGCCTCCGGGTACCAGACTCCCCTGCCTCCTCCGTGTTGCGTGGGCTGCGTGGGGGTAACCCTGCGTGTCCGTTACCCTGCGTGTCTCTTACCTTCCAGGCCGACCGATATGAAGCGTTTCCAAGACGAACCGTCTGACTCAGGGGTCCCACCACAGGTTCCGTAGCGGGGTGGAAGTTCCACCTCCCCTCTTTGCCGCGGAATGCAAAACAAACACCTGTTTCTCTCATCCTCCACTGTGGCATAGCGGCCTTAGTCGGCTGCGGCATTCAGCAATTGGCCTTGCTATATATGCTTGTCTGCAAAGACATTGATCGAATGGCAAACGTGACCCGCCATCGGAGGGCCTCCGCCGGCCCGGCCTCGTGCCGGTGCTCTGGCGGTCGGTTCCTCCGAACTGCGGGTTCGACTCTGATGGCCGGGAGGGACGAGGGAAACGTCGGGGGGGTCTGCTGGAGGCTCCGGGCACAGGACCCTACTTCATCAAACTACCTATTTGATCCTGCGTAACAACCACATATATGCTTGTCTGCAAAGACATTGATCGAATGGCAAACGTGACCCGCCATCGGAGGGCCTCCGCCGGCCCGGCCTCGTGCCGGTGCTCTGGCGGTCGGTTCCTCCGAACTGCGGGTTCGACTCTGATGGCCGGGAGGGACGGGGGAAACGTCGGGGGGGTCTGCTGGAGGCTCCTGCTGGAGTCTTGCGTTCACTGGGACCTGGCTCGAAAAACTCGAAACCCTGACTCCAGTGCGGTGTTGCGGCCATGCGCCTCCGGGTACCAGACTCCCCTGCCTCCTCCGTGTTGCGTGGGCTGCGTGGGGGTAACCCTGCGTGTCCGTTACCCTGCGTGTCTCTTACCTCCCAGGCCGACCGATATGAAGCGTTTCCAAGACGAACCGTCTGACTCAGGGGTCCCACCACAGGTTCCGTAGCGGGGTGGAAGTTCCACCTCCCCTCTTTGCCGCGGAATGCAAAACAAACACCTGTTTCTCTCATCCTCCACTGTGGCATAGCGGCCTTAGTCGGCTGCGGCATTCAGCAATTGGCCTTGCTATATATGCTTGTCTGCAAAGACATTGATCGAATGGCAAACGTGACCCGCCATCGGAGGGCCTCCGCCGGCCCGGCCTCGTGCCGGTGCTCTGGCGGTCGGTTCCTCCGAACTGCGGGTTCGACTCTGATGGCCGGGAGGGACGAGGGAAACGTCGGGGGGGTCTGCTGGAGGCTCCGGGCACAGGACCCTACTTCATCAAACTACCTATTTGATCCTGCGTAACAACCACATATATGCTTGTCTGCAAAGACATTGATCGAATGGCAAACGTGACCCGCCATCGGAGGGCCTCCGCCGGCCCGGCCTCGTGCCGGTGCTCTGGCGGTCGGTTCCTCCGAACTGCGGGTTCGACTCTGATGGCCGGGAGGGACGGGGGAAACGTCGGGGGGGTCTGCTGGAGGCTCCTGCTGGAGTCTTGCGTTCACTGGGACCTGGCTCGAAAAACTCGAAACCCTGACTCCAGTGCGGTGTTGCGGCCATGCGCCTCCGGGTACCAGACTCCCCTGCCTCCTCCGTGTTGCGTGGGCTGCGTGGGGGTAACCCTGCGTGTCCGTTACCCTGCGTGTCTCTTACCTCCCAGGCCGACCGATATGAAGCGTTTCCAAGACGAACCGTCTGACTCAGGGGTCCCACCACAGGTTCCGTAGCGGGGTGGAAGTTCCACCTCCCCTCTTTGCCGCGGAATGCAAAACAAACACCTGTTTCTCTCATCCTCCACTGTGGCATAGCGGCCTTAGTCGGCTGCGGCATTCAGCAATTGGCCTTGCTATATATGCTTGTCTGCAAAGACATTGATCGAATGGCAAACGTGACCCGCCATCGGAGGGCCTCCGCCGGCCCGGCCTCGTGCCGGTGCTCTGGCGGTCGGTTCCTCCGAACTGCGGGTTCGACTCTGATGGCCGGGAGGGACGAGGGAAACGTCGGGGGGGTCTGCTGGAGGCTCCGGGCACAGGACCCTACTTCATCAAACTACCTATTTGATCCTGCGTAACAACCACATATATGCTTGTCTGCAAAGACATTGATCGAATGGCAAACGTGACCCGCCATCGGAGGGCCTCCGCCGGCCCGGCCTCGTGCCGGTGCTCTGGCGGTCGGTTCCTCCGAACTGCGGGTTCGACTCTGATGGCCGGGAGGGACGGGGGAAACGTCGGGGGGGTCTGCTGGAGGCTCCTGCTGGAGTCTTGCGTTCACTGGGACCTGGCTCGAAAAACTCGAAACCCTGACTCCAGTGCGGTGTTGCGGCCATGCGCCTCCGGGTACCAGACTCCCCTGCCTCCTCCGTGTTGCGTGGGCTGCGTGGGGGTAACCCTGCGTGTCCGTTACCCTGCGTGTCTCTTACCTCCCAGGCCGACCGATATGAAGCGTTTCCAAGACGAACCGTCTGACTCAGGGGTCCCACCACAGGTTCCGTAGCGGGGTGGAAGTTCCACCTCCCCTCTTTGCCGCGGAATGCAAAACAAACACCTGTTTCTCTCATCCTCCACTGTGGCATAGCGGCCTTAGTCGGCTGCGGCATTCAGCAATTGGCCTTGCTCCGGGCACAGGACCCTACTTCATCAAACTACCTATTTGATCCTGCGTAACAACCACATATATGCTTGTCTGCAAAGACATTGATCGAATGGCAAACGTGACCCGCCATCGGAAGGCCTCCGCCGGCCCGGCTTCGTGCCGGTGCTCTGGCGGTCGGTTCTTCCAAACTGCGGGTTTGACTCTGCTCCTGGGAGCACATATGCTTGTCTGCAAAGAGGGACATGCCTGGTCCCGCCCAGGTGTTCTTCTACGGCTAGTGTCCAGCCAGCTGCGGTATCATCAACTTTGACCCGCCATCGGAGGGCCTCCTCCCCGGGTCCAGCTTCCGGTGCTAGGCGGTCGGTTCCTCCAAACTGTGTGATTGACTCTGCTCCTGGGAGCACATATGCTTGTCTGCAAAGAGGGACATGCCTGGTCCCGCCCAGGTGTTCTTCTACGGCTAGTGTCCAGCCAGCTGCGGTATCATCAACTTTGACCCGCCATCGGAGGGCCTCCTCCCCGGGTCCAGCTTCCGGTGCTAGGCGGTCGGTTCCTCCAAACTGTGTGATTGACTCTGCTCCTGGGAGCACATATGCTTGTCTGCAAAGAGGGACATGCCTGGTCCCGCCCAGGTGTTCTTCTACGGCTAGTGTCCAGCCAGCTGCGGTATCATCAACTTTGACCCGCCATCGGAGGGCCTCCTCCCCGGGTCCAGCTTCCGGTGCTAGGCGGTCGGTTCCTCCAAACTGTGTGATTGACTCTGCTCCTGGGAGCACATATGCTTGTCTGCAAAGAGGGACATGCCTGGTCCCGCCCAGGTGTTCTTCTACGGCTAGTGTCCAGCCAGCTGCGGTATCATCAACTTTGACCCGCCATCGGAGGGCCTCCTCCCCGGGTCCAGCTTCCGGTGCTAGGCGGTCGGTTCCTCCAAACTGTGTGATTGACTCTGCTCCTGGGAGCACATATGCTTGTCTGCAAAGAGGGACATGCCTGGTCCCGCCCAGGTGTTCTTCTACGGCTAGTGTCCAGCCAGCTGCGGTATCATCAACTTTGACCCGCCATCGGAGGGCCTCCTCCCCGGGTCCAGCTTCCGGTGCTAGGCGGTCGGTTCCTCCAAACTGTGTGATTGACTCTGCTCCTGGGAGCACATATGCTTGTCTGCAAAGAGGGACATGCCTGGTCCCGCCCAGGTGTTCTTCTACGGCTAGTGTCCAGCCAGCTGCGGTATCATCAACTTTGACCCGCCATCGGAGGGCCTCCTCCCCGGGTCCAGCTTCCGGTGCTAGGCGGTCGGTTCATCCAAACTACGGGTAATCCTGGAGCGGACATAAACAAAGAATGATATTTTACAGGACATGATGGATATGTGTTTTTTCCAGGCTTTTTGGAAATAAACCAAATGTGATTTTGCAGTGCATGATATAGCTCATTTTACCCATGTGATGTTGTGCAGTACATTACTGAGCTCATTTAACGATATTGGTCTACCAGGTGAAGTGGGATGCTGCCATTTCCCAACTGGTCTCCGGAGGAATATAAGGAGAGTTGACAGGGGACTCTGCCCAGTGCTCATGAACCAAATGAGGGGTGTGTTAGAGGGGAAATGCTCTGGCTGTTTCTGCAGCCTCTGCATCTACCTTCTCTCCCCACCCCGATACCAGCGCGTGCCTGCTGTAAAAGGCAGGTGCACGGGCTCTCACTTCCACTAACTCTGAGCCTGGCTCCCGAGCAGCACGTTCTCCCCGGCAGTCCGCCAGCAGATGAAAAACACCCACCTCTCCGCCTCTTCCGAGGGACGAGGGAACCGCGCGGGGGGGTCTGCTGGAGGTTCCTGCCGGGTGCTCCGTACTGCGTTTCACCGGGACCTGGCTCGAAAAACTCGGAACTCTGACTCCAGTGCGGTGTGGCGGTCTCGCCCTGGCCGTCCACCGTGCGCCTCCGGGTACCTGACTCCCCTGCCTCCTCCGGGGGCAGGTGCGAGGGGTTCAATGCCTCCTCCCCCCGCTGCGGCGAAAGCCGGAGCGGGACGGAGCGCCCGGAGGTACTGTTACCCCCACGTTTTGTACCCAAAACTGTCTTGTGAGTTCGTGGCAGAACCATGAAACAAAAAACAATCAATGTATCGGACCCATCGCCAGTCGCGTTGGTGCGGAGGTGGGACCATTTTAACCAGGTGGTAACCCAAGTCCTCCCCTTGGTCCGTGTTCCCTGCATTGAAGCATCGGACCCATGGTTGCAATCAGCAGTTGGCTAACGCATATAAACGGAGAAACAGAAAACCATTTAAATATAATTCATTGTGTGTGTTTTTGGAAGGATGTTGACCGAATGCCCGGTGTGCAGCCTCCGCTATCTGGCTTTGAATAAGCACCTTAAGCACAAACATGCAGTGCGGAACCTGGATGAAAGAGGCATCATTCTTAAAATGGCCAGTGGTAGAATAAATGTTCGGACCAAACCCTGTCCCATCACAGGGTGTTCGTATGCTGGGAGGAAACTACACCGTCATGTAACTCGTGACCACCCTGAGTTCTCCCGAGATGAGGCACATCAGGTCATGGCAAGGCTGAAGCATAGTGTGGCCCTGCAGTTGCTCCATGACCTCCGAGAGACTAATCCCATCATTGGAATGGCTACATCATTGGATATAGACAATGAGGAGGAATACCCGGTGCACCCTCCACCCTTCTCCCCACATACCGAGTGTGACGAAGAGGACTGCATGCAGGTGAGGCTGGACAATGTGGCATTGAGGGCTCAGAAGGATGCCCTCATTGATGAGGTGAAGACCCTGCGCTCCAGGCTAAAACAGGGTCTAAAACCCAGGAAGCAGAATGCCACTGCTGCTCTGCTTGAGGAAGACGAAGAATGTATACGATTTAAGGGCGTAGCAATCCCAAGTACCCCCGACATGAACTCAGTAGCCTCCGGCAGCAATACCCCTCTCAAGACCCCGGTGAAGACTGTCATGCGGTCCATAGAAGCCTCTGCGAGTGAGACCCCCCTCAAGTCTGTGATGCGGTCCCCAGAAGCCTCCGGAAGCAAGACCCCGGTGAAGACTGTCATGCGGTCCGACAAAGCCTCCGGTAGTGAGACCCCGGTGAACACTGTCATGCGGTCCCCAGAAGCCTCCGGAAGCAAGACCCCGGTGAAGACTGTCATGCGGTCCAACAAAGCCTCCGGTAGAGAGACCCCTCTCAAGTCTGTGATGCGGTCCCCAGAAGCCTCCGGAAGCAAGACCCCAGTGAAGACTGTCATGTGGTCCCCAGAAGCCTCCGGTAGTGAGACCCCAGTGAAGACTGTCATGCGGTCCATAGAAGCCTCTGCGAGTGAGATCCCTCTCAAGTCTGTGATGCGGTCCCCAGAAGCCTCCGGAAGCAAGACCCCGATGCAGACTGTCATGCGGTCCGTAGAAGCCTCCTGTAGTGAGACCCCTGTATGCCAGAAGACCCGTGCGTCTGTCTCCAATAAGCTGAAAGCTAATCTGGCTAAGGACTGGCCCTCTTCCCAAAATCAATGGTGCACTGGGAAGGGACTGCGGAATACCATGCGTGAAATCACGTTGCCTAAAAGCATGGAGACGTACATTCAGACATACAGAGGTCATTGTGAGGGTCTTGCACCGACAGTAAAACGGAAAGAGAATTGTATGTCCAATGTCAGCCGGATAAAGAACTTCATAGTATTCATGGCCCATGGTTTTGACCGGCTGTCAGACTGGCTGTTTCTAAAAGACACAAAGAGGGTCCGTGGCTGGAGCAAGTATATTTCAGAGTCGGGCCGGACAGTCACAACATCGCTGTTGTTCCTGAAGACTGTGAACCATTTCCTGAGGTACTTGTCTGCATCAAAGCTCCGGGGGTGCAGGCTCACCCAGTCTGATATGACCCACATCATCAGAGAGGTGAAAGCCAACATTAACGATTTGAAAAAGTCTGTCACTCTCCACCAGTTTAAGGTGAAGAGGGACAAGCTGGATCGTCTGCCGAGCCAGGCGGAGCTTCTCGCCGCCATGGCGGCCGCTGAGAAGCGCATCCCTGATCTCCTTGACCTGATGGCTAGCAATCCGACCACAATCACCCAGTACCTGCTATATGGCTATCTAACCCTCCATTGGAGCCTCCTGTATGGCCACCGTCCGGGTGTGTATGCAAACATGACCAACACGGAGGTCTTTGAGGCGGACAGAAGGGGCACTGCTGAGGGCTACATCATCCACGTGCAGGATCACAAGACTGCCAAGACATTTGGTGAAGCACAGCTGGTGCTTACAATAAAGGAGTTTAGCTGGGTCATGCGGTGGATGGGGATAAAAGAGGGCTTGTCGGGTCCTCAGAATGAATTCTTCCTTTTCACATCGGGGAAGCAGGCTTCCAAGAACCTGAACGCTCACTTGAAGAGGGCTTGGGCTGATGCTGGGCTAGAAACAGCCGTCACCTTCACCATCTTGCGCACTGCCCTGGCTGACAATATCAAGCATCACCAAGATCCAGAAAGCAGGTCGATTCTGGCTAGGTTTATGTGCCACGACGTAAGCACTGCAGACCGGTTCTACGCGAATACGCCTGGAATAAAGGAGGCATTGAAGATCCGCTCCATGTTCAGGGCGGCGGCAGCAGCTGCAGCAGCATCATCATCAGAAGGAGGTCTACCACCGTCAGCTACCTCCGAAGAGGATTCAGGGGCGGAGAGCAGCGATACCTCTTCTTCAGGACCGATTGGTACTCCTGATGAGGGGAAAGGGGCCGTGGACTCAACCTTTTTTCCCCGGTGCACTGTACAAGTTAGACGGCTAATATGGCCCCAAGGCCCCTGTTAATCATGTTGTTATTATGTTTATTTTGTATACTGTTTTTGTAAAATTGGTGTGATAATTAAATAAAAAATAAAAAAAAAACATTAGTATAACCTTGAAGGTTCCCAGGGGCAAATACAGTGCCTGTCATTTTGCAGGATACAATTTAACATGTAACCTCTCCTGGAAATGGACATACTCTGTGCATTTCCAGGAGAGGTTCCATGTTAAATTATATCCTGCAATATCCTCCAAAGAAGGGGTGGTAGTGTCATGAATAAGGCCGAATATGTATGCCGATGTGCGGACGGTAAAGCACCGCAAAATCCACCCCTTTAGGGTAACCAGGGGCATGAAGTTCTGTAGGGTGTGAACATCTGGGTTTAGTCCGAGTGAGGAGTGCTCGAGCGTGGGAGGATGTGTAAGGCAGAGGAGGGTAACAAAAGGTGTGTGCAGGAGCAGGGAGAAAAGAGAAAATAAAAAGACTCAAAGTGTTCCACCTTCCAGCAGCAGCAGCAGCGGGCCCGCTCTGTCCGTGGTGCTGAACACCTGCCTGTCTATGTGGAGTACAAAAACAAACAAAGACAAACACCTTTAAGGTCACCAGGGGCGTGAGGTTCTGGTTCTGGCGGTGTGCATGGAGGGGTTTAGTCCGAGTGAGGAGTGCTCGAGCGTGGGAGGATGTGTAAGGCAGAGGAGGGGAACAAAAAAAAACGAATACAAATAAGTTAAAGTGTGAACCTCCAGCAGGGCAGGTGCTGCTGCTGCTGCTGCTGCTGCTGCTGCTGCTGCTGCTGCTGTGAAGGAGGACGAATATTGATGCTTGTGTTCGGACGGTAAAGCACCGCAAAATCCACCCCCCCTTAAAGGTGACCAGGGGCATGAAATTCTGCAGGGTGTGAACATCTGGGTTTAGTCCGTGGGGGAGTGCTTAAGTCCGGGGGCCCGGGGTCTCACGGTGCACGAGGTTATGGAAGTGCAGCAGGGCAGGTGCTGCTGCTGCTGCTGCTGCTGCTGCTGCTGCTGCTGCTGCTGCTGCTGCTGCTGTGAAGGAGGACGAATATTGATGCTTGTGTTCGGACGGTAAAGCACCGCAAAATCCACCCCCCCTTAAAGGTGACCAGGGGCATGAGATTCTGCAGGGTGTGAACATCTGGGTTTAGTCCGTGGGGGAGTGCTTAAGTCCGGGGGCCCGGGGTCTCACGGTGCACGAGGTTATGGAAGTGCCACTGTTGCCGGAGGTCCTTAGTCCGTCCTTTGGGGCTCTGTCAGGGGCTACAGAGAGGTGGTTTTCCCGGTCCCTCTCCTGGAGGTATGAAATAACCTGAGCTCCATGTGAGGGAGCCGTGCTGGAGCTGCTTAGTCCGTCCTTTGGTGGTCTTTGAGGGGCTAATGAGAGGTGTTTTCCCCGGTCTATTTGATGGAAGTCTGACACGAGCAGAGTGTGCATGCTTTGAAACTAATCCACCCACACTTAGCATGCTATTTTAGGGTATAAATCGTACCTTGTCACCATGTACTGTGCTCCCTGGGACGACGCGCCCTCCTGTGGGGACACATGAGAACTGCACTCAAATCACTTTGTGCTTTTTAAACAGTTTAACATATTTTTTTCCACATTTAAAAAACGCTTTCTGCCCTGGAAATCATTTCTAATCATTATTACCGTTATGGAGGGGCTGCAGGAACACTTTCCCCGCCTTTCAAACACTTTTTCCTGGCTTATAGCCTGTCATTTTGCAGGATATAATTTAACATGGAACCTCTCCCAGGGGCAAATACAGTGCCAGGTGTCAGACTATTTAAACAATGTTTACCCAGGATTCCGACACCTTCCCTGGCTTGTAAAATGCGGTGATGCGCCCTGGAGGTATCAGAGTATTTTAAACAACTTTTCCCCGCCTTTCAAACACTTTTTCCTGGCTTATAGCCTGTCATTTTGCAGGATATAATTTAACATGGAACCTCTCCCAGGGGCAAATACAGTGCCAGGTGTCAGACTATTTAAACAATGTTTACCCAGGATTCCGACACCTTCCCTGGCTTGTAAAATGCGGTGATGCGCCCTGGAGGTATCAGAGTATTTTAAACAACTTTTCCCCGCCTTTCAAACACTTTTTCCTGGCTTATAGCCTGTCATTTTGCAGGATATAATTTAACATGGAACCTCTCCCAGGGGCAAATACAGTGCCAGGTGTCAGACTATTTAAACAATGTTTACCCAGGATTCCGACACCTTCCCTGGCTTGTAAAATGCGGTGATGCGCCCTGGAGGTATCAGAGTATTTTAAACAACTTTTCCCCGCCTTTCAAACACTTTTTCCTGGCTTATAGCCTGTCATTTTGCAGGATATAATTTAACATGGAACCTCTCCCAGGGGCAAATACAGTGCCAGGTGTCAGACTATTTAAACAATGTTTACCCAGGATTCCGACACCTTCCCTGGCTTGTAAAATGCGGTGATGCGCCCTGGAGGTATCAGAGTATTTTAAACAACTTTTCCCCGCCTTTCAAACACTTTTTCCTGGCTTATAGCCTGTCATTTTGCAGGATATAATTTAACATGGAACCTCTCCCAGGGGCAAATACAGTGCCAGGTGTCAGACTATTTAAACAATGTTTACCCAGGATTCCGACACCTTCCCTGGCTTGTAAAATGCGGTGATGCGCCCTGGAGGTATCAGAGTATTTTAAACAACTTTTCCCCGCCTTTCAAACACTTTTTCCTGGCTTATAGCCTGTCATTTTGCAGGATATAATTTAACATGGAACCTCTCCTGGAAATGGACATACTCTGCGCATTTCCAGGAGAGGTTCCATGTTAAATGATATCCTGCAAAATGACAGGCAACAACTCTCTTCCAGACGTTTAAAAACACTTTTCCGACTATTTTAAACAACTTTTCCCCGCCTTTCAAACACTTTTTCCTGGCTTATAGCCTGTCATTTTGCAGGATATAATTTAACATGGAACCTCTCCTGGAAATGGACATACTCTGCGCATTTCCAGGAGAGGTTCCATGTTAAATTATATCCTGCAAAATGACAGGCAACAACTCTCTTCCAGACGTTTAAAAACACTTTTCCGACTATTTTAAACAACTTTTCCCCGCCTTTCAAACACTTTTTCCTGGCTTATAGCCTGTCATTTTGCAGGATATAATTTAACATGGAACCTCTCCTGGAAATGGACATATTCTGTGCATTTCCAGGAGAGGTTACATGTTAAATGATATCCTGCAAAATGACAGGCTACAACTCTCTTCCAGACGTTTAAAAACACTTTCCCCGACCATTTAAACATTATTTATGGCTTGTAAAGTGCGGTGATGAGCCCTGACAGTATCAGACTATTTAAAGGGTTACCAGGAGCATGAGAATATCCTCCACAGAAGGGGTGGTGGTGCCGTGAATAAGGCCGAATATGGATACCGATGTGCCGACGGTAAAGCACCGCAAAATCCACCCCCTTTAGGTTAACCAGGGGCATGGAGTTCTGTAGGGTGTGAACATCTGGGTTTAGTCCGTGGGGGAGTGCTTAAGTCCGGGAGTCCGGGGACTCACGGTGTGCAAGGTTATGGAGGTGCCCATGTCAGGGACACATGCTGGAGGTCTGTGGTCCGTCCTTTGGGGGTCTTGGAGGGGCCACAGAGAGGAGATTTCCCCGGTCTCTGTCCTGGATGAGTGAAATAAACAGAGTCTCCATGTCAGGGACACATGCTGGAGGTCTCTCTCCCGAGAGTGGACGTCCATTGCCTGTAAATTGGTCTAACATTAGGTCTGTCACTTTGGCTAACCGCACCACTGTCTGTCGTCTCCCGCAAGTGGACATCCATTGTCACTTTGGCTAACCGCACCACTGTCTGTCGTCTCCCGCAAGTGGACATCCATTGCGCCTAAATAAGGGTAGAGTCCCATCAAACTCCCATTGCATTCCTCCAGACTCAGAAAAAGTCTAAGTCAACTTTTTGGAGAACCATAGAAAATGGGTGAAAATGAAGAAATGTATCCCAAAATAGTGCCTCATCATGCGGGTAGAGTCCCCTGCCAACTCCCCTTGCATTCCTCCAGATTCAGAAAAAGTCTAAGTCAAGTTTTTGGAGAACCATAGAAAATGGGTGAAAATGAATAAATGTATCCCAAAATAGTGCCTCATAATGCGGGTAGAGTCCCATCAAACTCCCATTGCATTCCTCCAGACTCAGAAAAAGTCTAAGTCAACTTTTTGGAGAACCATAGAAAATGGGTGAAAATGAAAAATGTATCCCAAAATAGTGCCTCATAATGCGGGTAGAGTCCCATCAAACTCCCATTGCATTCCTCCAGACTCAGAAAAAGTCTAAGTCAACTTTTTGGAGAACCATAGAAAATGGGTGAAAATGAGAAAATGTATCAGAAAATAGTGCCTCATAATGCGGGTAGAGTCCCCTGCCAACTCCCCTTGCATTCCTCCAGACTCAGAAAAAGTCTAAGTTAACTTTTTGAAGAACCATAAAAAAGGGCTAAAAGTGTTAAAATGTATCCCAAAATAGTGCCTCATAAGGCAGGTAGAGTCCCATCAAACTCCCCTTGCATTCCTCCAGACTCAGAAAAAGTCTAAGTCAACTTTTTGGAGAACCATAAAAAGGGCTAAAAGTGTTAAAATGTATCCCAAAATAGTGCCTCATAATGCGGGTAGAGTCCCCTGCCAACTCCCCTTGCATTCCTCCAGACCCAGAAAATGTCTAAGTCAACTTTTTGGAGAACCATAGAAAATGGGTGAAAATGAAGAAATGTATCCCAAAATAGTGCCTCATAATGCGGTTAGAGTCCCCTGCCAACTCCCCTTGCATTCCTCCACACTCAGAAAAAGTCTAAGTCAACTTTTTGGAGAACTATAGAAAATGGGTGAAAATGAAAAATGTATCCCAAAATAGTGCCTCATAATGTCGGTAGAGTCCCCTGCCAACTCCCCTTGCATTCCTCCAGATTCAGAAAAATTCTAAGTCAACTTTTTGGAGAACCATAGAAAATGGGTGAAAATGAATAAATTTATCCCAAAATAGTGCCTCATAATCCGGGTAGAGTCCCATCAAACTCCCATTGCATTCCTCCAGACTCAGAAAAAGTCTAAGTCAACTTTTTGGAGAACCATAGAAAATGGGTGAAAATGAAAAATGTATCCCAAAATAGTGCCTCATAATGCGGGTAGAGTCCCCTGCCAACTCCCCTTGCATTCCTCCAGATTAAGAAAAAGTCTAAGTCAACTTTTTGGAGAACCATAGAAATGGGTGAAAATGAAAAAATGTATCAGAAAATAGTGCCTCATAACGCGGGTAGAGTCCCCTGCCAACTCCCCTTGCATTCCTCCAGACTCAGAAAAAGTCTAAGTTAACTTTTTGAAGAACCATAAAAAAGGGCTAAAAGTGTTAAAATGTATCCCAAAATAGTGCCTCATAAGGCAGGTAGAGTCCCATCAAACTCCCCTTGCATTCCTCCAGACCCAGAAAAAGTCTAAGTCAACTTTTTGGAGAACCATAGAAAATAGGTGAAAATGAAAAATGTATCCCAAAATAGTGCCTCATAATGCGGGTAGAGTCCCATCAAACTCCCATTGCATTCCTCCAGACTCAGAAAAAGTCTAAGTCAACTTTTTGGAGAACCATAGAAAATGGGTGAAAATGAAAAATGTATCCCAAAATAGTGCCTCATAAT
The DNA here is from genome assembly GCF_949606895.1 of Notothenia rossii. Lineage (NCBI taxonomy): Eukaryota > Metazoa > Chordata > Actinopteri > Perciformes > Nototheniidae > Notothenia > Notothenia rossii. The sequence continues at coordinate 23,045 of NW_027639744.1, forward strand.
GCGGGTAGAGTCCCCTGCCAACTCCCCTTGCATTCCTCCAGATTAAGAAAAAGTCTAAGTCAACTTTTTGGAGAACCATAGAAATGGGTGAAAATGAAAAAATGTATCAGAAAATAGTGCCTCAAAATGCGGGTAGAGTCCCCTGCCAACTCCCCTTGCATTCCTCCAGACTCAGAAAAAGTCTAAGTCAAGTTTTCGGAGAACCATAGAAATGGGTGAAAATGAAAAAATGTATCCCAAAATAGTCCCTCATAATGCGGGTAGAGTCCCCTGCCAACTCCCCTTGCATTCCTCCAGATTAAGAAAAAGTCTAAGTCAACTTTTTGGAGAACCATACAAATGGGTGAAAATGAAAAAATGTATCACAAAATAGTGCCTCATAATGCGGGTAGAGTCCCCTGCCAACTCCCCTTGCATTCCTATAGACTCAGAAAAAGTCTAAGTCAACTTTTTGGAGAACCATAAAAAAGGGCTAAAAGTGTTAAAATGTATCCCAAAATAATGCCTCATAATGCGGGTAGAGTCCCCTGCCAACTCCCCTTGCATTCCTCCAGACTCAGAAAAAGTCTAAGTCAACTTTTTGGAGAACCTTAGAAAATGGGTGAAAATGAACAAATGTATCCCAAAATAGTGCCTCATAAGGCAGGTAGAGTCCCATCAAACTCCCCTTGCATTCCTCCAAACTCAAAAAAAGTCTAATTCAACTTTTTGGAGAACCATAGAAATGAGTGAAAATGAAAAAATGTATCCCAAAATAGTGCCTCATAAGGCAGGTAGAGTCCCATCAAACTCCCATTGCATTCCTCCAGACTCAGAAAAAGTCTAAGTCAACTTTTTGGAGAACCATAGAAAATGGGTTAAAATGAAGAAATGTATCCCAAAATAGTGCCTCATCATGCGGGTAGAGTCCCCTGCCAACTCCCCTTGCATTCCTCCAGATTCAGAAAAAGTCTAAGTCAACTTTTTGGAGAACCATAGAAAATGGGTGAAAATGAATACATTTATCCCAAAATAGTGCCTCATAATGCGGGTAGAGTCCCATCAAACTCCCATTGCATTCCTCCAGACTCAGAAAAAGTCTAAGTCAACTTTTTGGAGAACCATAGAAAATGGGTGAAAATGAAAAATGTATCCCAAAATAGTGCCTCATAATGCGGGTAGAGTCCCATCAAACTCCCATTGCAATCCTCCAGACTCAGAAAAAGTCTAAGTCAACTTTTTGGAGAACCATAGAAAATGGGTGAAAATTAAAAATGTATCCCAAAATAGTGCCTCATAATGCGGGTAGAGTCCCCTGCCAACTCCCCTTGCATTCCTCCAGATTCAGAAAAAGTCTAAGTCAAATTTTTGGAGAACCATAGAAAATGGATGAAAATGAATAAATGTATCCCAAAATAGTGCCTCATAATGCGGTTAGAGTCCCCTGCCAACTCCCCTTGCATTCCTCCAGACTCAGAAAAAGTCTAATTCAAGTTTTTGGAGAACCATAGAAATGGGTGAAAATGAAAAAATGTATCAGAAAATAGTGCCTCATAATGCGAGTAGAGTCCCCTGCCAACTCCCCTTGCATTCCTCCAGACTCAGAAAAAGTCTAAGTTAACTTTTTGAAGAACCATAAAAAAGGGCTAAAAGTGTTAAAATGTATCCCAAAATAGTGCCTCATAATGCGGTTAGAGTCCCCTGCCAACTCCCCTTGCATTCCTCCAGACTCCGAAAAAGTCTAAGTCAAGTTTTCGGAGAACTATAGAAATGGGTGAAAATGAAAAAATGTATCCCAAAATAGTCCCTCATAATGCGGATAGAGTCCCCTGCCAACTCCCCTTGCATTCCTCCAGATTAAGAAAAAGTCTAAGTCAACTTTTTGGAGAACCATAGAAATGGGTGAAAATGAAAAAATGTATCACAAAATAGTGCCTCATAATGCGGGTAGAGTCCCCTGCCAACTCCCCTTGCATTCTTCCAGACTCAGAAAAAGTCTAAGTCAACTTTTTGGAGAACCATAGAAAATGGGTGAAAATGAAAAATGTATCCCAAAATAGTGCCTCATAATGCGGGTAGAGTCCCATCAAACTCCCATTGCATTCCTCCAGACTCAGAAAAAGTCTAAGTCAACTTTTTGGAGAACCATAGAAAATGGGTGAAAATGAATAAATGTATCCCAAAATAGTGCCTCATAATGCGGGTAGAGTCCCATCAAACTCCCATTGCATTCCTCCAGACTCAGAAAAAGTCTAAGTCAACTTTTTGGAGAACCATAGAAAATGGGTGAAAATGAAAAATGTATCCTAAAATAGTGCCTCATAATGCGGGTAGAGTCCCATCAAACTCCCATTGCATTCCTCCAGACTCAGAAAAAGTCTAAGTCAACTTTTTGGAGAACCATAGAAAATGGGTGAAAATGAAAAAATGTATCAGAAAATAGTGCCTCATAATGCGGGTAGAGTCCCCTGCCAACTCCCCTTGCATTCCTCCAGACTCAGAAAAAGTCTAAGTTAACTTTTTGAAGAACCATAAAAAAGGGCTAAAAGTGTTAAAATGTATCCCAAAATAGTGCCTCATAAGGCAGGTAGAGTCCCATCAAACTCCCCTTGCATTCCTCCAGACTCAGAAAAAGTCTAAGTCAACTTTTTGGAGAACCATAAAAAGGGCTAAAAGTGTTAAAATGTATCCCAAAATAGTGCCTCATAATGCGGGTAGAGTCCCCTGCCAACTCCCCTTGCATTCCTCCAGACCCAGAAAATGTCTAAGTCAACTTTTTGGAGAACCATAGAAAATGGGTGAAAATGAAGAAATGTATCCCAAAATAGTGCCTCATAATGCGGTTAGAGTCCCCTGCCAACTCCCCTTGCATTCCTCCAGACTCAGAAAAAGTCTAAGTCAACTTTTTGGAGAACTATAGAAAATGGGTGAAAATGAAAAATGTATCCCAAAATAGTGCCTCATAATGTCGGTAGAGTCCCCTGCCAACTCCCCTTGCATTCCTCCAGATTCAGAAAAATTCTAAGTCAACTTTTTGGAGAACCATAGAAAATGGGTGAAAATGAATAAATTTATCCCAAAATAGTGCCTCATAATCCGGGTAGAGTCCCATCAAACTCCCATTGCATTCCTCCAGACTCAGAAAAAGTCTAAGTCAACTTTTTGGAGAACCATAGAAAATGGGTGAAAATGAAAAATGTATCCCAAAATAGTGCCTCATAATGCGGGTAGAGTCCCCTGCCAACTCCCCTTTCATTCCTCCAGATTAAGAAAAAGTCTAAGTCAACTTTTTGGAGAACCATAAAAAAGGGCTAAAAGTGTTAAAAATGTATCCCAAAATAGTGCCTCATAAGGCAGGTAGAGTCCCATCAAACTCCCCTTGCATTCCTCCAGACTCAGAAAAAGTCTAAGTCAACTTTTTGGAGAACCATAGAAATGGGTGCAAGTGAAAAAATGTATCCTAAAATAGTGCCTCATAATGCGGGTAGAGTCCCCTGCCAACTCCCCTTGCATTCCTCCAGGCTCAGAAAAAGTCTAAGTCAACTTTTTGGAGAACCATAAAAAGGGCTAAATGTGTTAAAATGTATCCCAAAATAGTGCCTCATAATGCGGGTAGAGTCCCCTGCCAACTCCCCTTGCATTCCTCCAAACCCAGAAAAAGTCTAAGTCAAGTTTTTGGAGAACCATAGAAAATGGGTGAAAATGAAGAAATGTATCCCAAAATAGTGCCTCATAATGCGGGTAGAGTCCCCTGCCAACTCCCCTTGCATTCCTCCAGACTCAGAAAAAGTCTAAGTTAACTTTTTGAAGAACCATAAAAAAGGGCTAAAAGTGTTAAAAATGTATCCCAAAATAGTGCCTCATAATGCGGTTAGAGTCCCCTGCCAACTCCCCTTGCATTCCTCCAGACTCAGAAAAAGTCTAAGTCAAGTTTTCGGAGAAGCATAGAAATGGGTGAAAATGAAAAAATGTATCACAAAATAGTGCCTCATAATGCGGGTAGAGTCCCATCAAACTCCCATTGCATTCCTCCAGACTCAGAAAAAGTCTAAGTCAACTTTTGGGAGAACCATAGAAAATGGGTGAAAATGAAAAAATGTATCAGAAAATAGTGCCTCATAATGCGGGTAGAGTCCCCTGCCAACTCCCATTGCATTCCTCCAGACTCAGAAAAAGTCTAAGTCAAGTTTTCGGAGAACCATAGAAATGGGTGAAAATGAAAAAATGTATCACAAAATAGTGCCTCATAATGCGGGTAGAGTCCCATCAAACTCCCCTTGCATTCCTCCAGACCCAGAAAAAGTCTAAGTCAACTTTTTGGAGAACTATAGAAAATGGGTGAAAATGAAAAATGTATCCCAAAATAGTGCCTCATAATGTCGGTAGAGTCCCCTGCCAACTCCCCTTGCATTCCTCCAGATTCAGAAAAATTCTAAGTCAACTTTTTGGAGAACCATAGAAAATGGGTGAAAATGAATAAATTTATCCCAAAATAGTGCCTCATAATCCGGGTAGAGTCCCATCAAACTCCCATTGCATTCCTCCAGACTCAGAAAAAGTCTAAGTCAACTTTTTGGAGAACCATAGAAAATGGGTGAAAATGAAAAATGTATCCCAAAATAGTGCCTCATAATGCGGGTAGAGTCCCCTGCCAACTCCCCTTGCATTCCTCCAGATTCAGAAAAAGTCTAAGTCAACTTTTTGGAGAACCATAGAAATGGGTGAAAATGAAAAAATGTATCAGAAAATAGTGCCTCATAATGTGGGTAGAGTCCCCTGCCAACTCCCATTGCATTCCTCCAGACTCAGAAAAAGTCTAAGTCAAGTTTTCGGAGAACCATAGAAATGGGTGAAAATGAAAAAATGTATCACAAAATAGTGCCTCATAATGCGGGTAGAGTCCCATCAAACTCCCATTGCATTCCTCCAGACTCAGAAAAAGTCTAAGTCAAGTTTTTGGAGAACCATAGAAAATGGGTGAAAATGAAGAAATGTATCCCAAAATAGTGCCTCATAATGCGGGTAGAGTCCCCTGCCAACTCCCCTTGCATTCCTCCAGACTCAGAAAAAGTCTAAGTTAACTTTTTGAAGAACCATAAAAAAGGGCTAAAAGTGTTAAAAATGTATCCCAAAATAGTGCCTCATAATGCGGTTAGAGTCCCCTGCCAACTCCCCTTTCATTCCTCCAGACTCAGAAAAAGTCTAAGTCAAGTTTTCGGAGAAGCATAGAAATGGGTGAAAATGAAAAAATGTATCACAAAATAGTGCCTCATAATGCGGGTAGAGTCCCATCAAACTCCCATTGCATTCCTCCAGACTCAGAAAAAGTCTAAGTCAACTTTTGGGAGAACCATAGAAAATGGGTGAAAATGAAAAAATGTATCAGAAAATAGTGCCTCATAATGCGGGTAGAGTCCCCTGCCAACTCCCATTGCATTCCTCCAGACTCAGAAAAAGTCTAAGTCAAGTTTTCGGAGAACCATAGAAATGGGTGAAAATGAAAAAATGTATCACAAAATAGTGCCTCATAATGCGGGTAGAGTCCCATCAAACTCCCCTTGCATTCCTCCAGACCCAGAAAAAGTCTAAGTCAACTTTTTGGAGAACTATAGAAAATGGGTGAAAATGAAAAATGTATCCCAAAATAGTGCCTCATAATGTCGGTAGAGTCCCCTGCCAACTCCCCTTGCATTCCTCCAGATTCAGAAAAATTCTAAGTCAACTTTTTGGAGAACCATAGAAAATGGGTGAAAATGAATAAATTTATCCCAAAATAGTGCCTCATAATCCGGGTAGAGTCCCATCAAACTCCCATTGCATTCCTCCAGACTCAGAAAAAGTCTAAGTCAACTTTTTGGAGAACCATAGAAAATGGGTGAAAATGAAAAATGTATCCCAAAATAGTGCCTCATAATGCGGGTAGAGTCCCCTGCCAACTCCCCTTGCATTCCTCCAGATTCAGAAAAAGTCTAAGTCAACTTTTTGGAGAACCATAGAAATGGGTGAAAATGAAAAAATGTATCAGAAAATAGTGCCTCATAATGTGGGTAGAGTCCCCTGCCAACTCCCATTGCATTCCTCCAGACTCAGAAAAAGTCTAAGTCAAGTTTTCGGAGAACCATAGAAATGGGTGAAAATGAAAAAATGTATCACAAAATAGTGCCTCATAATGCGGGTAGAGTCCCATCAAACTCCCATTGCATTCCTCCAGACTCAGAAAAAGTCTAAGTCAACTTTTTGGAGAACCATAGAAAATGGGTGAAAATGAAAAATGTATCCCAAAATAGTGCCTCATAATGCGGGTAGAGTCCCCTGCCAACTCCCCTTGCATTCCTCCAGATTAAGAAAAAGTCTAAGTCAACTTTTTGGAGAACCATAGAAATGGGTGAAAATGAAAAAATGTATCAGAAAATAGTGCCTCATAACGCGGGTAGAGTCCCCTGCCAACTCCCCTTGCATTCCTCCAGACTCAGAAAAAGTCTATGTTAACTTTTTGAAGAACCATAAAAAAGGGCTAAAAGTGTTAAAATGTATCCCAAAATAGTGCCTCATAAGGCAGGTAGAGTCCCATCAAACTCCCCTTGCATTCCTCCAGACCCAGAAAAAGTCTAAGTCAACTTTTTGGAGAACCATAGAAAATAGGTGAAAATGAAAAATGTATCCCAAAATAGTGCCTCATAATGCGGGTAGAGTCCCATCAAACTCCCATTGCATTCCTCCAGACTCAGAAAAAGTCTAAGTCAACTTTTTGGAGAACCATAGAAAATGGGTGAAAATGAAAAATGTATCCCAAAATAGTGCCTCATAATGCGGGTAGAGTCCCCTGCCAACTCCCCTTGCATTCCTCCAGATTAAGAAAAAGTCTAAGTCAACTTTTTGGAGAACCATAGAAATGGGTGAAAATGAAAAAATGTATCAGAAAATAGTGCCTCAAAATGCGGGTAGAGTCCCCTGCCAACTCCCCTTGCATTCCTCCAGACTCAGAAAAAGTCTAAGTCAAGTTTTCGGAGAACCATAGAAATGGGTGAAAATGAAAAAATGTATCCCAAAATAGTCCCTCATAATGCGGGTAGAGTCCCCTGCCAACTCCCCTTGCATTCCTCCAGATTAAGAAAAAGTCTAAGTCAACTTTTTGGAGAACCATACAAATGGGTGAAAATGAAAAAATGTATCACAAAATAGTGCCTCATAATGCGGGTAGAGTCCCCTGCCAACTCCCCTTGCATTCCTATAGACTCAGAAAAAGTCTAAGTCAACTTTTTGGAGAACCATAAAAAAGGGCTAAAAGTGTTAAAATGTATCCCAAAATAATGCCTCATAATGCGGGTAGAGTCCCCTGCCAACTCCCCTTGCATTCCTCCAGACTCGGAAAAAAGTCTAAGTCAACTTTTTGGAGAACCTTAGAAAATGGGTGAAAATGAACAAATGTATCCCAAAATAGTGCCTCATAAGGCAGGTAGAGTCCCATCAAACTCCCCTTGCATTCCTCCAAACTCAAAAAAAGTCTAATTCAACTTTTTGGAGAACCATAGAAATGAGTGAAAATGAAAAAATGTATCCCAAAATAGTGCCTCATAAGGCAGGTAGAGTCCCATCAAACTCCCATTGCATTCCTCCAGACTCAGAAAAAGTCTAAGTCAACTTTTTGGAGAACCATAGAAAATGGGTGAAAATGAAGAAATGTATCCCAAAATAGTGCCTCATCATGCGGGTAGAGTCCCCTGCCAACTCCCCTTGCATTCCTCCAGATTCAGAAAAAGTCTAAGTCAACTTTTTGGAGAACCATAGAAAATGGGTGAAAATGAATACATTTATCCCAAAATAGTGCCTCATAATGCGGGTAGAGTCCCATCAAACTCCCATTGCATTCCTCCAGACTCAGAAAAAGTCTAAGTCAACTTTTTGGAGAACCATAGAAAATGGGTGAAAATGAAAAATGTATCCCAAAATAGTGCCTCATAATGCGGGTAGAGTCCCATCAAACTCCCATTGCATTCCTCCAGACTCAGAAAAAGTCTAAGTCAACTTTTTGGAGAACCATAGAAAATGGGTGAAAATTAAAAATGTATCCCAAAATAGTGCCTCATAATGCGGGTAGAGTCCCCTGCCAACTCCCCTTGCATTCCTCCAGATTCAGAAAAAGTCTAAGTCAAATTTTTGGAGAACCATAGAAAATGGATGAAAATGAATAAATGTATCCCAAAATAGTGCCTCATAATGCGGTTAGAGTCCCCTGCCAACTCCCCTTGCATTCCTCCAGACTCAGAAAAAGTCTAATTCAAGTTTTTGGAGAACCATAGAAATGGGTGAAAATGAAAAAATGTATCAGAAAATAGTGCCTCATAATGCGGGTAGAGTCCCCTGCCAACTCCCCTTGCATTCCTCCAGACTCAGAAAAAGTCTAAGTTAACTTTTTGAAGAACCATAAAAAAGGGCTAAAAGTGTTAAAATGTATCCCAAAATAGTGCCTCATAATGCGGTTAGAGTCCCCTGCCAACTCCCCTTGCATTCCTCCAGACTCCGAAAAAGTCTAAGTCAAGTTTTCGGAGAACTATAGAAATGGGTGAAAATGAAAAAATGTATCCCAAAATAGTCCCTCATAATGCGGATAGAGTCCCCTGCCAACTCCCCTTGCATTCCTCCAGATTAAGAAAAAGTCTAAGTCAACTTTTTGGAGAACCATAGAAATGGGTGAAAATGAAAAAATGTATCACAAAATAGTGCCTCATAATGCGGGTAGAGTCCCCTGCCAACTCCCCTTGCATTCTTCCAGATTAAGAAAAAGTCTAAGTCAACTTTTTGGAGAACCATAGAAAATGGGTGAAAATGAAAAAATGTATCTCAAAATAGTGCCTCATAATGCGGGTAGAGTCCCTTGCCAACTCCCCTTGCATTCCTCCAGACTCAGAAAAAGTCTAAGTTAACTTTTTGAAGAACCATAAAAAAGGGCTAAAAGTGTTAAAATGTATCCCAAAATATTGCCTCATAAGGCAGGTAGAGTCCCATCAAACTCCCCTTGCATTCCTCCAGACTCAGAAAAAGTCTAAGTCAACTTTTTGGAGAACCATAGAGAATGGGTGAAAATGAAGAAATGTATCACAAAATAGTGCCTCATAATGCGGGTAGAGTCCCCTTCCAACTCCCCTTGCATTCTTCCAGATTAAGAAAAAGTCTAAGTCAACTTTTTGGAGAACCATAGAAAATGGGTGAAAATGAAAAAATGTATCTCAAAATAGTGCCTCATAATGCGGGTAGAGTCCCTTGCCAACTCCCCTTGCATTCCTCCAGACTCAGAAAAAGTCTAAGTCAACTTTTTGGAGAACCATAAAAAAGGGCTAAAAGTGTTAAAATGTATCCCAAAATAGTGCCTCATAATGCGGGTAGAGTCCCCTGCCAACTCCCCTTGCATTCCTCCAGACTCAGAAAAAGTCTAAGTCAACTTTTTGGAGAACCATAGAAATGGGTGAAAATGAAAAAATGTATCAGAAAATAGTGCCTCATAATGCGGGTAGAGTCCCCTGCCAACTCCCCTTGCATTCCTCCAGACTCAGAAAAAGTCTAAGTCAACTTTTCGGAGAACCATAGAAATGGGTGAAAATGAAAAAATGTATCCCAAAATAGTCCCTCATAATGCGGGTAGAGTCCCCTGCCAACTCCCCTTGCATTCCTCCAGATTAAGAAAAAGTCTAAGTCAACTTTTTGGAGAACCATAGAAAATGGGTGAAAATGAATAAATGTATCCCAAAATAGTGCCTCATAATGCGGGTAGAGTCCCATCAAACTCCCATTGCATTCCTCCAGACTCAGAAAAAGTCTAAGTCAACTTTTTGGAGAACCATAGAAAATGGGTGAAAATGAAAAATGTATCCTAAAATAGTGCCTCATAATGCGGGTAGAGTCCCATCAAACTCCCATTGCATTCCTCCAGACTCAGAAAAAGTCTAAGTCAACTTTTTGGAGAACCATAGAAAATGGGTGAAAATGAAAAAATGTATCAGAAAATAGTGCCTCATAATGCGGGTAGAGTCCCCTGCCAACTCCCCTTGCATTCCTCCAGACTCAGAAAAAGTCTAAGTTAACTTTTTGAAGAACCATAAAAAAGGGCTAAAAGTGTTAAAATGTATCCCAAAATAGTGCCTCATAAGGCAGGTAGAGTCCCATCAAACTCCCCTTGCATTCCTCCAGACTCAGAAAAAGTCTAAGTCAACTTTTTGGAGAACCATAAAAAGGGCTAAAAGTGTTAAAATGTATCCCAAAATAGTGCCTCATAATGCGGGTAGAGTCCCCTGCCAACTCCCCTTGCATTCCTCCAGACCCAGAAAATGTCTAAGTCAACTTTTTGGAGAACCATAGAAAATGGGTGAAAATGAAGAAATGTATCCCAAAATAGTGCCTCATAATGCGGTTAGAGTCCCCTGCCAACTCCCCTTGCATTCCTCCAGACTCAGAAAAAGTCTAAGTCAACTTTTTGGAGAACTATAGAAAATGGGTGAAAATGAAAAATGTATCCCAAAATAGTGCCTCATAATGTCGGTAGAGTCCCCTGCCAACTCCCCTTGCATTCCTCCAGATTCAGAAAAATTCTAAGTCAACTTTTTGGAGAACCATAGAAAATGGGTGAAAATGAATAAATTTATCCCAAAATAGTGCCTCATAATCCGGGTAGAGTCCCATCAAACTCCCATTGCATTCCTCCAGACTCAGAAAAAGTCTAAGTCAACTTTTTGGAGAACCATAGAAAATGGGTGAAAATGAAAAATGTATCCCAAAATAGTGCCTCATAATGCGGGTAGAGTCCCCTGCCAACTCCCCTTGCATTCCTCCAGATTAAGAAAAAGTCTAAGTCAACTTTTTGGAGAACCATAGAAAATGGGTGAAAATGAAAAATGTATCCCAAAATAGTGCCTCATAATGCGGGTAGAGTCCCCTGCCAACTCCCCTTGCATTCCTCCAGGCTCAGAAAAAGTCTAAGTCAACTTTTTGGAGAACCATAAAAAGGGCTAAATGTGTTAAAATGTATCCCAAAATAGTGCCTCATAATGCGGGTAGAGTCCCCTGCCAACTCCCCTTGCATTCCTCCAAACCCAGAAAAAGTCTAAGTCAAGTTTTTGGAGAACCATAGAAAATGGGTGAAAATGAAGAAATGTATCCCAAAATAGTGCCTCATAATGCGGGTAGAGTCCCTTGCCAACTCCCCTTGCATTCCTCCAGACTCAGAAAAAGTCTAAGTTAACTTTTTGAAGAACCATAAAAAAGGGCTAAAAGTGTTAAAATGTATCCCAAAATATTGCCTCATAAGGCAGGTAGAGTCCCATCAAACTCCCCTTGCATTCCTCCAGACTCAGAAAAAGTCTAAGTCAACTTTTTGGAGAACCATAGAGAATGGGTGAAAATGAAGAAATGTATCACAAAATAGTGCCTCATAATGCGGGTAGAGTCCCCTGCCAACTCCCCTTGCATTCTTCCAGATTAAGAAAAAGTCTAAGTCAACTTTTTGGAGAACCATAGAAAATGGGTGAAAATGAAAAAATGTATCTCAAAATAGTGCCTCATAATGCGGGTAGAGTCCCTTGCCAACTCCCCTTGCATTCCTCCAGACTCAGAAAAAGTCTAAGTCAACTTTTTGGAGAACCATAAAAAAGGGCTAAAAGTGTTAAAATGTATCCCAAAATAGTGCCTCATAATGCGGGTAGAGTCCCCTGCCAACTCCCCTTGCATTCCTCCAGACTCAGAAAAAGTCTAAGTCAACTTTTTGGAGAACCATAGAAATGGGTGAAAATGAAAAAATGTATCAGAAAATAGTGCCTCATAATGCGGGTAGAGTCCCCTGCCAACTCCCCTTGCATTCCTCCAGACTCAGAAAAAGTCTAAGTCAACTTTTCGGAGAACCATAGAAATGGGTGAAAATGAAAAAATGTATCCCAAAATAGTCCCTCATAATGCAGGTAGAGTCCCCTGCCAACTCCCCTTGCATTCCTCCAGATTAAGAAAAAGTCTAAGTCAACTTTTTGGAGAACCATAGAAAATGGGTGAAAATGAAAAATGTATCCCAAAATAGTGCCTCATAATGCGGGTAGAGTCCCCTGCCAACTCCCCTTGCATTCCTCCAGATTAAGAAAAAGTCTAAGTCAACTTTTTGGAGAACCATAGAAATGGGTGAAAATGAAAAAATGTATCAGAAAATAGTGCCTCATAATGCGGGTAGAGTCCCCTGCCAACTCTCCTTGCATTCCTCCAGACTCAGAAAAAGTCTAAGTTAACTTTTTGAAGAACCATAAAAAAGGGCTAAAAGTGTTAAAAATGTATCCCAAAATAGTGCCTCATAAGGCAGGTAGAGTCCCATCAAACTCCCCTTGCATTCCTCCAGACTCAGAAAAAGTCTAAGTCAACTTTTTGGAGAACCATAGAAATGGGTGAAAATGAAGAAATGTATCACAAAATAGTGCCTCATAATGCGGGTAGAGTCCCCTGCCAACTCCCCTTGCATTCTTCCAGATTAAGAAAAAGTCTAAGTCAACTTTTTGGAGAACCATAGAAAATGGGTGAAAATGAAAAAATGTATCTCAAAATAGTGCCTCATAATGCGGGTAGAGTCCCTTGCCAACTCCCCTTGCATTCCTCCAGACTCAGAAAAAGTCTAAGTCAACTTTTTGGAGAACCATAAAAAAGGGCTAAAAGTGTTAAAATGTATCCCAAAATAGTGCCTCATAATGCGGGTAGAGTCCCCTGCCAACTCCCCTTGCATTCCTCCAGACTCAGAAAAAGTCTAAGTCAACTTTTTGGAGAACCATAGAAATGGGTGAAAATGAAAAAATGTATCAGAAAATAGTGCCTCATAATGCGGGTAGAGTCCCCTGCCAACTCCCCTTGCATTCCTCCAGACTCAGAAAAAGTCTAAGTCAACTTTTCGGAGAACCATAGAAATGGGTGAAAATGAAAAAATGTATCCCAAAATAGTCCCTCATAATGCAGGTAGAGTCCCCTGCCAACTCCCCTTGCATTCCTCCAGATTAAGAAAAAGTCTAAGTCAACTTTTTGGAGAACCATAGAAAATGGGTGAAAATGAAAAATGTATCCCAAAATAGTGCCTCATAATGCGGGTAGAGTCCCCTGCCAACTCCCCTTGCATTCCTCCAGATTAAGAAAAAGTCTAAGTCAACTTTTTGGAGAACCATAGAAATGGGTGAAAATGAAAAAATGTATCAGAAAATAGTGCCTCATAATGCGGGTAGAGTCCCCTGCCAACTCTCCTTGCATTCCTCCAGACTCAGAAAAAGTCTAAGTTAACTTTTTGAAGAACCATAAAAAAGGGCTAAAAGTGTTAAAAATGTATCCCAAAATAGTGCCTCATAAGGCAGGTAGAGTCCCATCAAACTCCCCTTGCATTCCTCCAGACTCAGAAAAAGTCTAAGTCAACTTTTTGGAGAACCATAGAAATGGGTGCAAGTGAAAAAATGTATCCTAAAATAGTGCCTCATAATGCGGGTAGAGTCCCCTGCCAACTCCCCTTGCATTCCTCCAGGCTCAGAAAAAGTCTAAGTCAACTTTTTGGAGAACCATAAAAAGGGCTAAATGTGTTAAAATGTATCCCAAAATAGTGCCTCATAATGCGGGTAGAGTCCCCTGCCAACTCCCCTTGCATTCCTCCAAACCCAGAAAAAGTCTAAGTCAAGTTTTTGGAGAACCATAGAAAATGGGTGAAAATGAAGAAATGTATCCCAAAATAGTGCCTCATAATGCGGGTAGAGTCCCTTGCCAACTCCCCTTGCATTCCTCCAGACTCAGAAAAAGTCTAAGTTAACTTTTTGAAGAACCATAAAAAAGGGCTAAAAGCGTTAAAATGTATCCCAAAATATTGCCTCATAAGGCAGGTAGAGTCCCATCAAACTCCCCTTGCATTCCTCCAGACTCAGAAAAAGTCTAAGTCAACTTTTTGGAGAACCATAGAGAATGGGTGAAAATGAAGAAATGTATCACAAAATAGTGCCTCATAATGCGGGTAGAGTCCCCTGCCAACTCCCCTTGCATTCTTCCAGATTAAGAAAAAGTCTAAGTCAACTTTTTGGAGAACCATAGAAAATGGGTGAAAATGAAAAAATGTATCTCAAAATAGTGCCTCATAATGCGGGTAGAGTCCCTTGCCAACTCCCCTTGCATTCCTCCAGACTCAGAAAAAGTCTAAGTCAACTTTTTGGAGAACCATAAAAAAGGGCTAAAAGTGTTAAAATGTATCCCAAAATAGTGCCTCATAATGCGGGTAGAGTCCCCTGCCAACTCCCCTTGCATTCCTCCAGACTCAGAAAAAGTCTAAGTCAACTTTTTGGAGAACCATAGAAATGGGTGAAAATGAAAAAATGTATCAGAAAATAGTGCCTCATAATGCGGGTAGAGTCCCCTGCCAACTCCCCTTGCATTCCTCCAGACTCAGAAAAAGTCTAAGTCAACTTTTCGGAGAACCATAGAAATGGGTGAAAATGAAAAAATGTATCCCAAAATAGTCCCTCATAATGCGGGTAGAGTCCCCTGCCAACTCCCCTTGCATTCCTCCAGATTAAGAAAAAGTCTAAGTCAACTTTTTGGAGAACCATAGAAAATGGGTGAAAATGAATAAATGTATCCCAAAATAGTGCCTCATAATGCGGGTAGAGTTCCATCAAACTCCCATTGCATTCCTCCAGACTCAGAAAAAGTCTAAGTCAACTTTTTGGAGAACCATAGAAAATGGGTGAAAATGAAAAATGTATCCTAAAATAGTGCCTCATAATGCGGGTAGAGTCCCATCAAACTCCCATTGCATTCCTCCAGACTCAGAAAAAGTCTAAGTCAACTTTTTGGAGAACCATAGAAAATGGGTGAAAATGAAAAAATGTATCAGAAAATAGTGCCTCATAATGCGGGTAGAGTCCCCTGCCAACTCCCCTTGCATTCCTCCAGACTCAGAAAAAGTCTAAGTTAACTTTTTGAAGAACCATAAAAAAGGGCTAAAAGTGTTAAAATGTATCCCAAAATAGTGCCTCATAAGGCAGGTAGAGTCCCATCAAACTCCCCTTGCATTCCTCCAGACTCAGAAAAAGTCTAAGTCAACTTTTTGGAGAACCATAAAAAGGGCTAAAAGTGTTAAAATGTATCCCAAAATAGTGCCTCATAATGCGGGTAGAGTCCCCTGCCAACTCCCCTTGCATTCCTCCAGACCCAGAAAATGTCTAAGTCAACTTTTTGGAGAACCATAGAAAATGGGTGAAAATGAAGAAATGTATCCCAAAATAGTGCCTCATAATGCGGTTAGAGTCCCCTGCCAACTCCCCTTGCATTCCTCCAGACTCAGAAAAAGTCTAAGTCAACTTTTTGGAGAACTATAGAAAATGGGTGAAAATGAAAAATGTATCCCAAAATAGTGCCTCATAATGTCGGTAGAGTCCCCTGCCAACTCCCCTTGCATTCCTCCAGATTCAGAAAAATTCTAAGTCAACTTTTTGGAGAACCATAGAAAATGGGTGAAAATGAATAAATTTATCCCAAAATAGTGCCTCATAATCCGGGTAGAGTCCCATCAAACTCCCATTGCATTCCTCCAGACTCAGAAAAAGTCTAAGTCAACTTTTTGGAGAACCATAGAAAATGGGTGAAAATGAAAAATGTATCCCAAAATAGTGCCTCATAATGCGGGTAGAGTCCCCTGCCAACTCCCCTTGCATTCCTCCAGATTAAGAAAAAGTCTAAGTCAACTTTTTGGAGAACCATAGAAATGGGTGAAAATGAAAAAATGTATCAGAAAATAGTGCCTCATAATGCGGGTAGAGTCCCCTGCCAACTCTCCTTGCATTCCTCCAGACTCAGAAAAAGTCTAAGTTAACTTTTTGAAGAACCATAAAAAAGGGCTAAAAGTGTTAAAAATGTATCCTAAAATAGTGCCTCATAAGGCAGGTAGAGTCCCATCAAACTCCCCTTGCATTCCTCCAGACTCAGAAAAAGTCTAAGTCAACTTTTTGGAGAACCATAAAAAGGGCTAAATGTGTTAAAATGTATCCCAAAATAGTGCCTCATAATGCGGGTAGAGTCCCCTGCCAACTCCCCTTGCATTCCTCCAAACCCAGAAAAAGTCTAAGTCAAGTTTTTGGAGAACCATAGAAAATGGGTGAAAATGAAGAAATGTATCCCAAAATAGTGCCTCATAATGCGGGTAGAGTCCCCTGCCAACTCCCCTTGCATTCCTCCAGACTCAGAAAAAGTCTAAGTTAACTTTTTGAAGAACCATAAAAAAGGGCTAAAAGTGTTAAAAATGTATCCCAAAATAGTGCCTCATAATGCGGTTAGAGTCCCCTGCCAACTCCCCTTGCATTCCTCCAGACTCAGAAAAAGTCTAAGTCAAGTTTTCGGAGAAGCATAGAAATGGGTGAAAATGAAAAAATGTATCACAAAATAGTGCCTCATAATGCGGGTAGAGTCCCATCAAACTCCCATTGCATTCCTCCAGACTCAGAAAAAGTCTAAGTCAACTTTTGGGAGAACCATAGAAAATGGGTGAAAATGAAAAATGTATCCCAAAATAGTGCCTCATAATGCGGGTAGAGTCCCCTGCCAACTCCCCTTGCATTCCTCCAGATTAAGAAAAAGTCTAAGTCAACTTTTTGGAGAACCATAGAAATGGGTGAAAATGAAAAAATGTATCAGAAAATAGTGCCTCATAATGCGGGTAGAGTCCCCTGCCAACTCCCATTGCATTCCTCCAGACTCAGAAAAAGTCTAAGTCAAGTTTTCGGAGAACCATAGAAATGGGTGAAAATGAAAAAATGTATCACAAAATAGTGCCTCATAATGCGGGTAGAGTCCCATCAAACTCCCCTTGCATTCCTCCAGACCCAGAAAAAGTCTAAGTCAACTTTTTGGAGAACCATAGAAAATAGGTGAAAATGAAGAAATGTATCCCAAAATAGTGCCTCATAATGCGGGTAGAGTCCCATCAAACTCCCATTGCATTCCTCCAGACTCAGAAAAAGTCTAAGTCAACTTTTTGGAGAACCATAGAAAATGGGTGAAAATGAAAAATGTATCCCAAAATAGTGCCTCATAATGCGGGTAGAGTCCCATCAAACTCCCATTGCATTCCTCCAGACTCAGAAAAAGTCTAAGTCAACTTTTTGGAGAACCATAGAAAATGGGTGAAAATGAAAAATGTATCCCAAAATAGTGCCTCATAATGCGGGTAGAGTCCCCTGCCAACTCCCCTTGCATTCATCCAGATTAAGAAAAAGTCTAAGTCAACTTTTTGGAGAACCATAGAAATGGGTGAAAATGAAAAAATGTATCAGAAAATAGTGCCTCAAAATGCGGGTAGAGTCCCCTGCCAACTCCCCTTGCATTCCTCCAGACTCAGAAAAAGTCTAAGTCAAGTTTTCGGAGAACCATAGAAATGGGTGAAAATGAAAAAATGTATCCCAAAATAGTCCCTCATAATGCGGGTAGAGTCCCCTGCCAACTCCCCTTGCATTCCTCCAGATTAAGAAAAAGTCTAAGTCAACTTTTTGGAGAACCATACAAATGGGTGAAAATGAAAAAATGTATCACAAAATAGTGCCTCATAATGCGGGTAGAGTCCCCTGCCAACTCCCCTTGCATTCCTATAGACTCAGAAAAAGTCTAAGTCAACTTTTTGGAGAACCATAAAAAAGGGCTAAAAGTGTTAAAATGTATCCCAAAATAGTGCCTCATAAGGCAGGTAGAGTCCCATCAAACTCCCCTTGCATTCCTTCAGACTCAGAAAAAGTCTAAGTCAACTTTTTGGAGAACCATAGAAATGGGTGCAAATGAAAAAATGTATCCTAAAATAGTGCCTCATAATGCGGGTAGAGTCCCCTGCCAACTCCCCTTGCATTCCTCCAGACTCAGAAAAAGTCCAAGTCAACTTTTTGGAGAACCATAAAAAGGGCTAAAAGTGTTAAAATGTATCCCAAAATAGTGCCTCATAATGCGGGTAGAGTCCCCTGCCAACTCCCCTTGCATTCCTCCAGACCCAGAAAAAGTCTAAGTCAACTTTTTGGAGAACCATAGAAAATGGGTGAAAATGAAGAAATGTATCCCAAAATAGTGCCTCATAATGCGGGTAGAGTCCCATCAAACTCCCTTTGCATTCCTCCAGACTCAGAAAAAGTATAAGTCAACTTTTTGGAGAACCATAGAAAATGGGTGAAAATGTAAAATGTATCACAAAATAGTGCCTCATAATGCGGGTAGAGTCCCCTGCCAACTCCCCTTGCATTCCTCCAGATTAAGAAAAAGTCTAAGTCAACTTTTTGGAGAACCATAGAAATGGGTGAAAATGAAAAAATGTATCACAAAATAGTGCCTCATAATGCGGGTAGAGTCCCATCAAACTCCCATTGCATTCCTCCAGACTCAGAAAAAGTCTAAGTCAACTTTTTGGAGAACCATAGAAAATGGGTGAAAATGAAGAAATGTATCCCAAAATAGTGCCTCATCATGCGGGTAGAGTCCCCTGCCAACTCCCCTTGCATTCCTCCAGATTCAGAAAAAGTCTAAGTCAAGTTTTTGGAGAACCATAGAAAATGGGTGAAAATGAATAAATGTATCCCAAAATAGTGCCTCATAATGCGGGTAGAGTCCCATCAAACTCCCATTGCATTCCTCCAGACTCAGAAAAAGTCTAAGTCAACTTTTTGGAGAACCATAGAAAATGGGTGAAAATGAAAAATGTATCCCAAAATAGTGCCTCATAATGCGGGTAGAGTCCCATCAAACTCCCATTGCATTCCTCCAGACTCAGAAAAAGTCTAAGTCAACTTTTTGGAGAACCATAGAAAATGGGTGAAAATGAGAAAATGTATCAGAAAATAGTGCCTCATAATGCGGGTAGAGTCCCCTGCCAACTCCCCTTGCATTCCTCCAGACTCAGAAAAAGTCTAAGTTAACTTTTTGAAGAACCATAAAAAAGGGCTAAAAGTGTTAAAATGTATCCCAAAATAGTGCCTCATAAGGCAGGTAGAGTCCCATCAAACTCCCCTTGCATTCCTCCAGACTCAGAAAAAGTCTAAGTCAACTTTTTGGAGAACCATAAAAAGGGCTAAAAGTGTTAAAATGTATCCCAAAATAGTGCCTCATAATGCGGGTAGAGTCCCCTGCCAACTCCCCTTGCATTCCTCCAGACCCAGAAAATGTCTAAGTCAACTTTTTGGAGAACCATAGAAAATGGGTGAAAATGAAGAAATGTATCCCAAAATAGTGCCTCATAATGCGGTTAGAGTCCCCTGCCAACTCCCCTTGCATTCCTCCAGACTCAGAAAAAGTCTAAGTCAACTTTTTGGAGAACTATAGAAAATGGGTGAAAATGAAAAATGTATCCCAAAATAGTGCCTCATAATGTCGGTAGAGTCCCCTGCCAACTCCCCTTGCATTCCTCCAGATTCAGAAAAATTCTAAGTCAACTTTTTGGAGAACCATAGAAAATGGGTGAAAATGAATAAATTTATCCCAAAATAGTGCCTCATAATCCGGGTAGAGTCCCATCAAACTCCCATTGCATTCCTCCAGACTCAGAAAAAGTCTAAGTCAACTTTTTGGAGAACCATAGAAAATGGGTGAAAATGAAAAATGTATCCCAAAATAGTGCCTCATAATGCGGGTAGAGTCCCCTGCCAACTCCCCTTGCATTCCTCCAGATTAAGAAAAAGTCTAAGTCAACTTTTTGGAGAACCATAGAAAATGGGTGAAAATGAAAAATGTATCCCAAAATAGTGCCTCATAATGCGGGTAGAGTCCCATCAAACTCCCATTGCATTCCTCCAGACTCAGAAAAAGTCTAAGTCAACTTTTTGGAGAACCATAGAAAATGGGTGAAAATGAAAAATGTATCCCAAAATAGTGCCTCATAATGCGGGTAGAGTCCCCTGCCAACTCCCCTTGCATTCCTCCAGATTAAGAAAAAGTCTAAGTCAACTTTTTGGAGAACCATAGAAATGGGTGAAAATGAAAAAATGTATCAGAAAATAGTGCCTCAAAATGCGGGTAGAGTCCCCTGCCAACTCCCCTTGCATTCCTCCAGACTCAGAAAAAGTCTAAGTCAAGTTTTCGGAGAACCATAGAAATGGGTGAAAATGAAAAAATGTATCCCAAAATAGTCCCTCATAATGCGGGTAGAGTCCCCTGCCAACTCCCCTTGCATTCCTCCAGATTAAGAAAAAGTCTAAGTCAACTTTTTGGAGAACCATACAAATGGGTGAAAATGAAAAAATGTATCACAAAATAGTGCCTCATAATGCGGGTAGAGTCCCCTGCCAACTCCCCTTGCATTCCTATAGACTCAGAAAAAGTCTAAGTCAACTTTTTGGAGAACCATAAAAAAGGGCTAAAAGTGTTAAAATGTATCCCAAAATAATGCCTCATAATGCGGGTAGAGTCCCCTGCCAACTCCCCTTGCATTCCTCCAGACTCAGAAAAAGTCTAAGTCAACTTTTTGGAGAACCTTAGAAAATGGGTGAAAATGAACAAATGTATCCCAAAATAGTGCCTCATAAGGCAGGTAGAGTCCCATCAAACTCCCCTTGCATTCCTCCAAACTCAAAAAAAGTCTAATTCAACTTTTTGGAGAACCATAGAAATGAGTGAAAATGAAAAAATGTATCCCAAAATAGTGCCTCATAAGGCAGGTAGAGTCCCATCAAACTCCCATTGCATTCCTCCAGACTCAGAAAAAGTCTAAGTCAACTTTTTGGAGAACCATAGAAAATGGGTGAAAATGAAGAAATGTATCCCAAAATAGTGCCTCATCATGCGGGTAGAGTCCCCTGCCAACTCCCCTTGCATTCCTCCAGATTCAGAAAAAGTCTAAGTCAACTTTTTGGAGAACCATAGAAAATGGGTGAAAATGAATACATTTATCCCAAAATAGTGCCTCATAATGCGGGTAGAGTCCCATCAAACTCCCATTGCATTCCTCCAGACTCAGAAAAAGTCTAAGTCAACTTTTTGGAGAACCATAGAAAATGGGTGAAAATGAAAAATGTATCCCAAAATAGTGCCTCATAATGCGGGTAGAGTCCCATCAAACTCCCATTGCAATCCTCCAGACTCAGAAAAAGTCTAAGTCAACTTTTTGGAGAACCATAGAAAATGGGTGAAAATTAAAAATGTATCCCAAAATAGTGCCTCATAATGCGGGTAGAGTCCCCTGCCAACTCCCCTTGCATTCCTCCAGATTCAGAAAAAGTCTAAGTCAAATTTTTGGAGAACCATAGAAAATGGATGAAAATGAATAAATGTATCCCAAAATAGTGCCTCATAATGCGGTTAGAGTCCCCTGCCAACTCCCCTTGCATTCCTCCAGACTCAGAAAAAGTCTAATTCAAGTTTTTGGAGAACCATAGAAATGGGTGAAAATGAAAAAATGTATCAGAAAATAGTGCCTCATAATGCGAGTAGAGTCCCCTGCCAACTCCCCTTGCATTCCTCCAGACTCAGAAAAAGTCTAAGTTAACTTTTTGAAGAACCATAAAAAAGGGCTAAAAGTGTTAAAATGTATCCCAAAATAATGCCTCATAATGCGGGTAGAGTCCCCTGCCAACTCCCCTTGCATTCCTCCAGACTCAGAAAAAGTCTAAGTCAACTTTTTGGAGAACCTTAGAAAATGGGTGAAAATGAACAAATGTATCCCAAAATAGTGCCTCATAAGGCAGGTAGAGTCCCATCAAACTCCCCTTGCATTCCTCCAAACTCAAAAAAAGTCTAATTCAACTTTTTGGAGAACCATAGAAATGAGTGAAAATGAAAAAATGTATCCCAAAATAGTGCCTCATAAGGCAGGTAGAGTCCCATCAAACTCCCATTGCATTCCTCCAGACTCAGAAAAAGTCTAAGTCAACTTTTTGGAGAACCATAGAAAATGGGTGAAAATGAAGAAATGTATCCCAAAATAGTGCCTCATCATGCGGGTAGAGTCCCCTGCCAACTCCCCTTGCATTCCTCCAGATTCAGAAAAAGTCTAAGTCAACTTTTTGGAGAACCATAGAAAATGGGTGAAAATGAATACATTTATCCCAAAATAGTGCCTCATAATGCGGGTAGAGTCCCATCAAACTCCCATTGCATTCCTCCAGACTCAGAAAAAGTCTAAGTCAACTTTTTGGAGAACCATAGAAAATGGGTGAAAATGAAAAATGTATCCCAAAATAGTGCCTCATAATGCGGGTAGAGTCCCATCAAACTCCCATTGCAATCCTCCAGACTCAGAAAAAGTCTAAGTCAACTTTTTGGAGAACCATAGAAAATGGGTGAAAATTAAAAATGTATCCCAAAATAGTGCCTCATAATGCGGGTAGAGTCCCCTGCCAACTCCCCTTGCATTCCTCCAGATTCAGAAAAAGTCTAAGTCAAATTTTTGGAGAACCATAGAAAATGGATGAAAATGAATAAATGTATCCCAAAATAGTGCCTCATAATGCGGTTAGAGTCCCCTGCCAACTCCCCTTGCATTCCTCCAGACTCAGAAAAAGTCTAATTCAAGTTTTTGGAGAACCATAGAAATGGGTGAAAATGAAAAAATGTATCAGAAAATAGTGCCTCATAATGCGAGTAGAGTCCCCTGCCAACTCCCCTTGCATTCCTCCAGACTCAGAAAAAGTCTAAGTTAACTTTTTGAAGAACCATAAAAAAGGGCTAAAAGTGTTAAAATGTATCCCAAAATAGTGCCTCATAATGCGGTTAGAGTCCCCTGCCAACTCCCCTTGCATTCCTCCAGACTCCGAAAAAGTCTAAGTCAAGTTTTCGGAGAACTATAGAAATGGGTGAAAATGAAAAAATGTATCCCAAAATAGTCCCTCATAATGCGGATAGAGTCCCCTGCCAACTCCCCTTGCATTCCTCCAGATTAAGAAAAAGTCTAAGTCAACTTTTTGGAGAACCATAGAAATGGGTGAAAATGAAAAAATGTATCCCAAAATAGTGCCTCATAATGCGGGTAGAGTCCCATCAAACTCCCATTGCATTCCTCCAGACTCAGAAAAAGTCTAAGTCAACTTTTTGGAGAACCATAGAAAATGGGTGAAAATGAATAAATGTATCCCAAAATAGTGCCTCATAATGCGGGTAGAGTCCCATCAAACTCCCATTGCATTCCTCCAGACTCAGAAAAAGTCTAAGTCAACTTTTTGGAGAACCATAGAAAATGGGTGAAAATGAAAAATGTATCCTAAAATAGTGCCTCATAATGCGGGTAGAGTCCCATCAAACTCCCATTGCATTCCTCCAGACTCAGAAAAAGTCTAAGTCAACTTTTTGGAGAACCATAGAAAATGGGTGAAAATGAAAAATGTATCCTAAAATAGTGCCTCATAATGCGGGTAGAGTCCCATCAAACTCCCATTGCATTCCTCCAGACTCAGAAAAAGTCTAAGTCAACTTTTTGGAGAACCATAGAAATGGGTGAAAATGAAAAAATGTATCAGAAAATAGTGCCTCATAATGCGGGTAGAGTCCCCTGCCAACTCCCCTTGCATTCCTCCAGACTCAGAAAAAGTCTAAGTTAACTTTTTGAAGAACCATAAAAAAGGGCTAAAAGTGTTAAAATGTATCCCAAAATAGTGCCTCATAATGCGGGTAGAGTCCCCTGCCAACTCCCCTTGCATTCCTCCAGACCCAGAAAATGTCTATGTCAACTTTTTGGAGAACCATAGAAAATGGGTGAAAATGAAGAAATGTATCCCAAAATAGTGCCTCATAATGCGGTTAGAGTCCCCTGCCAACTCCCCTTGCATTCCTCCAGACTCAGAAAAAGTCTAAGTCAACTTTTTGGAGAACTATAGAAAATGGGTGAAAATGAAAAATGTATCCCAAAATAGTGCCTCATAATGTCGGTAGAGTCCCCTGCCAACTCCCCTTGCATTCCTCCAGATTCAGAAAAATTCTAAGTCAACTTTTTGGAGAACCATAGAAAATGGGTGAAAATGAATAAATTTATCCCAAAATAGTGCCTCATAATCCGGGTAGAGTCCCATCAAACTCCCATTGCATTCCTCCAGACTCAGAAAAAGTCTAAGTCAACTTTTTGGAGAACCATAGAAAATGGGTGAAAATGAAAAATGTATCCCAAAATAGTGCCTCATAATGCGGGTAGAGTCCCCTGCCAACTCCCCTTGCATTCCTCCAGATTAAGAAAAAGTCTAAGTCAACTTTTTGGAGAACCATAGAAATGGGTGAAAATGAAAAAATGTATCAGAAAATAGTGCCTCATAATGCGGGTAGAGTCCCCTGCCAACTCCCCTTGCATTCCTTTAGACTCAGAAAAAGTCTAAGTTAACTTTTTGAAGAACCATAAAAAAGGGCTAAAAGTGTTAAAAATGTATCCCAAAATAGTGCCTCATAAGGCAGGTAGAGTCCCATCAAACTCCCCTTGCATTCCTCCAGACTCAGAAAAAGTCTAAGTCAACTTTTTGGAGAACCATAGAAATGGGTGCAAGTGAAAAAATGTATCCTAAAATAGTGCCTCATAATGCGGGTAGAGTCCCCTGCCAACTCCCCTTGCATTCCTCCAGGCTCAGAAAAAGTCTAAGTCAACTTTTTGGAGAACCATAAAAAGGGCTAAATGTGTTAAAATGTATCCCAAAATAGTGCCTCATAATGCGGGTAGAGTCCCCTGCCAACTCCCCTTGCATTCCTCCAAACCCAGAAAAAGTCTAAGTCAAGTTTTTGGAGAACCATAGAAAATGGGTGAAAATGAAGAAATGTATCCCAAAATAGTGCCTCATAATGCGGGTAGAGTCCCCTGCCAACTCCCCTTGCATTCCTCCAGACTCAGAAAAAGTCTAAGTTAACTTTTTGAAGAACCATAAAAAAGGGCTAAAAGTGTTAAAAATGTATCCCAAAATAGTGCCTCATAATGCGGTTAGAGTCCCCTGCCAACTCCCCTTGCATTCCTCCAGACTCAGAAAAAGTCTAAGTCAAGTTTTCGGAGAAGCATAGAAATGGGTGAAAATGAAAAAATGTATCACAAAATAGTGCCTCATAATGCGGGTAGAGTCCCATCAAACTCCCATTGCATTCCTCCAGACTCAGAAAAAGTCTAAGTCAACTTTTGGGAGAACCATAGAAAATGGGTGAAAATGAAAAAATGTATCAGAAAATAGTGCCTCATAATGCGGGTAGAGTCCCCTGCCAACTCCCATTGCATTCCTCCAGACTCAGAAAAAGTCTAAGTCAAGTTTTCGGAGAACCATAGAAATGGGTGAAAATGAAAAAATGTATCACAAAATAGTGCCTCATAATGCGGGTAGAGTCCCATCAAACTCCCCTTGCATTCCTCCAGACCCAGAAAAAGTCTAAGTCAACTTTTTGGAGAACTATAGAAAATGGGTGAAAATGAAAAATGTATCCCAAAATAGTGCCTCATAATGTCGGTAGAGTCCCCTGCCAACTCCCCTTGCATTCCTCCAGATTCAGAAAAATTCTAAGTCAACTTTTTGGAGAACCATAGAAAATGGGTGAAAATGAATAAATTTATCCCAAAATAGTGCCTCATAATCCGGGTAGAGTCCCATCAAACTCCCATTGCATTCCTCCAGACTCAGAAAAAGTCTAAGTCAACTTTTTGGAGAACCATAGAAAATGGGTGAAAATGAAAAATGTATCCCAAAATAGTGCCTCATAATGCGGGTAGAGTCCCCTGCCAACTCCCCTTGCATTCCTCCAGATTCAGAAAAAGTCTAAGTCAACTTTTTGGAGAACCATAGAAATGGGTGAAAATGAAAAAATGTATCAGAAAATAGTGCCTCATAATGCGGGTAGAGTCCCCTGCCAACTCCCATTGCATTCCTCCAGACTCAGAAAAAGTCTAAGTCAAGTTTTCGGAGAACCATAGAAATGGGTGAAAATGAAAAAATGTATCACAAAATAGTGCCTCATAATGCGGGTAGAGTCCCATCAAACTCCCCTTGCATTCCTCCAGATTAAGAAAAAGTCTAAGTCAACTTTTTGGAGAACCATAGAAATGGGTGAAAATGAAAAAATGTATCAGAAAATAGTGCCTCATAACGCGGGTAGAGTCCCCTGCCAACTCCCCTTGCATTCCTCCAGACTCAGAAAAAGTCTATGTTAACTTTTTGAAGAACCATAAAAAAGGGCTAAAAGTGTTAAAATGTATCCCAAAATAGTGCCTCATAAGGCAGGTAGAGTCCCATCAAACTCCCCTTGCATTCCTCCAGACCCAGAAAAAGTCTAAGTCAACTTTTTGGAGAACCATAGAAAATAGGTGAAAATGAAAAATGTATCCCAAAATAGTGCCTCATAATGCGGGTAGAGTCCCATCAAACTCCCATTGCATTCCTCCAGACTCAGAAAAAGTCTAAGTCAACTTTTTGGAGAACCATAGAAAATGGGTGAAAATGAATAAATGTATCCCAAAATAGTGCCTCATAATGCGGGTAGAGTCCCATCAAACTCCCATTGCATTCCTCCAGACTCAGAAAAAGTCTAAGTCAACTTTTTGGAGAACCATAGAAAATGGGTGAAAATGAAAAATGTATCCTAAAATAGTGCCTCATAATGCGGGTAGAGTCCCATCAAACTCCCATTGCATTCCTCCAGACTCAGAAAAAGTCTAAGTCAACTTTTTGGAGAACCATAGAAAATGGGTGAAAATGAAAAATGTATCCTAAAATAGTGCCTCATAATGCGGGTAGAGTCCCATCAAACTCCCATTGCATTCCTCCAGACTCAGAAAAAGTCTAAGTCAACTTTTTGGAGAACCATAGAAATGGGTGAAAATGAAAAAATGTATCAGAAAATAGTGCCTCATAATGCGGGTAGAGTCCCCTGCCAACTCCCCTTGCATTCCTCCAGACTCAGAAAAAGTCTAAGTTAACTTTTTGAAGAACCATAAAAAAGGGCTAAAAGTGTTAAAATGTATCCCAAAATAGTGCCTCATAATGCGGGTAGAGTCCCCTGCCAACTCCCCTTGCATTCCTCCAGACCCAGAAAATGTCTATGTCAACTTTTTGGAGAACCATAGAAAATGGGTGAAAATGAAGAAATGTATCCCAAAATAGTGCCTCATAATGCGGTTAGAGTCCCCTGCCAACTCCCCTTGCATTCCTCCAGACTCAGAAAAAGTCTAAGTCAACTTTTTGGAGAACTATAGAAAATGGGTGAAAATGAAAAATGTATCCCAAAATAGTGCCTCATAATGTCGGTAGAGTCCCCTGCCAACTCCCCTTGCATTCCTCCAGATTCAGAAAAATTCTAAGTCAACTTTTTGGAGAACCATAGAAAATGGGTGAAAATGAATAAATTTATCCCAAAATAGTGCCTCATAATCCGGGTAGAGTCCCATCAAACTCCCATTGCATTCCTCCAGACTCAGAAAAAGTCTAAGTCAACTTTTTGGAGAACCATAGAAAATGGGTGAAAATGAAAAATGTATCCCAAAATAGTGCCTCATAATGCGGGTAGAGTCCCCTGCCAACTCCCCTTGCATTCCTCCAGATCAAGAAAAAGTCTAAGTCAACTTTTTGGAGAACCAAACTATAGACTAGACTATGTGCATTGTGTCGGGGACCCTGGAGAATGATAAAACACATCATTTAAATACAAAAAACACCATTAAAAGTCACTTTTAGGGGCAAAAAACAGCCTCTGTCCACTTCGTTAACAAAGTGATGGGGAAAAGGACCAAATCGTGATTAAAGCATTTTGCGGGACCCCAGCGAGCTCCAGACTAGTTTCATTGTGTCGGGGACCCTGGATAACGATAAAACACATCATTTAAATGCCAAAAACACCATTAAAAGTCACTTTTAGGGGCAAAAAACAGCCTCTGTCCACTTCGTTAACAAAGTGATGGGGAAAAGGACAAAATCGTGATTAAAGCATTTTGCGGGACCCCAGCGAGCTCCAGACTAGTTTCATTGTGTCGGGGACCCTGGATAATGATAAGACCCATCATTTAAATGCCAAAAACACCATTAAAAGTCACTTTTAGGGGCAAAAAACAGCCTCTGTCCACTTCGTTAACAAAGTGATGGGGAAAAGGACCAAATCGTGATTAAAGCATTTTGCGGGACCCCAGCGAGCTCCAGACTATGTGCATTGCGTCGGGGACCCTGGAGAAAGATAAAACACATCATTTAAATACAAAAAACACCATTAAAAGTCACTTTTAGGGGCAAAAAACAGCCTCTGTCCACTTCGTTAACAAAGTGATGGGGAAAAGGACAACATCGTGATTAAAGCATTTTGCGGGACCCCAGCGAGCTCCAGACTAGTTTCATTGTGTCGGGGACCCTGGATAACGATAAAACACATCATTTAAATGCCAAAAACACCATTAAAAGTCACTTTTAGGGGCAAAAAACAGCCTCTGTCCACTTCGTTAACAAAGTGATGGGGAAAAGGACAAAATCGTGATTAAAGCATTTTGCGGGACCCCAGCGAGCTCCAGACTAGTTTCATTGTGTCGGGGACCCTGGAGAAATATAAAACCCATCATTTAAATGCCAAAAACACCATTAAAAGTCACTTTTAGGGGCAAAAAACAGCCTCTGTCCACTTCGTTAACAAAGTGATGGGGAAAAGGACCAAATCGTGATTAAAGCATTTTGCGGGACCCCAGCGAGCTCCAGACTATGTGCATTGCGTCGGGGACCCTGGAGAAAGATAAAACACATCATTTAAATACAAAAAACACCATTAAAAGTCACTTTTAGGGGCAAAAAACAGCCTCTGTCCACTTCGTTAACAAACTGATGGGGAAAAGGACAAAATCGTGATTAAAGCATTTTGCGGGACCCCAGCGAGCTCCAGACTAGTTTCATTGTGTCGGGGACCCTGGAGAAAGATAAAACACATCATTTAAATACAAAAAACACCATTAAAAGTCACTTTTAGGGGCACAAAACAGCCTCTGTCCACTTCGTTAACAAACTGATGGGGAAATGGACCAAATCGTGATTAAAGCATTTGCGGGACCCCAGCGAGCTCCAGACTATGTGCATTGTCTTGGGGACCCTCCACAATGATAAGACACATCATTTAAATACAAAAAACACCATTAAAAGTCACTTTTAGGGGCAAAAAACAGCCTCTGTCCACTTCGTTAACAAACTGATGGGGAAATGGACCAAATCGTGATTAAAGCATTTTGCGGGACCCCAGCGAGCTCCAGACTAGTTTCATTGTGTCGGGGACCCTGGATAATGATAAGACCCATCATTTAAATGCCAAAAACACCATTAAAAGTCACTTTTAGGGGCAAAAAACAGCCTCTGTCCACTTCGTTAACAAAGTGATGGGGAAAAGGACCAAATCGTGATTAAAGCATTTTGCGGGACCCCAGCGAGCTCCAGACTAGTTTCATTGTGTCGGGGACCCTGGATAATGATAAGACCCATCATTTAAATGCCAAAAACACCATTAAAAGTCACTTTTAGGGGCAAAAAACAGCCTCTGTCCACTTCGTTAACAAAGTGATGGGGAAAAGGACAAAATCGTGATTAAAGCATTTTGCGGGACCCCAGCGAGCTCCAGACTAGTTTCATTGTGTCGGGGACCCTGGAGAAATATAAAACACATCATTTAAATGCCAAAAACACCATTAAAAGTCACTTTTAGGGGCAAAAAACAGCCTCTGTCCACTTCGTTAACAAAGTGATGGGGAAAAGGACAAAATCGTGATTAAAGCATTTTGCGGGACCCCAGCGAGCTCCAGACTATGTGCATTGCGTCGGGGACCCTGGAGAAAGATAAAACACATCATTTAAATTCAAAAAACACCATTAAAAGTCACTTTTAGGGGCAAAAAACAGCCTCTGTCCACTTCGTTAACAAAGTGATGGGGAAAAGGACAAAATCGTGATTAAAGCATTTTGCGGGACCCCAGCGAGCTCCAGACTAGTTTCATTGTGTCGGGGACCCTGGATAACGATAAAACACATCATTTAAATGCCAAAAACACCATTAAAAGTCACTTTTAGGGGCACAAAACAGCCTCTGTCCACTTCGTTAACAAACTGATGGGGAAATGGACCAAATCGTGATTAAAGCATTTTGCGGGACCCCAGCGAGCTCCAGACTATGTGCATTGCGTCGGGGACCCTGGAGAAAGATAAAACACATCATTTAAATACAAAAAACACCATTAAAAGTCACTTTTAGGGGCAAAAAACAGCCTCTGTCCACTTCGTTAACAAACTGATGGGGAAATGGACCAAATCGTGATTAAAGCATTTTGCGGGACCCCAGCGAGCTCCAGACTAGTTTCATTGTGTCGGGGACCCTGGATAATGATAAAACACATCATTTAAATGCCAAAAACACCATTAAAAGTCACTTTTAGGGGCAAAAAACAGCCTCTGTCCACTTCGTTAACAAACTGATAGGCAAATGGACAGAAGGGGGAACACGGCCCAGCCGCTGCTCCGCTGCTCCAGACTATGTGCATTGTGTCGGGGAGCCAGGTCAAACCCCTCCATGCACACCGCCAGAACCAGAACCTCACGACGCTGGTGACCTTAAAGGTGTTTGTCTTTGTTTGTTTTTGTACTCCACATAGACAGGCAGGTGTTCAGCACCGCGGGCCCGCTGCTGCTGCTGCTGCTGCTGGAAGGTGGAACACTTTGAGTCTTTTTATTTTCTCTTTTCTCCCTGCTCCTGCACACACCTTTTGTTCCCCTCCTCTGCCTTACACATCCTCCCACGCTCGAGCACTCCTCACTCGGACTAAACCCCTCCATGCACACCGCCAGAACCAGAACCTCACGACCCTGGTGACCTTAAAGGTGTTTGTCTTTGTTTGTTTTTGTATTCCACATAGACAGGCTGGGGTTCAGCACCACGCACAGAGCCTACCCGCTACCTCCAGGGCGCATCACCACATTTTACAAGCCAGGAAAGGTGCATGGATCCTGGGTAAACATTGATTAAGTGTTTTTAAATGTGTGGAACAGTGTTTTGTCACTTTCAAAACTCTCCTGTCATTGACCGGAGAATTTGGGTCGATTTTGTATTCAATCTGGCCATTAATATTCCAGTGAGACGAAGTACGTACATTGACCGGAGTGATCCCATGTTAATGTTGTCCAAATACCGGAACATTCCCTAACATGGAGACTCTGTTTATTTCACTCATCCAGGACAGAGACCGGGGAAATCTCCTCTCTGTGGCCCCTCCAAGACCCCCAAAGGACGGACCACAGACCTCCAGCATGTGTCCCTGACATGGGCACCTCCATAACCTTGCACACCGTGAGTCCCCGGACTCCCGGACTTAAGCACTCCCCCACGGACTAAACCCAGATGTTCACACCCTACAGAACTCCATGCCCCTGGTTAACCTAAAGGGGGTGGATTTTGCGGTGCTTTACCGTCGGCACATCGGTATCCATATTCGGCCTTATTCACGGCACCACCACCCCTTCTGTGGAGGATATTCTCATGCTCCTGGTAACCCTTTAAATAGTCTGATACTGTCAGGGCTCATCACCGCACTTTACAAGCCATAAATAATGTTTAAATGGTCGGGGAAAGTGTTTTTAAACGTCTGGAAGAGAGTTGTAGCCTGTCATTTTGCAGGATATCATTTAACATGTAACCTCTCCTGGAAATGCACAGAATATGTCCATTTCCAGGAGAGGTTCCATGTTAAATTATATCCTGCAAAATGACAGGCTATAAGCCAGGAAAAAGTGTTTGAAAGGCGGGGAAAAGTTGTTTAAAATAGTCGGAAAAGTGTTTTTAAACGTCTGGAAGAGAGTTGTTGCCTGTCATTTTGCAGGATATAATTTAACATGGAACCTCTCCTGGAAATGCGCAGAGTATGTCCATTTCCAGGAGAGGTTCCATGTTAAATTATATCCTGCAAAATGACAGGCTATAAGCCAGGAAAAAGTGTTTGAAAGGCGGGGAAAAGTTGTTTAAAATAGTCGGAAAAGTGTTTTTAAACGTCTGGAAGAGAGTTGTTGCCTGTCATTTTGCAGGATATCATTTAACATGGAACCTCTCCTGGAAATGCGCAGAGTATGTCCATTTCCAGGAGAGGTTCCATGTTAAATTATATCCTGCAAAATGACAGGCTATAAGCCAGGAAAAAGTGTTTGAAAGGCGGGGAAAAGTTGTTTAAAATAGTCGGAAAAGTGTTTTTAAACGTCTGGAAGAGAGTTGTTGCCTGTCATTTTGCAGGATATAATTTAACATGGAACCTCTCCTGGAAATGCGCAGAGTATGTCCATTTCCAGGAGAGGTTCCATGTTAAATTATATCCTGCAAAATGACAGGCTATAAGCCAGGAAAAAGTGTTTGAAAGGCGGGGAAAAGTTGTTTAAAATAGTCGGAAAAGTGTTTTTAAACGTCTGGAAGAGAGTTGTTGCCTGTCATTTTGCAGGATATCATTTAACATGGAACCTCTCCTGGAAATGCGCAGAGTATGTCCATTTCCAGGAGAGGTTCCATGTTAAATTATATCCTGCAAAATGACAGGCTATAAGCCAGGAAAAAGTGTTTGAAAGGCGGGGAAAAGTTGTTTAAAATACTCTGATACCTCCAGGGCGCATCACCGCATTTTACAAGCCAGGGAAGGTGTCGGAATCCTGGGTAAACATTGTTTAAATAGTCTGACACCTGGCACTGTATTTGCCCCTGGGAGAGGTTCCATGTTAAATTATATCCTGCAAAATGACAGGCTATAAGCCAGGAAAAAGTGTTTGAAAGGCGGGGAAAAGTTGTTTAAAATACTCTGATACCTCCAGGGCGCATCACCGCATTTTACAAGCCAGGGAAGGTGTCGGAATCCTGGGTAAACATTGTTTAAATAGTCTGACACCTGGCACTGTATTTGCCCCTGGGAGAGGTTCCATGTTAAATTATATCCTGCAAAATGACAGGCTATAAGCCAGGAAAAAGTGTTTGAAAGGCGGGGAAAAGTTGTTTAAAATACTCTGATACCTCCAGGGCGCATCACCGCATTTTACAAGCCAGGGAAGGTGTCGGAATCCTGGGTAAACATTGTTTAAATAGTCTGACACCTGGCACTGTATTTGACCCTGGGAAACTTCAAGGTTATATTCATGTTTTATTATTTATTTAATAATCACATGATTTTTACAAAAACAGTATACACAGTATACATATATACAATAATAATAATAATAATAATATAACAATATACATAATAAAAACATGAAAAGTGGTGAAAATGAGAAAATGTATCCGAAAATAGTGCCTCCTAATGCGGGCATGTGGACAGTAGCCACAGACTCACAGGCACACACACACATGCAGAGATCCAGGGGGCGGAGCACATGGCTTTTTTTACCCAGAAATAAGTCTATGAGAGGCGGGGAGACTCAGAGGACAGGCTGCGTCACCTCACTTTGTAACCCAGGAAAAGAGCAGGAATTCTGGCTGCGTGAGTGTTAAAAGTGCATTCATCTGTGTTAATCCGACAGCCGCAGAGGTGCTGACGCAAAGCAGGCGGAACAAATTGATTATTTGAACCAGGAATAAATGTTTGCAAGGCGGGGAAAGTGTTCCTGCAGCCCCTCCATAACGGTAATAATGATTAGAAATGATTTCCAGGGCAGAAAGCGTTTTTTAAATGTGGAAAAAAATATGTTAAACTGTTTAAAAAGCACAAAGTGATTTGAGTGCAGTTCTCATGTGTCCCCACAGGAGGGCGCGTCGTCCCAGGGAGCACAGTACATGGTGACAAGGTACGATTTATACCCTAAAATAGCATGCTAAGTGTGGGTGGATTAGTTTCAAAGCATGCACACTCTGCTCGTGTCAGACTTCCATCAAATAGACCGGGGAAAACACCTCTCATTAGCCCCTCAAAGACCACCAAAGGACGGACTAAGCAGCTCCAGCACGGCTCCCTCACATGGAGCTCAGGTTATTTCATACCTCCAGGAGAGGGACCGGGAAAACCACCTCTCTGTAGCCCCTGACAGAGCCCCAAAGGACGGACTAAGGACCTCCGGCAACAGTGGCACTTCCATAACCTCGTGCACCGTGAGACCCCGGGCCCCCGGACTTAAGCACTCCCCCACGGACTAAACCCAGATGTTCACACCCTGCAGAATCTCATGCCCCTGGTCACCTTTAAGGGGGGGTGGATTTTGCGGT
Organism: Notothenia rossii; assembly: GCF_949606895.1. Classification (NCBI taxonomy): domain Eukaryota; kingdom Metazoa; phylum Chordata; class Actinopteri; order Perciformes; family Nototheniidae; genus Notothenia; species Notothenia rossii. The sequence continues at coordinate 57,140 of NW_027639744.1, forward strand.
GCTTTACCGTCCGAACACAAGCATCAATATTCGTCCTCCTTCACAGCAGCAGCAGCAGCAGCAGCAGCAGCAGCAGCAGCAGCAGCAGCAGCAGCAGCAGCAGCACCTGCCCTGCTGCACTTCCATAACCTCGTGCACCGTGAGACCCCGGGCCCCCGGACTTAAGCACTCCCCCACGGACTAAACCCAGATGTTCACACCCTGCAGAATCTCATGCCCCTGGTCACCTTTAAGGGGGGGTGGATTTTGCGGTGCTTTACCGTCCGAACACAAGCATCAATATTCGTCCTCCTTCACAGCAGCAGCAGCAGCAGCAGCAGCAGCAGCAGCAGCAGCAGCAGCAGCAGCAGCAGCACCTGCCCTGCTGCACTTCCATAACCTCGTGCACCGTGAGACCCCGGGCCCCCGGACTTAAGCACTCCCCCACGGACTAAACCCAGATGTTCACACCCTGCAGAATCTCATGCCCCTGGTCACCTTTAAGGGGGGGTGGATTTTGCGGTGCTTTACCGTCCGAACACAAGCATCAATATTCGTCCTCCTTCACAGCAGCAGCAGCAGCAGCAGCAGCAGCAGCAGCAGCAGCAGCAGCACCTGCCCTGCTGGAGGTTCACACTTTAACTTATTTGTATTCGTTTTTTTTTGTTCCCCTCCTCTGCCTTACACATCCTCCCACGCTCGAGCACTCCTCACTCGGACTAAACCCCTCCATGCACACCGCCAGAACCAGAACCTCACGCCCCTGGTGACCTTAAAGGTGTTTGTCTTTGTTTGTTTTTGTACTCCACATAGACAGGCAGGTGTTCAGCACCACGGACAGAGCGGGCCCGCTGCTGCTGCTGCTGGAAGGTGGAACACTTTGAGTCTTTTTATTTTCTCTTTTCTCCCTGCTCCTGCACACACCTTTTGTTACCCTCCTCTGCCTTACACATCCTCCCACGCTCGAGCACTCCTCACTCGGACTAAACCCAGATGTTCACACCCTACAGAACTTCATGCCCCTGGTTACCCTAAAGGGGTGGATTTTGCGGTGCTTTACCGTCCGCACATCGGCATACATATTCGGCCTTATTCATGACACTACCACCCCTTCTTTGGAGGATATTGCAGGATATAATTTAACATGGAACCTCTCCTGGAAATGCACAGAGTATGTCCATTTCCAGGAGAGGTTACATGTTAAATTATATCCTGCAAAATGACAGGCACTGTATTTGCCCCTGGGAACCTTCAAGGTTATACTAATGTTTTTTTTTAATTTTTTATTTAATTATCACACCAATTTTACAAAAACAGTATACAAAATAAACATAATAACAACATGATTAACAGGGGCCTTGGGGCCATATTAGCCGTCTAACTTGTACAGTGCACCGGGGAAAAAAGGTTGAGTCCACGGCCCCTTTCCCCTCATCAGGAGTACCAATCGGTCCTGAAGAAGAGGTATCGCTGCTCTCCGCCCCTGAATCCTCTTCGGAGGTAGCTGACGGTGGTAGACCTCCTTCTGATGATGATGCTGCTGCAGCTGCTGCCGCCGCCCTGAACATGGAGCGGATCTTCAATGCCTCCTTTATTCCAGGCGTATTCGCGTAGAACCGGTCTGCAGTGCTTACGTCGTGGCACATAAACCTAGCCAGAATCGACCTGCTTTCTGGATCTTGGTGATGCTTGATATTGTCAGCCAGGGCAGTGCGCAAGATGGTGAAGGTGACGGCTGTTTCTAGCCCAGCATCAGCCCAAGCCCTCTTCAAGTGAGCGTTCAGGTTCTTGGAAGCCTGCTTCCCCGATGTGAAAAGGAAGAATTCATTCTGAGGACCCGACAAGCCCTCTTTTATCCCCATCCACCGCATGACCCAGCTAAACTCCTTTATTGTAAGCACCAGCTGTGCTTCACCAAATGTCTTGGCAGTCTTGTGATCCTGCACGTGGATGATGTAGCCCTCAGCAGTGCCCCTTCTGTCCGCCTCAAAGACCTCCGTGTTGGTCATGTTTGCATACACACCCGGACGGTGGCCATACAGGAGGCTCCAATGGAGGGTTAGATAGCCATATAGCAGGTACTGGGTGATTGTGGTCGGATTGCTAGCCATCAGGTCAAGGAGATCAGGGATGCGCTTCTCAGCGGCCGCCATGGCGGCGAGAAGCTCCGCCTGGCTCGGCAGACGATCCAGCTTGTCCCTCTTCACCTTAAACTGGTGGAGAGTGACAGACTTTTTCAAATCGTTAATGTTGGCTTTCACCTCTCTGATGATGTGGGTCATATCAGACTGGGTGAGCCTGCACCCCCGGAGCTTTGATGCAGACAAGTACCTCAGGAAATGGTTCACAGTCTTCAGGAACAACAGCGATGTTGTGACTGTCCGGCCCGACTCTGAAATATACTTGCTCCAGCCACGGACCCTCTTTGTGTCTTTTAGAAACAGCCAGTCTGACAGCCGGTCAAAACCATGGGCCATGAATACTATGAAGTTCTTTATCCGGCTGACATTGGACATACAATTCTCTTTCCGTTTTACTGTCGGTGCAAGACCCTCACAATGACCTCTGTATGTCTGAATGTACGTCTCCATGCTTTTAGGCAACGTGATTTCACGCATGGTATTCCGCAGTCCCTTCCCAGTGCACCATTGATTTTGGGAAGAGGGCCAGTCCTTAGCCAGATTAGCTTTCAGCTTATTGGAGACAGACGCACGGGTCTTCTGGCATACAGGGGTCTCACTACAGGAGGCTTCTACGGACCGCATGACAGTCTGCATCGGGGTCTTGCTTCCGGAGGCTTCTGGGGACCGCATCACAGACTTGAGAGGGATCTCACTCGCAGAGGCTTCTATGGACCGCATGACAGTCTTCACTGGGGTCTCACTACCGGAGGCTTCTGGGGACCACATGACAGTCTTCACTGGGGTCTTGCTTCCGGAGGCTTCTGGGGACCGCATCACAGACTTGAGAGGGGTCTCTCTACCGGAGGCTTTGTTGGACCGCATGACAGTCTTCACCGGGGTCTTGCTTCCGGAGGCTTCTGGGGACCGCATGACAGTGTTCACCGGGGTCTCACTACCGGAGGCTTTGTCGGACCGCATGACAGTCTTCACCGGGGTCTTGCTTCCGGAGGCTTCTGGGGACCGCATCACAGACTTGAGGGGGGTCTCACACGCAGAGGCTTCTATGGACCGCATGACAGTCTTCACCGGGGTCTTGAGAGGGGTATTGCTGCCGGAGGCTACTGAGTTCATGTCGGGGGTACTTGGGATTGCTACGCCCTTAAATCGTATACATTCTTCGTCTTCCTCAAGCAGAGCAGCAGTGGCATTCTGCTTCCTGGGTTTTAGACCCTGTTTTAGCCTGGAGCGCAGGGTCTTCACCTCATCAATGAGGGCATCCTTCTGAGCCCTCAATGCCACATTGTCCAGCCTCACCTGCATGCAGTCCTCTTCGTCACACTCGGTATGTGGGGAGAAGGGTGGAGGGTGCACCGGGTATTCCTCCTCATTGTCTATATCCAATGATGTAGCCATTCCAATGATGGGATTAGTCTCTCGGAGGTCATGGAGCAACTGCAGGGCCACACTATGCTTCAGCCTTGCCATGACCTGATGTGCCTCATCTCGGGAGAACTCAGGGTGGTCACGAGTTACATGACGGTGTAGTTTCCTCCCAGCATACGAACACCCTGTGATGGGACAGGGTTTGGTCCGAACATTTATTCTACCACTGGCCATTTTAAGAATGATGCCTCTTTCATCCAGGTTCCGCACTGCATGTTTGTGCTTAAGGTGCTTATTCAAAGCCAGATAGCGGAGGCTGCACACCGGGCATTCGGTCAACATCCTTCCAAAAACACACACAATGAATTATATTTAAATGGTTTTCTGTTTCTCCGTTTATATGCGTTAGCCAACTGCTGATTGCAACCATGGGTCCGATGCTTCAATGCAGGGAACACGGACCAAGGGGAGGACTTGGGTTACCACCTGGTTAAAATGGTCCCACCTCCGCACCAACGCGACTGGCGATGGGTCCGATACATTGATTGTTTTTTGTTTCATGGTTCTGCCACGAACTCACAAGACAGTTTTGGGTACAAAACGTGGGGGTAACAGTACCTCCGGGCGCTCCGTCCCGCTCCGGCTTTCGCCGCAGCGGGGGGAGGAGGCATTGAACCCCTCGCACCTGCCCCCGGAGGAGGCAGGGGAGTCAGGTACCCGGAGGCGCACGGTGGACGGCCAGGGCGAGACCGCCACACCGCACTGGAGTCAGAGTTCCGAGTTTTTCGAGCCAGGTCCCGGTGAAACGCAGTACGGAGCACCCGGCAGGAACCTCCAGCAGACCCCCCCGCGCGGTTCCCTCGTCCCTCGGAAGAGGCGGAGAGGTGGGTGTTTTTCATCTGCTGGCGGACTGCCGGGGAGAACGTGCTGCTCGGGAGCCAGGCTCAGAGTTAGTGGAAGTGAGAGCCCGTGCACCTGCCTTTTACAGCAGGCACGCGCTGGTATCGGGGTGGGGAGAGAAGGTAGATGCAGAGGCTGCAGAAACAGCCAGAGCATTTCCCCTCTAACACACCCCTCATTTGGTTCATGAGCACTGGGCAGAGTCCCCTGTCAACTCTCCTTATATTCCTCCGGAGACCAGTTGGGAAATGGCAGCATCCCACTTCACCTGGTAGACCAATATCGTTAAATGAGCTCAGTAATGTACTGCACAACATCACATGGGTAAAATGAGCTATATCATGCACTGCAAAATCACATTTGGTTTATTTCCAAAAAGCCTGGAAAAAACACATATCCATCATGTCCTGTAAAATATCATTCTTTGTTTATGTCCGCTCCAGGATTACCCGTAGTTTGGATGAACCGACCGCCAAGCACCGGAAGCTGGACCCGGGGAGGAGGCCCTCCGATGGCGGGTCAAAGTTGATGATACCGCAGCTGGCTGGACACTAGCCGTAGAAGAACACCTGGGCGGGACCAGGCATGTCCCTCTTTGCAGACAAGCATATGTGCTCCCAGGAGCAGAGTCAATCACACAGTTTGGAGGAACCGACCGCCTAGCACCGGAAGCTGGACCCGGGGAGGAGGCCCTCCGATGGCGGGTCAAAGTTGATGATACCGCAGCTGGCTGGACACTAGCCGTAGAAGAACACCTGGGCGGGACCAGGCATGTCCCTCTTTGCAGACAAGCATATGTGCTCCCAGGAGCAGAGTCAATCACACAGTTTGGAGGAACCGACCGCCTAGCACCGGAAGCTGGACCCGGGGAGGAGGCCCTCCGATGGCGGGTCAAAGTTGATGATACCGCAGCTGGCTGGACACTAGCCGTAGAAGAACACCTGGGCGGGACCAGGCATGTCCCTCTTTGCAGACAAGCATATGTGCTCCCAGGAGCAGAGTCAATCACACAGTTTGGAGGAACCGACCGCCTAGCACCGGAAGCTGGACCCGGGGAGGAGGCCCTCCGATGGCGGGTCAAAGTTGATGATACCGCAGCTGGCTGGACACTAGCCGTAGAAGAACACCTGGGCGGGACCAGGCATGTCCCTCTTTGCAGACAAGCATATGTGCTCCCAGGAGCAGAGTCAATCACACAGTTTGGAGGAACCGACCGCCTAGCACCGGAAGCTGGACCCGGGGAGGAGGCCCTCCGATGGCGGGTCAAAGTTGATGATACCGCAGCTGGCTGGACACTAGCCGTAGAAGAACACCTGGGCGGGACCAGGCATGTCCCTCTTTGCAGACAAGCATATGTGCTCCCAGGAGCAGAGTCAATCACACAGTTTGGAGGAACCGACCGCCTAGCACCGGAAGCTGGACCCGGGGAGGAGGCCCTCCGATGGCGGGTCAAAGTTGATGATACCGCAGCTGGCTGGACACTAGCCGTAGAAGAACACCTGGGCGGGACCAGGCATGTCCCTCTTTGCAGACAAGCATATGTGCTCCCAGGAGCAGAGTCAATCACACAGTTTGGAGGAACCGACCGCCTAGCACCGGAAGCTGGACCCGGGGAGGAGGCCCTCCGATGGCGGGTCAAAGTTGATGATACCGCAGCTGGCTGGACACTAGCCGTAGAAGAACACCTGGGCGGGACCAGGCATGTCCCTCTTTGCAGACAAGCATATGTGCTCCCAGGAGCAGAGTCAATCACACAGTTTGGAGGAACCGACCGCCTAGCACCGGAAGCTGGACCCGGGGAGGAGGCCCTCCGATGGCGGGTCAAAGTTGATGATACCGCAGCTGGCTGGACACTAGCCGTAGAAGAACACCTGGGTGGGACCAGGCATGTCCCTCTTTGCAGACAAGCATATGTGCTCCCAGGAGCAGAGTCAAACCCGCAGTTTGGAAGAACCGACCGCCAGAGCACCGGCACGAAGCCGGGCCGGCGGAGGCCTTCCGATGGCGGGTCACGTTTGCCATTCGATCAATGTCTTTGCAGACAAGCATATATGTGGTTGTTACGCAGGATCAAATAGGTAGTTTGATGAAGTAGGGTCCTGTGCCCGGAGCAAGGCCAATTGCTGAATGCCGCAGCCGACTAAGGCCGCTATGCCACAGTGGAGGATGAGAGAAACAGGTGTTTGTTTTGCATTCCGCGGCAAAGAGGGGAGGTGGAACTTCCACCCCGCTACGGAACCTGTGGTGGGACCCCTGAGTCAGACGGTTCGTCTTGGAAACGCTTCATATCGGTCGGCCTGGGAGGTAAGAGACACGCAGGGTAACGGACACGCAGGGTTACCCCCACGCAGCCCACGCAACACGGAGGAGGCAGGGGAGTCTGGTACCCGGAGGCGCATGGCCGCAACACCGCACTGGAGTCAGGGTTTCGAGTTTTTCGAGCCAGGTCCCAGTGAACGCAAGACTCCAGCAGGAGCCTCCAGCAGACCCCCCCGACGTTTCCCCCGTCCCTCCCGGCCATCAGAGTCGAACCCGCAGTTCGGAGGAACCGACCGCCAGAGCACCGGCACGAGGCCGGGCCGGCGGAGGCCCTCCGATGGCGGGTCACGTTTGCCATTCGATCAATGTCTTTGCAGACAAGCATATATGTGGTTGTTACGCAGGATCAAATAGGTAGTTTGATGAAGTAGGGTCCTGTGCCCGGAGCCTCCAGCAGACCCCCCCGACGTTTCCCTCGTCCCTCCCGGCCATCAGAGTCGAACCCGCAGTTCGGAGGAACCGACCGCCAGAGCACCGGCACGAGGCCGGGCCGGCGGAGGCCCTCCGATGGCGGGTCACGTTTGCCATTCGATCAATGTCTTTGCAGACAAGCATATATGTGGTTGTTACGCAGGATCAAATAGGTAGTTTGATGAAGTAGGGTCCTGTGCCCGGAGCAAGGCCAATTGCTGAATGCCGCAGCCGACTAAGGCCGCTATGCCACAGTGGAGGATGAGAGAAACAGGTGTTTGTTTTGCATTCCGCGGCAAAGAGGGGAGGTGGAACTTCCACCCCGCTACGGAACCTGTGGTGGGACCCCTGAGTCAGACGGTTCGTCTTGGAAACGCTTCATATCGGTCGGCCTGGGAGGTAAGAGACACGCAGGGTAACGGACACGCATGGTTACCCCCACGCAGCCCACGCAACACGGAGGAGGCAGGGGAGTCTGGTACCCGGAGGCGCATGGCCGCAACACCGCACTGGAGTCAGGGTTTCGAGTTTTTCGAGCCAGGTCCCAGTGAACGCAAGACTCCAGCAGGAGCCTCCAGCAGACCCCCCCCGACGTTTCCCCCGTCCCTCCCGGCCATCAGAGTCGAACCCGCAGTTCGGAGGAACCGACCGCCAGAGCACCGGCACGAGGCCGGGCCGGCGGAGGCCCTCCGATGGCGGGTCACGTTTGCCATTCGATCAATGTCTTTGCAGACAAGCATATATGTGGTTGTTACGCAGGATCAAATAGGTAGTTTGATGAAGTAGGGTCCTGTGCCCGGAGCCTCCAGCAGACCCCCCCGACGTTTCCCTCGTCCCTCCCGGCCATCAGAGTCGAACCCGCAGTTCGGAGGAACCGACCGCCAGAGCACCGGCACGAGGCCGGGCCGGCGGAGGCCCTCCGATGGCGGGTCACGTTTGCCATTCGATCAATGTCTTTGCAGACAAGCATATATGTGGTTGTTACGCAGGATCAAATAGGTAGTTTGATGAAGTAGGGTCCTGTGCCCGGAGCAAGGCCAATTGCTGAATGCCACAGCCGACTAAGGCCGCTATGCCACAGTGGAGGATGAGAGAAACAGGTGTTTGTTTTGCATTCCGCGGCAAAGAGGGGAGGTGGAACTTCCACCCCGCTACGGAACCTGTGGTGGGACCCCTGAGTCAGACGGTTCGTCTTGGAAACGCTTCATATCGGTCGGCCTGGGAGGTAAGAGACACGCAGGGTAACGGACACGCAGGGTTACCCCCACGCAGCCCACGCAACACGGAGGAGGCAGGGGAGTCTGGTACCCGGAGGCGCATGGCCGCAACACCGCACTGGAGTCAGGGTTTCGAGTTTTTCGAGCCAGGTCCCAGTGAACGCAAGACTCCAGCAGGAGCCTCCAGCAGACCCCCCCGACGTTTCCCTCGTCCCTCCCGGCCATCAGAGTCGAACCCGCAGTTCGGAGGAACCGACCGCCAGAGCACCGGCACGAGGCCGGGCCGGCGGAGGCCCTCCGATGGCGGGTCGCGTTTGCCATTCGATCAGTGAGAAATCAGAAGAGGAAGGGGGAAGAAAAAAGACTAACTTGTCTTTTTGGAGAACCATCAAAAATGGGTGAAAATGAAAAAATGTATCCGAGAATAGTGCCCCATAAGGCGGGTAAAGTCCCCTGTCAACTCCCCTCACCTTCCTCCACACTCTGAAAAAGTCAGAGTTATTTTTTGGAGAACCATCAAAAAGGGCTAAAAGTGTTGAAATGTATCCGGGAATAGTGCCCCATAAGGCGGGTAAAGTCCCCTGTCAACTCCCCTCACCTTCCTCCACACTCTGAAAAAGTCAGAGTTATTTTTTGGAGAACCATCAAAAAGGGCTAAAAGTGTTGAAATGTATCCGGGAATAGTGCCCCATAAGGCGGGTAAAGTCCCCTGTCAACTCCCCTCACCTTCCTCCACACTCTGAAAAAGTCAGAGTTATTTTTTGGAGAACCATCAAAAAGGGCTAAAAGTGTTGAAATGTATCCGGGAATAGTGCCCCATAAGGCGGGTAAAGTCCCCTGTCAACTCCCCTCACCTTCCTCCACACTCTGAAAAAGTCAGAGTTATTTTTTGGAGAACCATCAAAAAGGGCTAAAAGTGTTGAAATGTATCCGAGAATAGTGCCCCATAAGGCGGGTAAAGTCCCCTGTCAACTCCCCTCACCTTCCTCCACACTCTGAAAAAGTCAGAGTTATTTTTTGGAGAACCATCAAAAAGGGCTAAAAGTGTTAAAATGTATCCGAGAATAGTGCCCCATAAGGCGGGTAAAGTCCCCTGTCAACTCCCCTCACCTTCCTCCACACTCTGAAAAAGTCAGAGTTATTTTTTGGAGAACCATCAAAAAGGGCTAAAAGTGTTGAAATGTATCCGAGAATAGTGCCCCATAAGGCGGGTAAAGTCCCCTGTCAACTCCCCTCACCTTCCTCCACACTCTGAAAAAGTCAGAGTTATTTTTTGGAGAACCATCAAAAAGGGCTAAAAGTGTTAAAATGTATCCGAGAATAGTGCCCCATAAGGCGGGTAAAGTCCCCTGTCAACTCCCCTCACCTTCCTCCACACTCTGAAAAAGTCAGAGTTATTTTTTGGAGAACCATCAAAAAGGGCTAAAAGTGTTGAAATGTATCCGGGAATAGTGCCCCATAAGGCGTGTAAAGTCCCCTGTCAACTCCCCTCACCTTCCTCCACACTCTGAAAAAGTCAGAGTTATTTTTTGGAGAACCATCAAAAAGGGCTAAAAGTGTTGAAATGTATCCGAGAATAGTGCCCCATAAGGCGGGTAAAGTCCCCTGTCAACTCCCCTCACCTTCCTCCACACTCTGAAAAAGTCAGAGTTATTTTTTGGAGAACCATCAAAAAGGGCTAAAAGTGTTGAAATGTATCCGGGAATAGTGCCCCATAAGGCGGATAAAGTCCCCTGTCAACTCCCCTCACCTTCCTCCACACTCTGAAAAAGTCAGAGTTATTTTTTGGAGAACCATCAAAAAGGGCTAAAAGTGTTGAAATGTATCCGGGAATAGTGCCCCATAAGGCGGATAAAGTCCCCTGTCAACTCCCCTCACCTTCCTCCACACTCTGAAAAAGTCAGAGTTATTTTTTGGAGAACCATCAAAAAGGGCTAAAAGTGTTGAAATGTATCCGGGAATAGTGCCCCATAAGGCGGATAAAGTCCCCTGTCAACTCCCCTCACCTTCCTCCACACTCTGAAAAAGTCAGAGTTATTTTTTGGAGAACCATCAAAAAGGGCTAAAAGTGTTGAAATGTATCCGAGAATAGTGCCCCATAAGGCGGATAAAGTCCCCTGTCAACTCCCCTCACCTTCCTCCACACTCTGAAAAAGTCAGAGTTATTTTTTGGAGAACCATCAAAAAGGGCTAAAAGTGTTGAAATGTATCCGGGAATAGTGCCCCATAAGGCGTGTAAAGTCCCCTGTCAACTCCCCTCACCTTCCTCCACACTCTGAAAAAGTCAGAGTTATTTTTTGGAGAACCATCAAAAAGGGCTAAAAGTGTTGAAATGTATCCGAGAATAGTGCCCCATAAGGCGGGTAAAGTCCCCTGTCAACTCCCCTCACCTTCCTCCACACTCTGAAAAAGTCAGAGTTATTTTTTGGAGAACCATCAAAAAGGGCTAAAAGTGTTGAAATGTATCCGGGAATAGTGCCCCATAAGGCGGATAAAGTCCCCTGTCAACTCCCCTCACCTTCCTCCACACTCTGAAAAAGTCAGAGTTATTTTTTGGAGAACCATCAAAAAGGGCTAAAAGTGTTGAAATGTATCCGGGAATAGTGCCCCATAAGGCGGATAAAGTCCCCTGTCAACTCCCCTCACCTTCCTCCACACTCTGAAAAAGTCAGAGTTATTTTTTGGAGAACCATCAAAAAGGGCTAAAAGTGTTGAAATGTATCCGGGAATAGTGCCCCATAAGGCGGATAAAGTCCCCTGTCAACTCCCCTCACCTTCCTCCACACTCTGAAAAAGTCAGAGTTATTTTTTGGAGAACCATCAAAAAGGGCTAAAAGTGTTGAAATGTATCCGGGAATAGTGCCCCATAAGGCGGATAAAGTCCCCTGTCAACTCCCCTCACCTTCCTCCACACTCTGAAAAAGTCAGAGTTATTTTTTGGAGAACCATCAAAAAGGGCTAAAAGTGTTGAAATGTATCCGAGAATAGTGCCCCATAAGGCGGATAAAGTCCCCTGTCAACTCCCCTCACCTTCCTCCACACTCTGAAAAAGTCAGAGTTATTTTTTGGAGAACCATCAAAAAGGGCTAAAAGTGTTGAAATGTATCCGAAAATAGTGCCTCATGAGGCGGATTGAGTCCCCTGTCAACTCCCCTTACCTTCCTCCAGAGCCCAGTTCAAAAACTTTAAGTTTGGTAAGAACCATGCTGGGGGGTCTCCAGGCAACAAAATGTATCCGAGCCAAAGTGCACATACAGCGGATGAATTCCTCCATGAAGTTACACAGCCGTTTTTTTTCTGAGTCCTCTCAAAAACCGGGTTTCCGATTTCGTGCAGAAGGTAGCTTGTAAAACATGAACGGTTTTTTACAACGGAGGAGGGGAAGTCTGGATTCCCCTCTCCGTTGTACCTTGCAACGGGGTAGGGGAAAAGTGTTCGGCGCTTCGTCCCGAAGCGCCGAACACTTTTCCCCTTCTCCAATTTTTCAGATCCCCTCTCCCATGTAATTTTAAAAGTTCAGTTTTTGATTATTTTAACATATAATTGACCGTTTTCTTTCATTTTTTTTTCATTCCACGGGTGGGGGCCTATGGCAGGCTGCCTATGAGCTCCCAAATTTGGCCCGGATCATCCGGGATTTGTGGGATAAGCTCCATAAACTGACAAAGTCATCCAAATATGTCACTTTTATCGCCCAAAGATATATCATGCAAATACATTAAAATAGTAAAAGGTACAATTGTGCTCGGCATTAACCGGAATTTGATTTATATAGCCCCCAAAAAATAATTAAAAATCATTTTCGTGGGGAAAAGTGTTAAAACGCCTGATTAAAGCATTTGCGGGACCCCAGCGAGCTCCAGACTATGTGCATTGTGTCGGGGACCCTGGAGAATGATAAAACACATCATTTAAATACAAAAAACACCATTAAAAGTCACTTTTAGGGGCAAAAAACAGCCTCTGTCCACTTCGTTAACAAAGTGATGGGGAAAAGGACCAAATCGTGATTAAAGCATTTTGCGGGACCCCAGCGAGCTCCAGACTATGTGCATTGCGTCGGGGACCCCGGAGAAAGATAAAACACATCATTTAAATACAAAAAACACCATTAAAAGTCACTTTTAGGGGCAAAAAACAGCCTCTGTCCACTTCGTTAACAAAGTGATGGGGAAAAGGACCAAATCGTGATTAAAGCATTTTGCGGGACCACAGCGAGCTCCAGACTAGTTTCATTGTGTCGGGGACCCTGGAGAAATATAAAACACATCATTTAAATGCCAAAAACACCATTAAAAGTCACTTTTAGGGGCAAAAAACAGCCTCTGTCCACTTCGTTAACAAAGTGATGGGGAAAAGGAGCAAATCGTGATTAAAGCATTTCCGGGACCCCAGCGAGCTCCAGACTAGTTGCATTGTCTTGGGGACCCTCCACAATGATAAGACCCATCATTTAAATGCCAAAAACACCATTAAAAGTCACTTTTAGGGGCAAAAAACAGCCTCTGTCCACTTCGTTAACAAAGTGATGGGGAAAAGGACCAAATCGTGATTAAAGCATTTTGCGGGACCCCAGCGAGCTCCAGACTATGTGCATTGCGTCGGGGACCCTGGAGAAAGATAAAACACATCATTTAAATACAAAAAACACCATTAAAAGTCACTTTTAGGGGCAAAAAACAGCCTCTGTCCACTTCGTTAACAAAGTGATGGGGAAAAGGACCAAATCGTGATTAAAGCATTTTGCGGGACCCCAGCGAGCTCCAGACTAGTTTCATTGTGTCGGGGACCCTGGAGAAATATAAAACACATCATTTAAATGCCAAAAACACCATTAAAAGTCACTTTTAGGGGCAAAAAACAGCCTCTGTCCACTTCGTTAACAAAGTGATGGGGAAAAGGAGCAAATCGTGATTAAAGCATTTCCGGGACCCCAGCGAGCTCCAGACTAGTTGCATTGTCTTGGGGACCCTCCACAATGATAAGACCCATCATTTAAATGCCAAAAACACCATTAAAAGTCACTTTTAGGGGCAAAAAACAGCCTCTGTCCACTTCGTTAACAAAGTGATGGGGAAAAGGACCAAATCGTGATTAAAGCATTTTGCGGGACCCCAGCGAGCTCCAGACTATGTGCATTGCGTCGGGGACCCTGGAGAAAGATAAAACACATCATTTAAATACAAAAAACACCATTAAAAGTCACTTTTAGGGGCAAAAAACAGCCTCTGTCCACTTCGTTAACAAAGTGATGGGGAAAAGGACCAAATCGTGATTAAAGCATTTTGCGGGACCCCAGCGAGCTCCAGACTAGTTTCATTGTGTCGGGGACCCTGGAGAAATATAAAACACATCATTTAAATGCCAAAAACACCATTAAAAGTCACTTTTAGGGGCAAAAAACAGCCTCTGTCCACTTCGTTAACAAAGTGATGGGGAAAAGGAGCAAATCGTGATTAAAGCATTTCCGGGACCCCAGCGAGCTCCAGACTAGTTGCATTGTCTTGGGGACCCTCCACAATGATAAGACCCATCATTTAAATGCCAAAAACACCATTAAAAGTCACTTTTAGGGGCAAAAAACAGCCTCTGTCCACTTCGTTAACAAAGTGATGGGGAAAAGGACCAAATCGTGATTAAAGCATTTTGCGGGACCCCAGCGAGCTCCAGACTATGTGCATTGCGTCGGGGACCCTGGAGAAAGATAAAACACATCATTTAAATACAAAAAACACCATTAAAAGTCACTTTTAGGGGCAAAAAACAGCCTCTGTCCACTTCGTTAACAAAGTGATGGGGAAAAGGACCAAATCGTGATTAAAGCATTTTGCGGGACCCCAGCGAGCTCCAGACTAGTTTCATTGTGTCGGGGACCCTGGAGAAATATAAAACACATCATTTAAATGCCAAAAACACCATTAAAAGTCACTTTTAGGGGCAAAAAACAGCCTCTGTCCACTTCGTTAACAAAGTGATGGGGAAAAGGAGCAAATCGTGATTAAAGCATTTCCGGGACCCCAGCGAGCTCCAGACTAGTTGCATTGTCTTGGGGACCCTCCACAATGATAAGACCCATCATTTAAATGCCAAAAACACCATTAAAAGTCACTTTTAGGGGCAAAAAACAGCCTCTGTCCACTTCGTTAACAAAGTGATGGGGAAAAGGACCAAATCGTGATTAAAGCATTTTGCGGGACCCCAGCGAGCTCCAGACTATGTGCATTGCGTCGGGGACCCTGGAGAAAGATAAAACACATCATTTAAATACAAAAAACACCATTAAAAGTCACTTTTAGGGGCAAAAAACAGCCTCTGTCCACTTCGTTAACAAAGTGATGGGGAAAAGGACCAAATCGTGATTAAAGCATTTGCGGGACCCCAGCGAGCTCCAGACTAGTTTCATTGTGTCGGGGACCCTGGAGAATGATAAAACACATCATTTAAATACAAAAAACACCATTAAAAGTCACTTTTAGGGGCAGAAAACAGCCTCTGTCCACTTCGTTAACAAAGTGATGGGGAAAAGGAGCAAATCGTGATTAAAGCATTTCCGGGACCCCAGCGAGCTCCAGACTAGTTGCATTGTCTTGGGGACCCTCCACAATGATAAGACCCATCATTTAAATGCCAAAAACACCATTAAAAGTCACTTTTAGGGGCAAAAAACAGCCTCTGTCCACTTCGTTAACAAAGTGATGGGGAAAAGGACCAAATCGTGATTAAAGCATTTTGCGGGACCCCAGCGAGCTCCAGACTATGTGCATTGCGTCGGGGACCCTGGAGAAAGATAAAACACATCATTTAAATACAAAAAACACCATTAAAAGTCACTTTTAGGGGCAAAAAACAGCCTCTGTCCACTTCGTTAACAAAGTGATGGGGAAAAGGACCAAATCGTGATTAAAGCATTTGCGGGACCCCAGCGAGCTCCAGACTAGTTTCATTGTGTCGGGGACCCTGGAGAATGATAAAACACATCATTTAAATACAAAAAACACCATTAAAAGTCACTTTTAGGGGCAGAAAACAGCCTCTGTCCACTTCGTTAACAAAGTGATGGGGAAAAGGACCAAATCGTGATTAAAGCATTTTGCGGGACCCCAGCGAGCTCCAGACTATGTGCATTGCGTCGGGGACCCTGGAGAAAGATAAAACACATCATTTAAATACAAAAAACACCATTAAAAGTCACTTTTAGGGGCAAAAAACAGCCTCTGTCCACTTCGTTAACAAACTGATAGGCAAATGGACAGAAGGGGGAACACGGCCCAGCCGCTGCTCCGCTGCTCCAGACTATGTGCATTGTGTCGGGGAGCCAGGTCAAACCCCTCCATGCACACCGCCAGAACCAGAACCTCACGACGCTGGTGACCTTAAAGGTGTTTGTCTTTGTTTGTTTTTGTACTCCACATAGACAGGCAGGTGTTCAGCACCGCGGGCCCGCTGCTGCTGCTGCTGCTGCTGGAAGGTGGAACACTTTGAGTCTTTTTATTTTCTCTTTTCTCCCTGCTCCTGCACACACCTTTTGTTCCCCTCCTCTGCCTTACACATCCTCCCACGCTCGAGCACTCCTCACTCGGACTAAACCCCTCCATGCACACCGCCAGAACCAGAACCTCACGACCCTGGTGACCTTAAAGGTGTTTGTCTTTGTTTGTTTTTGTATTCCACATAGACAGGCTGGGGTTCAGCACCACGCACAGAGCCTACCCGCTACCTCCAGGGCGCATCACCACATTTTACAAGCCAGGAAAGGTGCATGGATCCTGGGTAAACATTGATTAAGTGTTTTTAAATGTGTGGAACAGTGTTTTGTCACTTTCAAAACTCTCCTGTCATTGACCGGAGAATTTGGGTCGATTTTGTATTCAATCTGGCCATTAATATTCCAGTGAGACGAAGTACGTACATTGACCGGAGTGATCCCATGTTAATGTTGTCCAAATACCGGAACATTCCCTAACCTTCCTCCACACTCTGAAAAAGTCAGAGTTATTTTTTGGAGAACCATCAAAAAGGGCTAAAAGTGTTGAAATGTATCCGAGAATAGTGCCCCATAAGGCGGGTAAAGTCCCCTGTCAACTCCCCTCACCTTCCTCCACACTCTGAAAAAGTCAGAGTTATTTTTTGGAGAACCATCAAAAAGGGCTAAAAGTGTTGAAATGTATCCGAGAATAGTGCCCCATAAGGCGGGTAAAGTCCCCTGTCAACTCCCCTCACCTTCCTCCACACTCTGAAAAAGTCAGAGTTATTTTTTGGAGAACCATCAAAAAGGGCTAAAAGTGTTGAAATGTATCCGAGAATAGTGCCCCATAAGGCGGGTAAAGTCCCCTGTCAACTCCCCTCACCTTCCTCCACACTCTGAAAAAGTCAGAGTTATTTTTTGGAGAACCATCAAAAAGGGCTAAAAGTGTTGAAATGTATCCGAGAATAGTGCCCCATAAGGCGGGTAAAGTCCCCTGTCAACTCCCCTCACCTTCCTCCACACTCTGAAAAAGTCAGAGTTATTTTTTGGAGAACCATCAAAAAGGGCTAAAAGTGTTGAAATGTATCCGAGAATAGTGCCCCATAAGGCGGGTAAAGTCCCCTGTCAACTCCCCTCACCTTCCTCCACACTCTGAAAAAGTCAGAGTTATTTTTTGGAGAACCATCAAAAAGGGCTAAAAGTGTTGAAATGTATCCGAGAATAGTGCCCCATAAGGCGGATTGAGTCCCCTGTCAACTCCCCTTACCTTCCTCCACACTCTGAAAAAGTCAGAGTTATTTTTTGGAGAACCATCAAAAAGGGCTAAAAGTGTTGAAATGTATCCGAGAATAGTGCCCCATAAGGCGGATAAAGTCCCCTGTCAACTCCCCTCACCTTCCTCCACACTCTGAAAAAGTCAGAGTTATTTTTTGGAGAACCATCAAAAAGGGCTAAAAGTGTTGAAATGTATCCGAAAATAGTGCCTCATGAGGCGGATTGAGTCCCCTGTCAACTCCCCTTACCCTATTTAGGGGCAATGGATGTCCACTTGCGGGAGACGACAGACAGTGGTGCGGTTAGCCAAAGTGACAATGGATGTCCACTTGCGGGAGACGACAGACAGTGGTGCGGTTAGCCAAAGTGACAGACCTAATGTTAGACCAATTTACAGGCAATGGACGTCCACTCTCGGGAGAGAGACCTCCAGCATGTGTCCCTGACATGGAGACTCTGTTTATTTCACTCATCCAGGACAGAGACCGGGGAAATCTCCTCTCTGTGGCCCCTCCAAGACCCCCAAAGGACGGACCACAGACCTCCAGCATGTGTCCCTGACATGGGCACCTCCATAACCTTGCACACCGTGAGTCCCCGGACTCCCGGACTTAAGCACTCCCCCACGGACTAAACCCAGATGTTCACACCCTACAGAACTCCATGCCCCTGGTTAACCTAAAGGGGGTGGATTTTGCGGTGCTTTACCGTCGGCACATCGGTATCCATATTCGGCCTTATTCACGGCACCACCACCCCTTCTGTGGAGGATATTCTCATGCTCCTGGTAACCCTTTAAATAGTCTGATACTGTCAGGGCTCATCACCGCACTTTACAAGCCATAAATAATGTTTAAATGGTCGGGGAAAGTGTTTTTAAACGTCTGGAAGAGAGTTGTAGCCTGTCATTTTGCAGGATATCATTTAACATGTAACCTCTCCTGGAAATGCACAGAATATGTCCATTTCCAGGAGAGGTTATATCCTGCAAAATGACAGGCTATAAGCCAGGAAAAAGTGTTTGAAAGGCGGGGAAAAGTTGTTTAAAATAGTCGGAAAAGTGTTTTTAAACGTCTGGAAGAGAGTTGTTGCCTGTCATTTTGCAGGATATAATTTAACATGGAACCTCTCCTGGAAATGCGCAGAGTATGTCCATTTCCAGGAGAGGTTCCATGTTAAATTATATCCTGCAAAATGACAGGCTATAAGCCAGGAAAAAGTGTTTGAAAGGCGGGGAAAAGTGTTTGAAAGGCGGGGAAAAGTTGTTTAAAATACTACCTCCAGGGCGCATCACCGCATTTTACAAGCCAGGGAAGGTGTCGGAATCCTGGGTAAACATTGTTTAAATAGTCTGACACCTGGCACTGTATTTGCCCCTGGGAGAGGTTCCATGTTAAATTATATCCTGCAAAATGACAGGCTATAAGCCAGGAAAAAGTGTTTGAAAGGCGGGGAAAAGTGTTTGAAAGGCGGGGAAAAGTTGTTTAAAATACTACCTCCAGGGCGCATCACCGCATTTTACAAGCCAGGGAAGGTGTCGGAATCCTGGGTAAACATTGTTTAAATAGTCTGACACCTGGCACTGTATTTGCCCCTGGGAGAGGTTCCATGTTAAATTATATCCTGCAAAATGACAGGCTATAAGCCAGGAAAAAGTGTTTGAAAGGCGGGGAAAAGTGTTTGAAAGGCGGGGAAAAGTTGTTTAAAATACTACCTCCAGGGCGCATCACCGCATTTTACAAGCCAGGGAAGGTGTCGGAATCCTGGGTAAACATTGTTTAAATAGTCTGACACCTGGCACTGTATTTGCCCCTGGGAGAGGTTCCATGTTAAATTATATCCTGCAAAATGACAGGCTATAAGCCAGGAAAAAGTGTTTGAAAGGCGGGGAAAAGTGTTTGAAAGGCGGGGAAAAGTTGTTTAAAATACTACCTCCAGGGCGCATCACCGCATTTTACAAGCCAGGGAAGGTGTCGGAATCCTGGGTAAACATTGTTTAAATAGTCTGACACCTGGCACTGTATTTGCCCCTGGGAGAGGTTCCATGTTAAATTATATCCTGCAAAATGACAGGCTATAAGCCAGGAAAAAGTGTTTGAAAGGCGGGGAAAAGTGTTTGAAAGGCGGGGAAAAGTTGTTTAAAATACTACCTCCAGGGCGCATCACCGCATTTTACAAGCCAGGGAAGGTGTCGGAATCCTGGGTAAACATTGTTTAAATAGTCTGACACCTGGCACTGTATTTGCCCCTGGGAGAGGTTCCATGTTAAATTATATCCTGCAAAATGACAGGCTATAAGCCAGGAAAAAGTGTTTGAAAGGCGGGGAAAAGTGTTTGAAAGGCGGGGAAAAGTTGTTTAAAATACTACCTCCAGGGCGCATCACCGCATTTTACAAGCCAGGGAAGGTGTCGGAATCCTGGGTAAACATTGTTTAAATAGTCTGACACCTGGCACTGTATTTGCCCCTGGGAGAGGTTCCATGTTAAATTATATCCTGCAAAATGACAGGCTATAAGCCAGGAAAAAGTGTTTGAAAGGCGGGGAAAAGTGTTTGAAAGGCGGGGAAAAGTTGTTTAAAATACTACCTCCAGGGCGCATCACCGCATTTTACAAGCCAGGGAAGGTGTCGGAATCCTGGGTAAACATTGTTTAAATAGTCTGACACCTGGCACTGTATTTGCCCCTGGGAGAGGTTCCATGTTAAATTATATCCTGCAAAATGACAGGCTATAAGCCAGGAAAAAGTGTTTGAAAGGCGGGGAAAAGTGTTTGAAAGGCGGGGAAAAGTTGTTTAAAATACTACCTCCAGGGCGCATCACCGCATTTTACAAGCCAGGGAAGGTGTCGGAATCCTGGGTAAACATTGTTTAAATAGTCTGACACCTGGCACTGTATTTGCCCCTGGGAGAGGTTCCATGTTAAATTATATCCTGCAAAATGACAGGCTATAAGCCAGGAAAAAGTGTTTGAAAGGCGGGGAAAAGTGTTTGAAAGGCGGGGAAAAGTTGTTTAAAATACTACCTCCAGGGCGCATCACCGCATTTTACAAGCCAGGGAAGGTGTCGGAATCCTGGGTAAACATTGTTTAAATAGTCTGACACCTGGCACTGTATTTGCCCCTGGGAGAGGTTCCATGTTAAATTATATCCTGCAAAATGACAGGCTATAAGCCAGGAAAAAGTGTTTGAAAGGCGGGGAAAAGTGTTTGAAAGGCGGGGAAAAGTTGTTTAAAATACTACCTCCAGGGCGCATCACCGCATTTTACAAGCCAGGGAAGGTGTCGGAATCCTGGGTAAACATTGTTTAAATAGTCTGACACCTGGCACTGTATTTGCCCCTGGGAGAGGTTCCATGTTAAATTATATCCTGCAAAATGACAGGCTATAAGCCAGGAAAAAGTGTTTGAAAGGCGGGGAAAAGTGTTTGAAAGGCGGGGAAAAGTTGTTTAAAATACTACCTCCAGGGCGCATCACCGCATTTTACAAGCCAGGGAAGGTGTCGGAATCCTGGGTAAACATTGTTTAAATAGTCTGACACCTGGCACTGTATTTGCCCCTGGGAGAGGTTCCATGTTAAATTATATCCTGCAAAATGACAGGCTATAAGCCAGGAAAAAGTGTTTGAAAGGCGGGGAAAAGTGTTTGAAAGGCGGGGAAAAGTTGTTTAAAATACTACCTCCAGGGCGCATCACCGCATTTTACAAGCCAGGGAAGGTGTCGGAATCCTGGGTAAACATTGTTTAAATAGTCTGACACCTGGCACTGTATTTGCCCCTGGGAGAGGTTCCATGTTAAATTATATCCTGCAAAATGACAGGCTATAAGCCAGGAAAAAGTGTTTGAAAGGCGGGGAAAGTGTTCCTGCAGCCCCTCCATAACGGTAATAATGATTAGAAATGATTTCCAGGGCAGAAAGCGTTTTTTAAATGTGGAAAAAAATATGTTAAACTGTTTAAAAAGCACAAAGTGATTTGAGTGCAGTTCTCATGTGTCCCCACAGGACGGCGCGTCGTCCCAGGGAGCACAGTGCATGGTGACAAGGTACGATTTATACCCTAAAATAGCATGCTAAGTGTGGGTGGATTAGTTTCAAAGCATGCACACTCTGCTCGTGTCAGACTTCCATCAAATAGACCGGGGAAAACACCTCTCATTAGCCCCTCAAAGACCACCAAAGGACGGACTAAGCAGCTCCAGCACGGCTCCCTCACATGGAGCTCAGGTTATTTCATACCTCCAGGAGAGGGACCGGGAAAACCACCTCTCTGTAGCCCCTGACAGAGCCCCAAAGGACGGACTAAGGACCTCCGGCAACAGTGGCACTTCCATAACCTCGTGCACCGTGAGACCCCGGGCCCC
This sequence comes from Notothenia rossii, assembly GCF_949606895.1. NCBI lineage: Eukaryota > Metazoa > Chordata > Actinopteri > Perciformes > Nototheniidae > Notothenia > Notothenia rossii. The sequence goes on from NW_027639744.1 coordinate 78,571, forward strand.
CGGACTTAAGCACTCCCCCACGGACTAAACCCAGTTGTTCACACCCTGCAGAATCTCATGCCCCTGGTCACCTTTAAGGGGGGGTGGATTTTGCGGTGCTTTACCGTCCGAACACAAGCATCAATATTCGTCCTCCTCCTTCACAGCAGCAGCAGCAGCAGCAGCAGCAGCAGCAGCAGCAGCAGCAGCAGCACCTGCCCTGCTGCACTTCCATAACCTCGTGCACCGTGAGACCCCGGGCCCTCGGACTTAAGCACTCCCCCACGGACTAAACCCAGTTGTTCACACCCTGCAGAATCTCATGCCCCTGGTCACCTTTAAGGGGGGGTGGATTTTGCGGTGCTTTACCGTCCGAACACAAGCATCAATATTCGTCCTCCTCCTTCACAGCAGCAGCAGCAGCAGCAGCAGCAGCAGCAGCAGCAGCACCTGCCCTGCTGCACTTCCATAACCTCGTGCACCGTGAGACCCCGGGCCCTCGGACTTAAGCACTCCCCCACGGACTAAACCCAGTTGTTCACACCCTGCAGAATCTCATGCCCCTGGTCACCTTTAAGGGGGGGTGGATTTTGCGGTGCTTTACCGTCCGAACACAAGCATCAATATTCGTCCTCCTCCTTCACAGCAGCAGCAGCAGCAGCAGCAGCAGCAGCAGCAGCAGCACCTGCCCTGCTGCACTTCCATAACCTCGTGCACCGTGAGACCCCGGGCCCCCGGACTTAAGCACTCCCCCACGGACTAAACCCAGTTGTTCACACCCTGCAGAATCTCATGCCCCTGGTCACCTTTAAGGGGGGGTGGATTTTGCGGTGCTTTACCGTCCGAACACAAGCATCAATATTCGTCCTCCTCCTTCACAGCAGCAGCAGCAGCAGCAGCAGCAGCAGCAGCAGCAGCAGCAGCAGCAGCAGCACCTGCCCTGCTGGAGGTTCACACTTTAACTTATTTGTATTCGTTTTTTTTTGTTCCCCTCCTCTGCCTTACACATCCTCCCACGCTCGAGCACTCCTCACTCGGACTAAACCCCTCCATGCACACCGCCAGAACCAGAACCTCACGACCCTGGTGACCTTAAAGGTGTTTGTCTTTGTTTGTTTTTGTATTCCACATAGACAGGCTGGGGTTCAGCACCACGCACAGAGCCTACCCGCTACCTCCAGGGCGCATCACCACATTTTACAAGCCAGGAAAGGTGCATGGATCCTGGGTAAACATTGATTAAGTGTTTTTAAATGTGTGGAACAGTGTTTTGTCACTTTCAAAACTCTCCTGTCATTGACCGGAGAATTTGGGTCGATGTTGTATTCAATCTGGCCATTAATATTCCAGTGAGACGAAGTACGTACATTGACCGGAGTGATCCCATGTTAATGTTGTCCAAATACCGGAACATTCCCTAACCCTATTTAGGGGCAATGGATGTCCACTTGCGGGAGACGACAGACAGTGGTGCGGTTAGCCAAAGTGACAATGGATGTCCACTTGCGGGAGACGACAGACAGTGGTGCGGTTAGCCAAAGTGACAGACCTAATGTTAGACCAATTTACAGGCAATGGACGTCCACTCTCGGGAGAGAGACCTCCAGCATGTGTCCCTGACATGGAGACTCTGTTTATTTCACTCATCCAGGACAGAGACCGGGGAAATCTCCTCTCTGTGGCCCCTCCAAGACCCCCAAAGGACGGACCACAGACCTCCAGCATGTGTCCCTGACATGGGCACCTCCATAACCTTGCACACCGTGAGTCCCCGGACTCCCGGACTTAAGCACTCCCCCACGGACTAAACCCAGATGTTCACACCCTACAGAACTCCATGCCCCTGGTTAACCTAAAGGGGGTGGATTTTGCGGTGCTTTACCGTCGGCACATCGGTATCCATATTCGGCCTTATTCACGGCACCACCACCCCTTCTGTGGAGGATATTCTCATGCTCCTGGTAACCCTTTAAATAGTCTGATACTGTCAGGGCTCATCACCGCACTTTACAAGCCATAAATAATGTTTAAATGGTCGGGGAAAGTGTTTTTAAACGTCTGGAAGAGAGTTGTAGCCTGTCATTTTGCAGGATATCATTTAACATGTAACCTCTCCTGGAAATGCACAGAATATGTCCATTTCCAGGAGAGGTTCCATGTTAAATTATATCCTGCAAAATGACAGGCTATAAGCCAGGAAAAAGTGTTTGAAAGGCGGGGAAAAGTTGTTTAAAATAGTCGGAAAAGTGTTTTTAAACGTCTGGAAGAGAGTTGTTGCCTGTCATTTTGCAGGATATAATTTAACATGGAACCTCTCCTGGAAATGCGCAGAGTATGTCCATTTCCAGGAGAGGTTCCATGTTAAATTATATCCTGCAAAATGACAGGCTATAAGCCAGGAAAAAGTGTTTGAAAGGCGGGGAAAAGTTGTTTAAAATAGTCGGAAAAGTGTTTTTAAACGTCTGGAAGAGAGTTGTTGCCTGTCATTTTGCAGGATATCATTTAACATGGAACCTCTCCTGGAAATGCGCAGAGTATGTCCATTTCCAGGAGAGGTTCCATGTTAAATTATATCCTGCAAAATGACAGGCTATAAGCCAGGAAAAAGTGTTTGAAAGGCGGGGAAAAGTTGTTTAAAATAGTCGGAAAAGTGTTTTTAAACGTCTGGAAGAGAGTTGTTGCCTGTCATTTTGCAGGATATCATTTAACATGGAACCTCTCCTGGAAATGCGCAGAGTATGTCCATTTCCAGGAGAGGTTCCATGTTAAATTATATCCTGCAAAATGACAGGCTATAAGCCAGGAAAAAGTGTTTGAAAGGCGGGGAAAAGTTGTTTAAAATACTCTGATACCTCCAGGGCGCATCACCGCATTTTACAAGCCAGGGAAGGTGTCGGAATCCTGGGTAAACATTGTTTAAATAGTCTGACACCTGGCACTGTATTTGCCCCTGGGAGAGGTTCCATGTTAAATTATATCCTGCAAAATGACAGGCTATAAGCCAGGAAAAAGTGTTTGAAAGGCGGGGAAAAGTTGTTTAAAATACTCTGATACCTCCAGGGCGCATCACCGCATTTTACAAGCCAGGGAAGGTGTCGGAATCCTGGGTAAACATTGTTTAAATAGTCTGACACCTGGCACTGTATTTGCCCCTGGGAGAGGTTCCATGTTAAATTATATCCTGCAAAATGACAGGCTATAAGCCAGGAAAAAGTGTTTGAAAGGCGGGGAAAAGTTGTTTAAAATACTCTGATACCTCCAGGGCGCATCACCGCATTTTACAAGCCAGGGAAGGTGTCGGAATCCTGGGTAAACATTGTTTAAATAGTCTGACACCTGGCACTGTATTTGCCCCTGGGAAACTTCAAGGTTATATTCATGTTTTATTATTTATTTAATAATCACATGATTTTTACAAAAACAGTATACACAGTATACATATATACAATAATAATAATAATAATAATATAACAATATACATAATAAAAACATGAAAAGTGGTGAAAATGAGAAAATGTATCCGAAAATAGTGCCTCCTAATGCGGGCATGTGGACAGTAGCCACAGACTCACAGGCACACACACACATGCAGAGATCCAGGGGGCGGAGCACATGGCTTTTTTTACCCAGAAATAAGTCTATGAGAGGCGGGGAGACTCAGAGGACAGGCTGCGTCACCTCACTTTGTAACCCAGGAAAAGAGCAGGAATTCTGGCTGCGTGAGTGTTAAAAGTGCATTCATCTGTGTTAATCCGACAGCCGCAGAGGTGCTGACGCAAAGCAGGCGGAACAAATTGATTATTTGAACCAGGAATAAATGTTTGCAAGGCGGGGAAAGTGTTCCTGCAGCCCCTCCATAACGGTAATAATGATTATAAATGATTTCCAGGGCAGAAAGCGTTTTTTAAATGTGGAAAAAAATATGTTAAACTGTTTAAAAAGCACAAAGTGATTTGAGTGCAGTTCTCATGTGTCCCCACAGGAGGGCGCGTCGTCCCAGGGAGCACAGTACATGGTGACAAGGTACGATTTATACCCTAAAATAGCATGCTAAGTGTGGGTGGATTAGTTTCAAAGCATGCACACTCTGCTCGTGTCAGACTTCCATCAAATAGACCGGGGAAAACACCTCTCATTAGCCCCTCAAAGACCACCAAAGGACGGACTAAGCAGCTCCAGCACGGCTCCCTCACATGGAGCTCAGGTTATTTCATACCTCCAGGAGAGGGACCGGGAAAACCACCTCTCTGTAGCCCCTGACAGAGCCCCAAAGGACGGACTAAGGACCTCCGGCAACAGTGGCACTTCCATAACCTCGTGCACCGTGAGACCCCGGGCCCCCGGACTTAAGCACTCCCCCACGGACTAAACCCAGATGTTCACACCCTGCAGAATCTCATGCCCCTGGTCACCTTTAAGGGGGGGTGGATTTTGCGGTGCTTTACCGTCCGAACACAAGCATCAATATTCGTCCTCCTTCACAGCAGCAGCAGCAGCAGCAGCAGCAGCAGCAGCAGCAGCAGCAGCAGCAGCAGCAGCAGCAGCAGCAGCAGCAGCAGCACCTGCCCTGCTGCACTTCCATAACCTCGTGCACCGTGAGACCCCGGGCCCCCGGACTTAAGCACTCCCCCACGGACTAAACCCAGATGTTCACACCCTGCAGAATCTCATGCCCCTGGTCACCTTTAAGGGGGGGTGGATTTTGCGGTGCTTTACCGTCCGAACACAAGCATCAATATTCGTCCTCCTTCACAGCAGCAGCAGCAGCAGCAGCAGCAGCAGCAGCAGCAGCAGCAGCAGCAGCACCTGCCCTGCTGGAGGTTCACACTTTAACTTATTTGTATTCGTTTTTTTTTGTTCCCCTCCTCTGCCTTACACATCCTCCCACGCTCGAGCACTCCTCACTCGGACTAAACCCCTCCATGCACACCGCCAGAACCAGAACCTCACGCCCCTGGTGACCTTAAAGGTGTTTGTCTTTGTTTGTTTTTGTACTCCACATAGACAGGCAGGTGTTCAGCACCACGGACAGAGCGGGCCCGCTGCTGCTGCTGCTGGAAGGTGGAACACTTTGAGTCTTTTTATTTTCTCTTTTCTCCCTGCTCCTGCACACACCTTTTGTTCTCCTCCTCTGCCTTACACATCCTCCCACGCTCGAGCACTCCTCACTCGGACTAAACCCAGATGTTCACACCCTACAGAACTTCATGCCCCTGGTTACCCTAAAGGGGTGGATTTTGCGGTGCTTTACCGTCCGCGCATCGGCATACATATTCGGCCTTATTCATGACACTACCACCCCTTCTTTGGAGGATATTGCAGGATATAATTTAACATGGAACCTCTCCTGGAAATGCACAGAGTATGTCCATTTCCAGGAGAGGTTACATGTTAAATTATATCCTGCAAAATGACAGGCACTGTATTTGCCCCTGGGAACCTTCAAGGTTATACTAATGTTTTTTTTTTATTTTTTATTTAATTATCACACCAATTTTACAAAAACAGTATACAAAATAAACATAATAACAACATGATTAACAGGGGCCTTGGGGCCATATTAGCCGTCTAACTTGTACAGTGCACCGGGGAAAAAAGGTTGAGTCCACGGCCCCTTTCCCCTCATCAGGAGTACCAATCGGTCCTGAAGAAGAGGTATCGCTGCTCTCCGCCCCTGAATCCTCTTCGGAGGTAGCTGACGGTGGTAGACCTCCTTCTGATGATGATGCTGCTGCAGCTGCTGCCGCCGCCCTGAACATGGAGCGGATCTTCAATGCCTCCTTTATTCCAGGCGTATTCGCGTAGAACCGGTCTGCAGTGCTTACGTCGTGGCACATAAACCTAGCCAGAATCGACCTGCTTTCTGGATCTTGGTGATGCTTGATATTGTCAGCCAGGGCAGTGCGCAAGATGGTGAAGGTGACGGCTGTTTCTAGCCCAGCATCAGCCCAAGCCCTCTTCAAGTGAGCGTTCAGGTTCTTGGAAGCCTGCTTCCCCGATGTGAAAAGGAAGAATTCATTCTGAGGACCCGACAAGCCCTCTTTTATCCCCATCCACCGCATGACCCAGCTAAACTCCTTTATTGTAAGCACCAGCTGTGCTTCACCAAATGTCTTGGCAGTCTTGTGATCCTGCACGTGGATGATGTAGCCCTCAGCAGTGCCCCTTCTGTCCGCCTCAAAGACCTCCGTGTTGGTCATGTTTGCATACACACCCGGACGGTGGCCATACAGGAGGCTCCAATGGAGGGTTAGATAGCCATATAGCAGGTACTGGGTGATTGTGGTCGGATTGCTAGCCATCAGGTCAAGGAGATCAGGGATGCGCTTCTCAGCGGCCGCCATGGCGGCGAGAAGCTCCGCCTGGCTCGGCAGACGATCCAGCTTGTCCCTCTTCACCTTAAACTGGTGGAGAGTGACAGACTTTTTCAAATCGTTAATGTTGGCTTTCACCTCTCTGATGATGTGGGTCATATCAGACTGGGTGAGCCTGCACCCCCGGAGCTTTGATGCAGACAAGTACCTCAGGAAATGGTTCACAGTCTTCAGGAACAACAGCGATGTTGTGACTGTCCGGCCCGACTCTGAAATATACTTGCTCCAGCCACGGACCCTCTTTGTGTCTTTTAGAAACAGCCAGTCTGACAGCCGGTCAAAACCATGGGCCATGAATACTATGAAGTTCTTTATCCGGCTGACATTGGACATACAATTCTCTTTCCGTTTTACTGTCGGTGCAAGACCCTCACAATGACCTCTGTATGTCTGAATGTACGTCTCCATGCTTTTAGGCAACGTGATTTCACGCATGGTATTCCGCAGTCCCTTCCCAGTGCACCATTGATTTTGGGAAGAGGGCCAGTCCTTAGCCAGATTAGCTTTCAGCTTATTGGAGACAGACGCACGGGTCTTCTGGCATACAGGGGTCTCACTACAGGAGGCTTCTACGGACCGCATGACAGTCTGCATCGGGGTCTTGCTTCCGGAGGCTTCTGGGGACCGCATCACAGACTTGAGAGGGATCTCACTCGCAGAGGCTTCTATGGACCGCATGACAGTCTTCACTGGGGTCTCACTACCGGAGGCTTCTGGGGACCACATGACAGTCTTCACTGGGGTCTTGCTTCCGGAGGCTTCTGGGGACCGCATCACAGACTTGAGAGGGGTCTCTCTACCGGAGGCTTTGTTGGACCGCATGACAGTCTTCACCGGGGTCTTGCTTCCGGAGGCTTCTGGGGACCGCATGACAGTGTTCACCGGGGTCTCACTACCGGAGGCTTTGTCGGACCGCATGACAGTCTTCACCGGGGTCTTGCTTCCGGAGGCTTCTGGGGACCGCATCACAGACTTGAGGGGGGTCTCACTCGCAGAGGCTTCTATGGACCGCATGACAGTCTTCACCGGGGTCTTGAGAGGGGTATTGCTGCCGGAGGCTACTGAGTTCATGTCGGGGGTACTTGGGATTGCTACGCCCTTAAATCGTATACATTCTTCGTCTTCCTCAAGCAGAGCAGCAGTGGCATTCTGCTTCCTGGGTTTTAGACCCTGTTTTAGCCTGGAGCGCAGGGTCTTCACCTCATCAATGAGGGCATCCTTCTGAGCCCTCAATGCCACATTGTCCAGCCTCACCTGCATGCAGTCCTCTTCGTCACACTCGGTATGTGGGGAGAAGGGTGGAGGGTGCACCGGGTATTCCTCCTCATTGTCTATATCCAATGATGTAGCCATTCCAATGATGGGATTAGTCTCTCGGAGGTCATGGAGCAACTGCAGGGCCACACTATGCTTCAGCCTTGCCATGACCTGATGTGCCTCATCTCGGGAGAACTCAGGGTGGTCACGAGTTACATGACGGTGTAGTTTCCTCCCAGCATACGAACACCCTGTGATGGGACAGGGTTTGGTCCGAACATTTATTCTACCACTGGCCATTTTAAGAATGATGCCTCTTTCATCCAGGTTCCGCACTGCATGTTTGTGCTTAAGGTGCTTATTCAAAGCCAGATAGCGGAGGCTGCACACCGGGCATTCGGTCAACATCCTTCCAAAAACACACACAATGAATTATATTTAAATGGTTTTCTGTTTCTCCGTTTATATGCGTTAGCCAACTGCTGATTGCAACCATGGGTCCGATGCTTCAATGCAGGGAACACGGACCAAGGGGAGGACTTGGGTTACCACCTGGTTAAAATGGTCCCACCTCCGCACCAACGCGACTGGCGATGGGTCCGATACATTGATTGTTTTTTGTTTCATGGTTCTGCCACAAACTCACAAGACAGTTTTGGGTACAAAACGTGGGGGTAACAGTACCTCCGGGCGCTCCGTCCCGCTCCGGCTTTCGCCGCAGCGGGGGGAGGAGGCATTGAACCCCTCGCACCTGCCCCCGGAGGAGGCAGGGGAGTCAGGTACCCGGAGGCGCACGGTGGACGGCCAGGGCGAGACCGCCACACCGCACTGGAGTCAGAGTTCCGAGTTTTTCGAGCCAGGTCCCGGTGAAACGCAGTACGGAGCACCCGGCAGGAACCTCCAGCAGACCCCCCCGCGCGGTTCCCTCGTCCCTCGGAAGAGGCGGAGAGGTGGGTGTTTTTCATCTGCTGGCGGACTGCCGGGGAGAACGTGCTGCTCGGGAGCCAGGCTCAGAGTTAGTGGAAGTGAGAGCCCGTGCACCTGCCTTTTACAGCAGGCACGCGCTGGTATCGGGGTGGGGAGAGAAGGTAGATGCAGAGGCTGCAGAAACAGCCAGAGCATTTCCCCTCTAACACACCCCTCATTTGGTTCATGAGCACTGGGCAGAGTCCCCTGTCAACTCTCCTTATATTCCTCCGGAGACCAGTTGGGAAATGGCAGCATCCCACTTCACCTGGTAGACCAATATCGTTAAATGAGCTCAGTAATGTACTGCACAACATCACATGGGTAAAATGAGCTATATCATGCACTGCAAAATCACATTTGGTTTATTTCCAAAAAGCCTGGAAAAAACACATATCCATCATGTCCTGTAAAATATCATTCTTTGTTTATGTCCGCTCCAGGATTACCCGTAGTTTGGATGAACCGACCGCCAAGCACCGGAAGCTGGACCCGGGGAGGAGGCCCTCCGATGGCGGGTCAAAGTTGATGATACCGCAGCTGGCTGGACACTAGCCGTAGAAGAACACCTGGGCGGGACCAGGCATGTCCCTCTTTGCAGACAAGCATATGTGCTCCCAGGAGCAGAGTCAATCACACAGTTTGGAGGAACCGACCGCCTAGCACCGGAAGCTGGACCCGGGGAGGAGGCCCTCCGATGGCGGGTCAAAGTTGATGATACCGCAGCTGGCTGGACACTAGCCGTAGAAGAACACCTGGGCGGGACCAGGCATGTCCCTCTTTGCAGACAAGCATATGTGCTCCCAGGAGCAGAGTCAATCACACAGTTTGGAGGAACCGACCGCCTAGCACCGGAAGCTGGACCCGGGGAGGAGGCCCTCCGATGGCGGGTCAAAGTTGATGATACCGCAGCTGGCTGGACACTAGCCGTAGAAGAACACCTGGGCGGGACCAGGCATGTCCCTCTTTGCAGACAAGCATATGTGCTCCCAGGAGCAGAGTCAATCACACAGTTTGGAGGAACCGACCGCCTAGCACCGGAAGCTGGACCCGGGGAGGAGGCCCTCCGATGGCGGGTCAAAGTTGATGATACCGCAGCTGGCTGGACACTAGCCGTAGAAGAACACCTGGGCGGGACCAGGCATGTCCCTCTTTGCAGACAAGCATATGTGCTCCCAGGAGCAGAGTCAATCACACAGTTTGGAGGAACCGACCGCCTAGCACCGGAAGCTGGACCCGGGGAGGAGGCCCTCCGATGGCGGGTCAAAGTTGATGATACCGCAGCTGGCTGGACACTAGCCGTAGAAGAACACCTGGGCGGGACCAGGCATGTCCCTCTTTGCAGACAAGCATATGTGCTCCCAGGAGCAGAGTCAATCACACAGTTTGGAGGAACCGACCGCCTAGCACCGGAAGCTGGACCCGGGGAGGAGGCCCTCCGATGGCGGGTCAAAGTTGATGATACCGCAGCTGGCTGGACACTAGCCGTAGAAGAACACCTGGGCGGGACCAGGCATGTCCCTCTTTGCAGACAAGCATATGTGCTCCCAGGAGCAGAGTCAAACCCACAGTTTGGAGGAACCGACCGCCAAGCACCGGAAGCTGGACCCGGGGAGGAGGCCCTCCGATGGCGGGTCAAAGTTGATGATACCGCAGCTGGCTGGACACTAGCCGTAGAAGAACACCTGGGCGGGACCAGGCATGTCCCTCTTTGCAGACAAGCATATGTGCTCCCAGGAGCAGAGTCAAACCCGCAGTTTGGAAGAACCGACCGCCAGAGCACCGGCACGAAGCCGGGCCGGCGGAGGCCTTCCGATGGCGGGTCACGTTTGCCATTCGATCAATGTCTTTGCAGACAAGCATATATGTGGTTGTTACGCAGGATCAAATAGGTAGTTTGATGAAGTAGGGTCCTGTGCCCGGAGCAAGGCCAATTGCTGAATGCCGCAGCCGACTAAGGCCGCTATGCCACAGTGGAGGATGAGAGAAACAGGTGTTTGTTTTGCATTCCGCGGCAAAGAGGGGAGGTGGAACTTCCACCCCGCTACGGAACCTGTGGTGGGACCCCTGAGTCAGACGGTTCGTCTTGGAAACGCTTCATATCGGTCGGCCTGGGAGGTAAGAGACACGCAGGGTAACGGACACGCAGGGTTACCCCCACGCAGCCCACGCAACACGGAGGAGGCAGGGGAGTCTGGTACCCGGAGGCGCATGGCCGCAACACCGCACTGGAGTCAGGGTTTCGAGTTTTTCGAGCCAGGTCCCAGTGAACGCAAGACTCCAGCAGGAGCCTCCAGCAGACCCCCCCGACGTTTCCCTCGTCCCTCCCGGCCATCAGAGTCGAACCCGCAGTTCGGAGGAACCGACCGCCAGAGCACCGGCACGAGGCCGGGCCGGCGGAGGCCCTCCGATGGCGGGTCACGTTTGCCATTCGATCAATGTCTTTGCAGACAAGCATATATGTGGTTGTTACGCAGGATCAAATAGGTAGTTTGATGAAGTAGGGTCCTGTGCCCGGAGCCTCCAGCAGACCCCCCCGACGTTTCCCTCGTCCCTCCCGGCCATCAGAGTCGAACCCGCAGTTCGGAGGAACCGACCGCCAGAGCACCGGCACGAGGCCGGGCCGGCGGAGGCCCTCCGATGGCGGGTCGCGTTTGCCATTCGATCAGTGAGAAATCAGAAGAGGAAGGGGGAAGAAAAAAGACTAACTTGTCTTTTTGGAGAACCATCAAAAATGGGTGAAAATGAAAAAATGTATCCGAGAATAGTGCCCCATAAGGCGGGTAAAGTCCCCTGTCAACTCCCCTCACCTTCCTCCACACTCTGAAAAAGTCAGAGTTATTTTTTGGAGAACCATCAAAAATGGGTGAAAATGAAAAAATGTATCCGAGAATAGTGCCCCATAAGGCGGGTAAAGTCCCCTGTCAACTCCCCTCACCTTCCTCCACACTCTGAAAAAGTCAGAGTTATTTTTTGGAGAACCATCAAAAATGGGTGAAAATGAAAAAATGTATCCGAGAATAGTGCCCCATAAGGCGGGTAAAGTCCCCTGTCAACTCCCCTCACCTTCCTCCACACTCTGAAAAAGTCAGAGTTATTTTTTGGAGAACCATCAAAAATGGGTGAAAATGAAAAAATGTATCCGAGAATAGTGCCCCATAAGGCGGGTAAAGTCCCCTGTCAACTCCCCTCACCTTCCTCCACACTCTGAAAAAGTCAGAGTTATTTTTTGGAGAACCATCAAAAATGGGTGAAAATGAAAAAATGTATCCGAGAATAGTGCCCCATAAGGCGGGTAAAGTCCCCTGTCAACTCCCCTCACCTTCCTCCACACTCTGAAAAAGTCAGAGTTCTTTTTTGGAGAACCATCAAAAATGGGTGAAAATGAAAAAATGTATCCGAGAATAGTGCCCCATAAGGCGGGTAAAGTCCCCTGTCAACTCCCCTCACCTTCCTCCACACTCTGAAAAAGTCAGAGTTATTTTTTGGAGAACCATCAAAAAGGGCTAAAAGTGTTGAAATGTATCCGAGAATAGTGCCCCATAAGGCGGGTAAAGTCCCCTGTCAACTCCCCTCACCTTCCTCCACACTCTGAAAAAGTCAGAGTTATTTTTTGGAGAACCATCAAAAAGGGCTAAAAGTGTTGAAATGTATCCGAGAATAGTGCCCCATAAGGCGGGTAAAGTCCCCTGTCAACTCCCCTCACCTTCCTCCACACTCTGAAAAAGTCAGAGTTATTTTTTGGAGAACCATCAAAAAGGGCTAAAAGTGTTGAAATGTATCCGAGAATAGTGCCCCATAAGGCGGGTAAAGTCCCCTGTCAACTCCCCTCACCTTCCTCCACACTCTGAAAAAGTCAGAGTTATTTTTTGGAGAACCATCAAAAAGGGCTAAAAGTGTTGAAATGTATCCGAGAATAGTGCCCCATAAGGCGGGTAAAGTCCCCTGTCAACTCCCCTCACCTTCCTCCACACTCTGAAAAAGTCAGAGTTATTTTTTGGAGAACCATCAAAAAGGGCTAAAAGTGTTGAAATGTATCCGAGAATAGTGCCCCATAAGGCGGGTAAAGTCCCCTGTCAACTCCCCTCACCTTCCTCCACACTCTGAAAAAGTCAGAGTTATTTTTTGGAGAACCATCAAAAAGGGCTAAAAGTGTTGAAATGTATCCGAGAATAGTGCCCCATAAGGCGGATTGAGTCCCCTGTCAACTCCCCTTACCTTCCTCCACACTCTGAAAAAGTCAGAGTTATTTTTTGGAGAACCATCAAAAAGGGCTAAAAGTGTTGAAATGTATCCGAGAATAGTGCCCCATAAGGCGGATAAAGTCCCCTGTCAACTCCCCTCACCTTCCTCCACACTCTGAAAAAGTCAGAGTTATTTTTTGGAGAACCATCAAAAAGGGCTAAAAGTGTTGAAATGTATCCGAAAATAGTGCCTCATGAGGCGGATTGAGTCCCCTGTCAACTCCCCTTACCCTATTTAGGGGCAATGGATGTCCACTTGCGGGAGACGACAGACAGTGGTGCGGTTAGCCAAAGTGACAATGGATGTCCACTTGCGGGAGACGACAGACAGTGGTGCGGTTAGCCAAAGTGACAGACCTAATGTTAGACCAATTTACAGGCAATGGACGTCCACTCTCGGGAGAGAGACCTCCAGCATGTGTCCCTGACATGGAGACTCTGTTTATTTCACTCATCCAGGACAGAGACCGGGGAAATCTCCTCTCTGTGGCCCCTCCAAGACCCCCAAAGGACGGACCACAGACCTCCAGCATGTGTCCCTGACATGGGCACCTCCATAACCTTGCACACCGTGAGTCCCCGGACTCCCGGACTTAAGCACTCCCCCACGGACTAAACCCAGATGTTCACACCCTACAGAACTCCATGCCCCTGGTTAACCTAAAGGGGGTGGATTTTGCGGTGCTTTACCGTCGGCACATCGGTATCCATATTCGGCCTTATTCACGGCACCACCACCCCTTCTGTGGAGGATATTCTCATGCTCCTGGTAACCCTTTAAATAGTCTGATACTGTCAGGGCTCATCACCGCACTTTACAAGCCATAAATAATGTTTAAATGGTCGGGGAAAGTGTTTTTAAACGTCTGGAAGAGAGTTGTAGCCTGTCATTTTGCAGGATATCATTTAACATGTAACCTCTCCTGGAAATGCACAGAATATGTCCATTTCCAGGAGAGGTTATATCCTGCAAAATGACAGGCTATAAGCCAGGAAAAAGTGTTTGAAAGGCGGGGAAAAGTTGTTTAAAATAGTCGGAAAAGTGTTTTTAAACGTCTGGAAGAGAGTTGTTGCCTGTCATTTTGCAGGATATAATTTAACATGGAACCTCTCCTGGAAATGCGCAGAGTATGTCCATTTCCAGGAGAGGTTCCATGTTAAATTATATCCTGCAAAATGACAGGCTATAAGCCAGGAAAAAGTGTTTGAAAGGCGGGGAAAAGTGTTTGAAAGGCGGGGAAAAGTTGTTTAAAATACTACCTCCAGGGCGCATCACCGCATTTTACAAGCCAGGGAAGGTGTCGGAATCCTGGGTAAACATTGTTTAAATAGTCTGACACCTGGCACTGTATTTGCCCCTGGGAGAGGTTCCATGTTAAATTATATCCTGCAAAATGACAGGCTATAAGCCAGGAAAAAGTGTTTGAAAGGCGGGGAAAAGTGTTTGAAAGGCGGGGAAAAGTTGTTTAAAATACTACCTCCAGGGCGCATCACCGCATTTTACAAGCCAGGGAAGGTGTCGGAATCCTGGGTAAACATTGTTTAAATAGTCTGACACCTGGCACTGTATTTGCCCCTGGGAGAGGTTCCATGTTAAATTATATCCTGCAAAATGACAGGCTATAAGCCAGGAAAAAGTGTTTGAAAGGCGGGGAAAAGTGTTTGAAAGGCGGGGAAAAGTTGTTTAAAATACTACCTCCAGGGCGCATCACCGCATTTTACAAGCCAGGGAAGGTGTCGGAATCCTGGGTAAACATTGTTTAAATAGTCTGACACCTGGCACTGTATTTGCCCCTGGGAGAGGTTCCATGTTAAATTAAATCCTGCAAAATGACAGGCTATAAGCCAGGAAAAAGTGTTTGAAAGGCGGGGAAAAGTGTTTGAAAGGCGGGGAAAAGTTCTTTAAAATACTACCTCCAGGGCGCATCACCGCATTTTACAAGCCAGGGAAGGTGTCGGAATCCTGGGTAAACATTGTTTAAATAGTCTGACACCTGGCACTGTATTTGCCCCTGGGAGAGGTTCCATGTTAAATTATATCCTGCAAAATGACAGGCTATAAGCCAGGAAAAAGTGTTTGAAAGGCGGGGAAAAGTGTTTGAAAGGCGGGGAAAAGTTGTTTAAAATACTACCTCCAGGGCGCATCACCGCATTTTACAAGCCAGGGAAGGTGTCGGAATCCTGGGTAAACATTGTTTAAATAGTCTGACACCTGGCACTGTATTTGCCCCTGGGAGAGGTTCCATGTTAAATTATATCCTGCAAAATGACAGGCTATAAGCCAGGAAAAAGTGTTTGAAAGGCGGGGAAAGTGTTCCTGCAGCCCCTCCATAACGGTAATAATGATTAGAAATGATTTCCAGGGCAGAAAGCGTTTTTTAAATGTGGAAAAAAATATGTTAAACTGTTTAAAAAGCACAAAGTGATTTGAGTGCAGTTCTCATGTGTCCCCACAGGACGGCGCGTCGTCCCAGGGAGCACAGTGCATGGTGACAAGGTACGATTTATACCCTAAAATAGCATGCTAAGTGTGGGTGGATTAGTTTCAAAGCATGCACACTCTGCTCGTGTCAGACTTCCATCAAATAGACCGGGGAAAACACCTCTCATTAGCCCCTCAAAGACCACCAAAGGACGGACTAAGCAGCTCCAGCACGGCTCCCTCACATGGAGCTCAGGTTATTTCATACCTCCAGGAGAGGGACCGGGAAAACCACCTCTCTGTAGCCCCTGACAGAGCCCCAAAGGACGGACTAAGGACCTCCGGCAACAGTGGCACTTCCATAACCTCGTGCACCGTGAGACCCCGGGCCCCCGGACTTAAGCACTCCCCCACGGACTAAACCCAGTTGTTCACACCCTGCAGAATCTCATGCCCCTGGTCACCTTTAAGGGGGGGTGGATTTTGCGGTGCTTTACCGTCCGAACACAAGCATCAATATTCGTCCTCCTCCTTCACAGCAGCAGCAGCAGCAGCAGCAGCAGCAGCAGCAGCAGCAGCAGCACCTGCCCTGCTGCACTTCCATAACCTCGTGCACCGTGAGACCCCGGGCCCTCGGACTTAAGCACTCCCCCACGGACTAAACCCAGTTGTTCACACCCTGCAGAATCTCATGCCCCTGGTCACCTTTAAGGGGGGGTGGATTTTGCGGTGCTTTACCGTCCGAACACAAGCATCAATATTCGTCCTCCTCCTTCACAGCAGCAGCAGCAGCAGCAGCAGCAGCAGCAGCAGCAGCACCTGCCCTGCTGCACTTCCATAACCTCGTGCACCGTGAGACCCCGGGCCCCCGGACTTAAGCACTCCCCCACGGACTAAACCCAGTTGTTCACACCCTGCAGAATCTCATGCCCCTGGTCACCTTTAAGGGGGGGTGGATTTTGCGGTGCTTTACCGTCCGAACACAAGCATCAATATTCGTCCTCCTCCTTCACAGCAGCAGCAGCAGCAGCAGCAGCAGCAGCAGCAGCAGCAGCAGCAGCAGCAGCAGCACCTGCCCTGCTGGAGGTTCACACTTTAACTTATTTGTATTCGTTTTTTTTTGTTCCCCTCCTCTGCCTTACACATCCTCCCACGCTCGAGCACTCCTCACTCGGACTAAACCCCTCCATGCACACCGCCAGAACCAGAACCTCACGACCCTGGTGACCTTAAAGGTGTTTGTCTTTGTTTGTTTTTGTATTCCACATAGACAGGCTGGGGTTCAGCACCACGCACAGAGCCTACCCGCTACCTCCAGGGCGCATCACCACATTTTACAAGCCAGGAAAGGTGCATGGATCCTGGGTAAACATTGATTAAGTGTTTTTAAATGTGTGGAACAGTGTTTTGTCACTTTCAAAACTCTCCTGTCATTGACCGGAGAATTTGGGTCGATGTTGTATTCAATCTGGCCATTAATATTCCAGTGAGACGAAGTACGTACATTGACCGGAGTGATCCCATGTTAATGTTGTCCAAATACCGGAACATTCCCTAACCCTATTTAGGGGCAATGGATGTCCACTTGCGGGAGACGACAGACAGTGGTGCGGTTAGCCAAAGTGACAATGGATGTCCACTTGCGGGAGACGACAGACAGTGGTGCGGTTAGCCAAAGTGACAGACCTAATGTTAGACCAATTTACAGGCAATGGACGTCCACTCTCGGGAGAGAGACCTCCAGCATGTGTCCCTGACATGGAGACTCTGTTTATTTCACTCATCCAGGACAGAGACCGGGGAAATCTCCTCTCTGTGGCCCCTCCAAGACCCCCAAAGGACGGACCACAGACCTCCAGCATGTGTCCCTGACATGGGCACCTCCATAACCTTGCACACCGTGAGTCCCCGGACTCCCGGACTTAAGCACTCCCCCACGGACTAAACCCAGATGTTCACACCCTACAGAACTCCATGCCCCTGGTTAACCTAAAGGGGGTGGATTTTGCGGTGCTTTACCGTCGGCACATCGGTATCCATATTCGGCCTTATTCACGGCACCACCACCCCTTCTGTGGAGGATATTCTCATGCTCCTGGTAACCCTTTAAATAGTCTGATACTGTCAGGGCTCATCACCGCACTTTACAAGCCATAAATAATGTTTAAATGGTCGGGGAAAGTGTTTTTAAACGTCTGGAAGAGAGTTGTAGCCTGTCATTTTGCAGGATATCATTTAACATGTAACCTCTCCTGGAAATGCACAGAATATGTCCATTTCCAGGAGAGGTTATATCCTGCAAAATGACAGGCTATAAGCCAGGAAAAAGTGTTTGAAAGGCGGGGAAAAGTTGTTTAAAATAGTCGGAAAAGTGTTTTTAAACGTCTGGAAGAGAGTTGTTGCCTGTCATTTTGCAGGATATAATTTAACATGGAACCTCTCCTGGAAATGCGCAGAGTATGTCCATTTCCAGGAGAGGTTCCATGTTAAATTATATCCTGCAAAATGACAGGCTATAAGCCAGGAAAAAGTGTTTGAAAGGCGGGGAAAAGTGTTTGAAAGGCGGGGAAAAGTTGTTTAAAATACTACCTCCAGGGCGCATCACCGCATTTTACAAGCCAGGGAAGGTGTCGGAATCCTGGGTAAACATTGTTTAAATAGTCTGACACCTGGCACTGTATTTGCCCCTGGGAGAGGTTCCATGTTAAATTATATCCTGCAAAATGACAGGCTATAAGCCAGGAAAAAGTGTTTGAAAGGCGGGGAAAAGTGTTTGAAAGGCGGGGAAAAGTTGTTTAAAATACTACCTCCAGGGCGCATCACCGCATTTTACAAGCCAGGGAAGGTGTCGGAATCCTGGGTAAACATTGTTTAAATAGTCTGACACCTGGCACTGTATTTGCCCCTGGGAGAGGTTCCATGTTAAATTATATCCTGCAAAATGACAGGCTATAAGCCAGGAAAAAGTGTTTGAAAGGCGGGGAAAAGTGTTTGAAAGGCGGGGAAAAGTTCTTTAAAATACTACCTCCAGGGCGCATCACCGCATTTTACAAGCCAGGGAAGGTGTCGGAATCCTGGGTAAACATTGTTTAAATAGTCTGACACCTGGCACTGTATTTGCCCCTGGGAGAGGTTCCATGTTAAATTAAATCCTGCAAAATGACAGGCTATAAGCCAGGAAAAAGTGTTTGAAAGGCGGGGAAAAGTGTTTGAAAGGCGGGGAAAAGTTGTTTAAAATACTACCTCCAGGGCGCATCACCGCATTTTACAAGCCAGGGAAGGTGTCGGAATCCTGGGTAAACATTGTTTAAATAGTCTGACACCTGGCACTGTATTTGCCCCTGGGAGAGGTTCCATGTTAAATTATATCCTGCAAAATGACAGGCTATAAGCCAGGAAAAAGTGTTTGAAAGGCGGGGAAAAGTGTTTGAAAGGCGGGGAAAAGTTGTTTAAAATACTACCTCCAGGGCGCATCACCGCATTTTACAAGCCAGGGAAGGTGTCGGAATCCTGGGTAAACATTGTTTAAATAGTCTGACACCTGGCACTGTATTTGCCCCTGGGAGAGGTTCCATGTTAAATTATATCCTGCAAAATGACAGGCTATAAGCCAGGAAAAAGTGTTTGAAAGGCGGGGAAAAGTGTTTGAAAGGCGGGGAAAATTTCTTTAAAATACTACCTCCAGGGCGCATCACCGCATTTTACAAGCCAGGGAAGGTGTCGGAATCCTGGGTAAACATTGTTTAAATAGTCTGACACCTGGCACTGTATTTGCCCCTGGGAGAGGTTCCATGTTAAATTATATCCTGCAAAATGACAGGCTATAAGCCAGGAAAAAGTGTTTGAAAGGCGGGGAAAAGTGTTTGAAAGGCGGGGAAAAGTTGTTTAAAATACTACCTCCAGGGCGCATCACCGCATTTTACAAGCCAGGGAAGGTGTCGGAATCCTGGGTAAACATTGTTTAAATAGTCTGACACCTGGCACTGTATTTGCCCCTGGGAGAGGTTCCATGTTAAATTATATCCTGCAAAATGACAGGCTATAAGCCAGGAAAAAGTGTTTGAAAGGCGGGGAAAAGTGTTTGAAAGGCGGGGAAAAGTTGTTTAAAATACTACCTCCAGGGCGCATCACCGCATTTTACAAGCCAGGGAAGGTGTCGGAATCCTGGGTAAACATTGTTTAAATAGTCTGACACCTGGCACTGTATTTGCCCCTGGGAGAGGTTCCATGTTAAATTATATCCTGCAAAATGACAGGCTATAAGCCAGGAAAAAGTGTTTGAAAGGCGGGGAAAAGTGTTTGAAAGGCGGGGAAAAGTTGTTTAAAATACTACCTCCAGGGCGCATCACCGCATTTTACAAGCCAGGGAAGGTGTCGGAATCCTGGGTAAACATTGTTTAAATAGTCTGACACCTGGCACTGTATTTGCCCCTGGGAGAGGTTCCATGTTAAATTATATCCTGCAAAATGACAGGCTATAAGCCAGGAAAAAGTGTTTGAAAGGCGGGGAAAGTGTTCCTGCAGCCCCTCCATAACGGTAATAATGATTAGAAATGATTTCCAGGGCAGAAAGCGTTTTTTAAATGTGGAAAAAAATATGTTAAACTGTTTAAAAAGCACAAAGTGATTTGAGTGCAGTTCTCATGTGTCCCCACAGGACGGCGCGTCGTCCCAGGGAGCACAGTGCATGGTGACAAGGTACGATTTATACCCTAAAATAGCATGCTAAGTGTGGGTGGATTAGTTTCAAAGCATGCACACTCTGCTCGTGTCAGACTTCCATCAAATAGACCGGGGAAAACACCTCTCATTAGCCCCTCAAAGACCACCAAAGGACGGACTAAGCAGCTCCAGCACGGCTCCCTCACATGGAGCTCAGGTTATTTCATACCTCCAGGAGAGGGACCGGGAAAACCACCTCTCTGTAGCCCCTGACAGAGCCCCAAAGGACGGACTAAGGACCTCCGGCAACAGTGGCACTTCCATAACCTCGTGCACCGTGAGACCCCGGGCCCCCGGACTTAAGCACTCCCCCACGGACTAAACCCAGTTGTTCACACCCTGCAGAATCTCATGCCCCTGGTCACCTTTAAGGGGGGGTGGATTTTGCGGTGCTTTACCGTCCGAACACAAGCATCAATATTCGTCCTCCTCCTTCACAGCAGCAGCAGCAGCAGCAGCAGCAGCAGCAGCAGCAGCAGCAGCAGCACCTGCCCTGCTGCACTTCCATAACCTCGTGCACCGTGAGACCCCGGGCCCCCGGACTTAAGCACTCCCCCACGGACTAAACCCAGTTGTTCACACCCTGCAGAATCTCATGCCCCTGGTCACCTTTAAGGGGGGGTGGATTTTGCGGTGCTTTACCGTCCGAACACAAGCATCAATATTCGTCCTCCTCCTTCACAGCAGCAGCAGCAGCAGCAGCAGCAGCAGCAGCAGCAGCACCTGCCCTGCTGCACTTCCATAACCTCGTGCACCGTGAGACCCCGGGCCCCCGGACTTAAGCACTCCCCCACGGACTAAACCCAGTTGTTCACACCCTGCAGAATCTCATGCCCCTGGTCACCTTTAAGGGGGGGTGGATTTTGCGGTGCTTTACCGTCCGAACACAAGCATCAATATTCGTCCTCCTCCTTCACAGCAGCAGCAGCAGCAGCAGCAGCAGCAGCAGCAGCAGCAGCAGCAGCAGCAGCAGCAGCAGCAGCACCTGCCCTGCTGGAGGTTCACACTTTAACTTATTTGTATTCGTTTTTTTTTGTTCCCCTCCTCTGCCTTACACATCCTCCCACGCTCGAGCACTCCTCACTCGGACTAAACCCCTCCATGCACACCGCCAGAACCAGAACCTCACGACCCTGGTGACCTTAAAGGTGTTTGTCTTTGTTTGTTTTTGTATTCCACATAGACAGGCTGGGGTTCAGCACCACGCACAGAGCCTACCCGCTACCTCCAGGGCGCATCACCACATTTTACAAGCCAGGAAAGGTGCATGGATCCTGGGTAAACATTGATTAAGTGTTTTTAAATGTGTGGAACAGTGTTTTGTCACTTTCAAAACTCTCCTGTCATTGACCGGAGAATTTGGGTCGATGTTGTATTCAATCTGGCCATTAATATTCCAGTGAGACGAAGTACGTACATTGACCGGAGTGATCCCATGTTAATGTTGTCCAAATACCGGAACATTCCCTAACCTTATTTAGGCGCAATGGATGTCCACTTGCGGGAGACGACAGACAGTGGTGCGGTTAGCCAAAGTGACAATGGATGTCCACTTGCGGGAGACGACAGACAGTGGTGCGGTTAGCCAAAGTGACAGACCTAATGTTAGACCAATTTACAGGCAATGGACGTCCACTCTCGGGAGAGAGACCTCCAGCATGTGTCCCTGACATGGAGACTCTGTTTATTTCACTCATCCAGGACAGAGACCGGGGAAATCTCCTCTCTGTGGCCCCTCCAAGACCCCCAAAGGACGGACCACAGACCTCCAGCATGTGTCCCTGACATGGGCACCTCCATAACCTTGCACACCGTGAGTCCCCGGACTCCCGGACTTAAGCACTCCCCCACGGACTAAACCCAGATGTTCACACCCTACAGAACTCCATGCCCCTGGTTAACCTAAAGGGGGTGGATTTTGCGGTGCTTTACCGTCGGCACATCGGTATCCATATTCGGCCTTATTCACGGCACCACCACCCCTTCTGTGGAGGATATTCTCATGCTCCTGGTAACCCTTTAAATAGTCTGATACTGTCAGGGCTCATCACCGCACTTTACAAGCCATAAATAATGTTTAAATGGTCGGGGAAAGTGTTTTTAAACGTCTGGAAGAGAGTTGTAGCCTGTCATTTTGCAGGATATCATTTAACATGTAACCTCTCCTGGAAATGCACAGAATATGTCCATTTCCAGGAGAGGTTCCATGTTAAATTATATCCTGCAAAATGACAGGCTATAAGCCAGGAAAAAGTGTTTGAAAGGCGGGGAAAAGTTGTTTAAAATAGTCGGAAAAGTGTTTTTAAACGTCTGGAAGAGAGTTGTTGCCTGTCATTTTGCAGGATATAATTTAACATGGAACCTCTCCTGGAAATGCGCAGAGTATGTCCATTTCCAGGAGAGGTTCCATGTTAAATTATATCCTGCACAATGACAGGCTATAAGCCAGGAAAAAGTGTTTGAAAGGCGGGGAAAAGTTGTTTAAAATAGTCGGAAAAGTGTTTTTAAACGTCTGGAAGAGAGTTGTTGCCTGTCATTTTGCAGGATATCATTTAACATGGAACCTCTCCTGGAAATGCGCAGAGTATGTCCATTTCCAGGAGAGGTTCCATGTTAAATTATATCCTGCAAAATGACAGGCTATAAGCCAGGAAAAAGTGTTTGAAAGGCGGGGAAAAGTTGTTTAAAATAGTCGGAAAAGTGTTTTTAAACGTCTGGAAGAGAGTTGTTGCCTGTCATTTTGCAGGATATCATTTAACATGGAACCTCTCCTGGAAATGCGCAGAGTATGTCCATTTCCAGGAGAGGTTCCATGTTAAATTATATCCTGCAAAATGACAGGCTATAAGCCAGGAAAAAGTGTTTGAAAGGCGGGGAAAAGTTGTTTAAAATACTCTGATACCTCCAGGGCGCATCACCGCATTTTACAAGCCAGGGAAGGTGTCGGAATCCTGGGTAAACATTGTTTAAATAGTCTGACACCTGGCACTGTATTTGCCCCTGGGAGAGGTTCCATGTTAAATTATATCCTGCAAAATGACAGGCTATAAGCCAGGAAAAAGTGTTTGAAAGGCGGGGAAAAGTTGTTTAAAATACTCTGATACCTCCAGGGCGCATCACCGCATTTTACAAGCCAGGGAAGGTGTCGGAATCCTGGGTAAACATTGTTTAAATAGTCTGACACCTGGCACTGTATTTGCCCCTGGGAGAGGTTCCATGTTAAATTATATCCTGCAAAATGACAGGCTATAAGCCAGGAAAAAGTGTTTGAAAGGCGGGGAAAAGTTGTTTAAAATACTCTGATACCTCCAGGGCGCATCACCGCATTTTACAAGCCAGGGAAGGTGTCGGAATCCTGGGTAAACATTGTTTAAATAGTCTGACACCTGGCACTGTATTTGCCCCTGGGAGAGGTTCCATGTTAAATTATATCCTGCAAAATGACAGGCTATAAGCCAGGAAAAAGTGTTTGAAAGGCGGGGAAAAGTTGTTTAAAATACTCTGATACCTCCAGGGCGCATCACCGCATTTTACAAGCCAGGGAAGGTGTCGGAATCCTGGGTAAACATTGTTTAAATAGTCTGACACCTGGCACTGTATTTGCCCCTGGGAAACTTCAAGGTTATATTCATGTTTTATTATTTATTTAATAATCACATGATTTTTACAAAAACAGTATACACAGTATACATATATACAATAATAATAATAATAATAATATAACAATATACATAATAAAAACATGAAAAGTGGTGAAAATGAGAAAATGTATCCGAAAATAGTGCCTCCTAATGCGGGCATGTGGACAGTAGCCACAGACTCACAGGCACACACACACATGCAGAGATCCAGGGGGCGGAGCACATGGCTTTTTTTACCCAGAAATAAGTCTATGAGAGGCGGGGAGACTCAGAGGACAGGCTGCGTCACCTCACTTTGTAACCCAGGAAAAGAGCAGGAATTCTGGCTGCGTGAGTGTTAAAAGTGCATTCATCTGTGTTAATCCGACAGCCGCAGAGGTGCTGACGCAAAGCAGGCGGAACAAATTGATTATTTGAACCAGGAATAAATGTTTGCAAGGCGGGGAAAGTGTTCCTGCAGCCCCTCCATAACGGTAATAATGATTAGAAATGATTTCCAGGGCAGAAAGCGTTTTTTAAATGTGGAAAAAAATATGTTAAACTGTTTAAAAAGCACAAAGTGATTTGAGTGCAGTTCTCATGTGTCCCCACAGGAGGGCGCGTCGTCCCAGGGAGCACAGTACATGGTGACAAGGTACGATTTATACCCTAAAATAGCATGCTAAGTGTGGGTGGATTAGTTTCAAAGCATGCACACTCTGCTCGTGTCAGACTTCCATCAAATAGACCGGGGAAAACACCTCTCATTAGCCCCTCAAAGACCACCAAAGGACGGACTAAGCAGCTCCAGCACGGCTCCCTCACATGGAGCTCAGGTTATTTCATACCTCCAGGAGAGGGACCGGGAAAACCACCTCTCTGTAGCCCCTGACAGAGCCCCAAAGGACGGACTAAGGACCTCCGGCAACAGTGGCACTTCCATAACCTCGTGCACCGTGAGACCCCGGGCCCCCGGACTTAAGCACTCCCCCACGGACTAAACCCAGATGTTCACACCCTGCAGAATCTCATGCCCCTGGTCACCTTTAAGGGGGGGTGGATTTTGCGGTGCTTTACCGTCCGAACACAAGCATCAATATTCGTCCTCCTTCACAGCAGCAGCAGCAGCAGCAGCAGCAGCAGCAGCAGCAGCAGCAGCAGCAGCAGCAGCAGCAGCAGCAGCAGCAGCAGCAGCACCTGCCCTGCTGCACTTCCATAACCTCGTGCACCGTGAGACCCCGGGCCCCCGGACTTAAGCACTCCCCCACGGACTAAACCCAGATGTTCACACCCTGCAGAATCTCATGCCCCTGGTCACCTTTAAGGGGGGGTGGATTTTGCGGTGCTTTACCGTCCGAACACAAGCATCAATATTCGTCCTCCTTCACAGCAGCAGCAGCAGCAGCAGCAGCAGCAGCAGCAGCAGCAGCAGCAGCACCTGCCCTGCTGGAGGTTCACACTTTAACTTATTTGTATTCGTTTTTTTTTGTTCCCCTCCTCTGCCTTACACATCCTCCCACGCTCGAGCACTCCTCACTCGGACTAAACCCCTCCATGCACACCGCCAGAACCAGAACCTCACGCCCCTGGTGACCTTAAAGGTGTTTGTCTTTGTTTGTTTTTGTACTCCACATAGACAGGCAGGTGTTCAGCACCACGGACAGAGCGGGCCCGCTGCTGCTGCTGCTGGAAGGTGGAACACTTTGAGTCTTTTTATTTTCTCTTTTCTCCCTGCTCCTGCACACACCTTTTGTTCTCCTCCTCTGCCTTACACATCCTCCCACGCTCGAGCACTCCTCACTCGGACTAAACCCAGATGTTCACACCCTACAGAACTTCATGCCCCTGGTTACCCTAAAGGGGTGGATTTTGCGGTGCTTTACCGTCCGCGCATCGGCATACATATTCGGCCTTATTCATGACACTACCACCCCTTCTTTGGAGGATATTGCAGGATATAATTTAACATGGAACCTCTCCTGGAAATGCACAGAGTATGTCCATTTCCAGGAGAGGTTACATGTTAAATTATATCCTGCAAAATGACAGGCACTGTATTTGCCCCTGGGAACCTTCAAGGTTATACTAATGTTTTTTTTTTATTTTTTATTTAATTATCACACCAATTTTACAAAAACAGTATACAAAATAAACATAATAACAACATGATTAACAGGGGCCTTGGGGCCATATTAGCCGTCTAACTTGTACAGTGCACCGGGGAAAAAAGGTTGAGTCCACGGCCCCTTTCCCCTCATCAGGAGTACCAATCGGTCCTGAAGAAGAGGTATCGCTGCTCTCCGCCCCTGAATCCTCTTCGGAGGTAGCTGACGGTGGTAGACCTCCTTCTGATGATGATGCTGCTGCAGCTGCTGCCGCCGCCCTGAACATGGAGCGGATCTTCAATGCCTCCTTTATTCCAGGCGTATTCGCGTAGAACCGGTCTGCAGTGCTTACGTCGTGGCACATAAACCTAGCCAGAATCTACCTGCTTTCTGGATCTTGGTGATGCTTGATATTGTCAGCCAGGGCAGTGCGCAAGATGGTGAAGGTGACGGCTGTTTCTAGCCCAGCATCAGCCCAAGCCCTCTTCAAGTGAGCGTTCAGGTTCTTGGAAGCCTGCTTCCCCGATGTGAAAAGGAAGAATTCATTCTGAGGACCCGACAAGCCCTCTTTTATCCCCATCCACCGCATGACCCAGCTAAACTCCTTTATTGTAAGCACCAGCTGTGCTTCACCAAATGTCTTGGCAGTCTTGTGATCCTGCACGTGGATGATGTAGCCCTCAGCAGTGCCCCTTCTGTCCGCCTCAAAGACCTCCGTGTTGGTCATGTTTGCATACACACCCGGACGGTGGCCATACAGGAGGCTCCAATGGAGGGTTAGATAGCCATATAGCAGGTACTGGGTGATTGTGGTCGGATTGCTAGCCATCAGGTCAAGGAGATCAGGGATGCGCTTCTCAGCGGCCGCCATGGCGGCGAGAAGCTCCGCCTGGCTCGGCAGACGATCCAGCTTGTCCCTCTTCACCTTAAACTGGTGGAGAGTGACAGACTTTTTCAAATCGTTAATGTTGGCTTTCACCTCTCTGATGATGTGGGTCATATCAGACTGGGTGAGCCTGCACCCCCGGAGCTTTGATGCAGACAAGTACCTCAGGAAATGGTTCACAGTCTTCAGGAACAACAGCGATGTTGTGACTGTCCGGCCCGACTCTGAAATATACTTGCTCCAGCCACGGACCCTCTTTGTGTCTTTTAGAAACAGCCAGTCTGACAGCCGGTCAAAACCATGGGCCATGAATACTATGAAGTTCTTTATCCGGCTGACATTGGACATACAATTCTCTTTCCGTTTTACTGTCGGTGCAAGACCCTCACAATGACCTCTGTATGTCTGAATGTACGTCTCCATGCTTTTAGGCAACGTGATTTCACGCATGGTATTCCGCAGTCCCTTCCCAGTGCACCATTGATTTTGGGAAGAGGGCCAGTCCTTAGCCAGATTAGCTTTCAGCTTATTGGAGACAGACGCACGGGTCTTCTGGCATACAGGGGTCTCACTACAGGAGGCTTCTACGGACCGCATGACAGTCTGCATTGGGGTCTTGCTTCCGGAGGCTTCTGGGGACCGCATCACAGACTTGAGAGGGATCTCACTCGCAGAGGCTTCTATGGACCGCATGACAGTCTTCACTGGGGTCTCACTACCGGAGGCTTCTGGGGACCACATGACAGTCTTCACTGGGGTCTTGCTTCCGGAGGCTTCTGGGGACCGCATCACAGACTTGAGAGGGGTCTCTCTACCGGAGGCTTTGTTGGACCGCATGACAGTCTTCACCGGGGTCTTGCTTCCGGAGGCTTCTGGGGACCGCATGACAGTGTTCACCGGGGTCTCACTACCGGAGGCTTTGTCGGACCGCATGACAGTCTTCACCGGGGTCTTGCTTCCGGAGGCTTCTGGGGACCGCATCACAGACTTGAGGGGGGTCTCACTCGCAGAGGCTTCTATGGACCGCATGACAGTCTTCACCGGGGTCTTGAGAGGGGTATTGCTGCCGGAGGCTACTGAGTTCATGTCGGGGGTACTTGGGATTGCTACGCCCTTAAATCGTATACATTCTTCGTCTTCCTCAAGCAGAGCAGCAGTGGCATTCTGCTTCCTGGGTTTTAGACCCTGTTTTAGCCTGGAGCGCAGGGTCTTCACCTCATCAATGAGGGCATCCTTCTGAGCCCTCAATGCCACATTGTCCAGCCTCACCTGCATGCAGTCCTCTTCGTCACACTCGGTATGTGGGGAGAAGGGTGGAGGGTGCACCGGGTATTCCTCCTCATTGTCTATATCCAATGATGTAGCCATTCCAATGATGGGATTAGTCTCTCGGAGGTCATGGAGCAACTGCAGGGCCACACTATGCTTCAGCCTTGCCATGACCTGATGTGCCTCATCTCGGGAGAACTCAGGGTGGTCACGAGTTACATGACGGTGTAGTTTCCTCCCAGCATACGAACACCCTGTGATGGGACAGGGTTTGGTCCGAACATTTATTCTACCACTGGCCATTTTAAGAATGATGCCTCTTTCATCCAGGTTCCGCACTGCATGTTTGTGCTTAAGGTGCTTATTCAAAGCCAGATAGCGGAGGCTGCACACCGGGCATTCGGTCAACATCCTTCCAAAAACACACACAATGAATTATATTTAAATGGTTTTCTGTTTCTCCGTTTATATGCGTTAGCCAACTGCTGATTGCAACCATGGGTCCGATGCTTCAATGCAGGGAACACGGACCAAGGGGAGGACTTGGGTTACCACCTGGTTAAAATGGTCCCACCTCCGCACCAACGCGACTGGCGATGGGTCCGATACATTGATTGTTTTTTGTTTCATGGTTCTGCCACAAACTCACAAGACAGTTTTGGGTACAAAACGTGGGGGTAACAGTACCTCCGGGCGCTCCGTCCCGCTCCGGCTTTCGCCGCAGCGGGGGGAGGAGGCATTGAACCCCTCGCACCTGCCCCCGGAGGAGGCAGGGGAGTCAGGTACCCGGAGGCGCACGGTGGACGGCCAGGGCGAGACCGCCACACCGCACTGGAGTCAGAGTTCCGAGTTTTTCGAGCCAGGTCCCGGTGAAACGCAGTACGGAGCACCCGGCAGGAACCTCCAGCAGACCCCCCCGCGCGGTTCCCTCGTCCCTCGGAAGAGGCGGAGAGGTGGGTGTTTTTCATCTGCTGGCGGACTGCCGGGGAGAACGTGCTGCTCGGGAGCCAGGCTCAGAGTTAGTGGAAGTGAGAGCCCGTGCACCTGCCTTTTACAGCAGGCACGCGCTGGTATCGGGGTGGGGAGAGAAGGTAGATGCAGAGGCTGCAGAAACAGCCAGAGCATTTCCCCTCTAACACACCCCTCATTTGGTTCATGAGCACTGGGCAGAGTCCCCTGTCAACTCTCCTTATATTCCTCCGGAGACCAGTTGGGAAATGGCAGCATCCCACTTCACCTGGTAGACCAATATCGTTAAATGAGCTCAGTAATGTACTGCACAACATCACATGGGTAAAATGAGCTATATCATGCACTGCAAAATCACATTTGGTTTATTTCCAAAAAGCCTGGAAAAAACACATATCCATCATGTCCTGTAAAATATCATTCTTTGTTTATGTCCGCTCCAGGATTACCCGTAGTTTGGATGAACCGACCGCCAAGCACCGGAAGCTGGACCCGGGGAGGAGGCCCTCCGATGGCGGGTCAAAGTTGATGATACCGC
Organism: Notothenia rossii; assembly: GCF_949606895.1. NCBI lineage: Eukaryota > Metazoa > Chordata > Actinopteri > Perciformes > Nototheniidae > Notothenia > Notothenia rossii. The sequence goes on from NW_027639744.1 coordinate 107,922, forward strand.
AGCTGGCTGGACACTAGCCGTAGAAGAACACCTGGGCGGGACCAGGCATGTCCCTCTTTGCAGACAAGCATATGTGCTCCCAGGAGCAGAGTCAATCACACAGTTTGGAGGAACCGACCGCCTAGCACCGGAAGCTGGACCCGGGGAGGAGGCCCTCCGATGGCGGGTCAAAGTTGATGATACCGCAGCTGGCTGGACACTAGCCGTAGAAGAACACCTGGGCGGGACCAGGCATGTCCCTCTTTGCAGACAAGCATATGTGCTCCCAGGAGCAGAGTCAATCACACAGTTTGGAGGAACCGACCGCCTAGCACCGGAAGCTGGACCCGGGGAGGAGGCCCTCCGATGGCGGGTCAAAGTTGATGATACCGCAGCTGGCTGGACACTAGCCGTAGAAGAACACCTGGGCGGGACCAGGCATGTCCCTCTTTGCAGACAAGCATATGTGCTCCCAGGAGCAGAGTCAATCACACAGTTTGGAGGAACCGACCGCCTAGCACCGGAAGCTGGACCCGGGGAGGAGGCCCTCCGATGGCGGGTCAAAGTTGATGATACCGCAGCTGGCTGGACACTAGCCGTAGAAGAACACCTGGGCGGGACCAGGCATGTCCCTCTTTGCAGACAAGCATATGTGCTCCCAGGAGCAGAGTCAATCACACAGTTTGGAGGAACCGACCGCCTAGCACCGGAAGCTGGACCCGGGGAGGAGGCCCTCCGATGGCGGGTCAAAGTTGATGATACCGCAGCTGGCTGGACACTAGCCGTAGAAGAACACCTGGGCGGGACCAGGCATGTCCCTCTTTGCAGACAAGCATATGTGCTCCCAGGAGCAGAGTCGATCACACAGTTTGGAGGAACCGACCGCCTAGCACCGGAAGCTGGACCCGGGGAGGAGGCCCTCCGATGGCGGGTCAAAGTTGATGATACCGCAGCTGGCTGGACACTAGCCGTAGAAGAACACCTGGGCGGGACCAGGCATGTCCCTCTTTGCAGACAAGCATATGTGCTCCCAGGAGCAGAGTCAATCACACAGTTTGGAGGAACCGACCGCCTAGCACCGGAAGCTGGACCCGGGGAGGAGGCCCTCCGATGGCGGGTCAAAGTTGATGATACCGCAGCTGGCTGGACACTAGCCGTAGAAGAACACCTGGGCGGGACCAGGCATGTCCCTCTTTGCAGACAAGCATATGTGCTCCCAGGAGCAGAGTCAATCACACAGTTTGGAGGAACCGACCGCCTAGCACCGGAAGCTGGACCCGGGGAGGAGGCCCTCCGATGGCGGGTCAAAGTTGATGATACCGCAGCTGGCTGGACACTAGCCGTAGAAGAACACCTGGGCGGGACCAGGCATGTCCCTCTTTGCAGACAAGCATATGTGCTCCCAGGAGCAGAGTCAAACCCGCAGTTTGGAAGAACCGACCGCCAGAGCACCGGCACGAAGCCGGGCCGGCGGAGGCCTTCCGATGGCGGGTCACGTTTGCCATTCGATCAATGTCTTTGCAGACAAGCATATATGTGGTTGTTACGCAGGATCAAATAGGTAGTTTGATGAAGTAGGGTCCTGTGCCCGGAGCAAGGCCAATTGCTGAATGCCGCAGCCGACTAAGGCCGCTATGCCACAGTGGAGGATGAGAGAAACAGGTGTTTGTTTTGCATTCCGCGGCAAAGAGGGGAGGTGGAACTTCCACCCCGCTACGGAACCTGTGGTGGGACCCCTGAGTCAGACGGTTCGTCTTGGAAACGCTTCATATCGGTCGGCCTGGGAGGTAAGAGACACGCAGGGTAACGGACACGCAGGGTTACCCCCACGCAGCCCACGCAACACGGAGGAGGCAGGGGAGTCTGGTACCCGGAGGCGCATGGCCGCAACACCGCACTGGAGTCAGGGTTTCGAGTTTTTCGAGCCAGGTCCCAGTGAACGCAAGACTCCAGCAGGAGCCTCCAGCAGACCCCCCCGACGTTTCCCCCGTCCCTCCCGGCCATCAGAGTCGAACCCGCAGTTCGGAGGAACCGACCGCCAGAGCACCGGCACGAGGCCGGGCCGGCGGAGGCCCTCCGATGGCGGGTCGCGTTTGCCATTCGATCAGTGAGAAATCAGAAGAGGAAGGGGGAAGAAAAAAGACTAACTTGTCTTTTTGGAGAACCATCAAAAATGGGTGAAAATGAAAAAATGTATCCGAGAATAGTGCCCCATAAGGCGGGTAAAGTCCCCTGTCAACTCCCCTCACCTTCCTCCACACTCTGAAAAAGTCAGAGTTATTTTTTGGAGAACCATCAAAAAGGGCTAAAAGTGTTGAAATGTATCCGGGAATAGTGCCCCATAAGGCGGGTAAAGTCCCCTGTCAACTCCCCTCACCTTCCTCCACACTCTGAAAAAGTCAGAGTTATTTTTTGGAGAACCATCAAAAAGGGCTAAAAGTGTTGAAATGTATCCGGGAATAGTGCCCCATAAGGCGGGTAAAGTCCCCTGTCAACTCCCCTCACCTTCCTCCACACTCTGAAAAAGTCAGAGTTATTTTTTGGAGAACCATCAAAAAGGGCTAAAAGTGTTGAAATGTATCCGGGAATAGTGCCCCATAAGGCGGGTAAAGTCCCCTGTCAACTCCCCTCACCTTCCTCCACACTCTGAAAAAGTCAGAGTTATTTTTTGGAGAACCATCAAAAAGGGCTAAAAGTGTTGAAATGTATCCGGGAATAGTGCCCCATAAGGCGGGTAAAGTCCCCTGTCAACTCCCCTCACCTTCCTCCACACTCTGAAAAAGTCAGAGTTATTTTTTGGAGAACCATCAAAAAGGGCTAAAAGTGTTGAAATGTATCCGGGTATAGTGCCCCATAAGGCGGGTAAAGTCCCCTGTCAACTACCCTCACCTTCCTCCACACTCTGAAAAAGTCAGAGTTATTTTTTGGAGAACCATCAAAAAGGGCTAAAAGTGTTGAAATGTATCCGGGAATAGTGCCCCATAAGGCGGGTAAAGTCCCCTGTCAACTACCCTCACCTTCCTCCACACTCTGAAAAAGTCAGAGTTATTTTTTGGAGAACCATCAAAAAGGGCTAAAAGTGTTGAAATGTATCCGGGAATAGTGCCCCATAAGGCGGGTAAAGTCCCCTGTCAACTCCCCTCACCTTCCTCCACACTCTGAAAAAGTCAGAGTTATTTTTTGGAGAACCATCAAAAAGGGCTAAAAGTGTTGAAATGTATCCGGGAATAGTGCCCCATAAGGCGGGTAAAGTCCCCTGTCAACTCCCCTCACCTTCCTCCACACTCTGAAAAAGTCAGAGTTATTTTTTGGAGAACCATCAAAAAGGGCTAAAAGTGTTGAAATGTATCCGGGAATAGTGCCCCATAAGGCGGATAAAGTCCCCTGTCAACTCCCCTCACCTTCCTCCACACTCTGAAAAAGTCAGAGTTATTTTTTGGAGAACCATCAAAAAGGGCTAAAAGTGTTGAAATGTATCCGGGAATAGTGCCCCATAAGGCGGATAAAGTCCCCTGTCAACTCCCCTCACCTTCCTCCACACTCTGAAAAAGTCAGAGTTATTTTTTGGAGAACCATCAAAAAGGGCTAAAAGTGTTGAAATGTATCCGGGAATAGTGCCCCATAAGGCGGATAAAGTCCCCTGTCAACTCCCCTCACCTTCCTCCACACTCTGAAAAAGTCAGAGTTATTTTTTGGAGAACCATCAAAAAGGGCTAAAAGTGTTGAAATGTATCCGGGAATAGTGCCCCATAAGGCGGATAAAGTCCCCTGTCAACTCCCCTCACCTTCCTCCACACTCTGAAAAAGTCAGAGTTATTTTTTGGAGAACCATCAAAAAGGGCTAAAAGTGTTGAAATGTATCCGAGAATAGTGCCCCATAAGGCGGATAAAGTCCCCTGTCAACTCCCCTCACCTTCCTCCACACTCTGAAAAAGTCAGAGTTATTTTTTGGAGAACCATCAAAAAGGGCTAAAAGTGTTGAAATGTATCCGGGAATAGTGCCCCATAAGGCGGATAAAGTCCCCTGTCAACTCCCCTCACCTTCCTCCACACTCTGAAAAAGTCAGAGTTATTTTTTGGAGAACCATCAAAAAGGGCTAAAAGTGTTGAAATGTATCCGGGAATAGTGCCCCATAAGGCGGATAAAGTCCCCTGTCAACTCCCCTCACCTTCCTCCACACTCTGAAAAAGTCAGAGTTATTTTTTGGAGAACCATCAAAAAGGGCTAAAAGTGTTGAAATGTATCCGAGAATAGTGCCCCATAAGGCGGATAAAGTCCCCTGTCAACTCCCCTCACCTTCCTCCACACTCTGAAAAAGTCAGAGTTATTTTTTGGAGAACCATCAAAAAGGGCTAAAAGTGTTGAAATGTATCCGAAAATAGTGCCCCATAAGGCGGATAAAGTCCCCTGTCAACTCCCCTCACCTTCCTCCACACTCTGAAAAAGTCAGAGTTATTTTTTGGAGAACCATCAAAAAGGGCTAAAAGTGTTGAAATGTATCCGAAAATAGTGCCTCATGAGGCGGATTGAGTCCCCTGTCAACTCCCCTTACCTTCCTCCAGAGCCCAGTTCAAAAACTTTAAGTTTGGTAAGAACCATGCTGGGGGGTCTCCAGGCAACAAAATGTATCCGAGCCAAAGTGCACATACAGCGGATGAATTCCTCCATGAAGTTACACAGCCGTTTTTTTTCTGAGTCCTCTCAAAAACCGGGTTTCCGATTTCGTGCAGAAGGTAGCTTGTAAAACATGAACGGTTTTTTACAATGGAGGAGGGGAAGTCTGGATTCCCCTCTCCGTTGTACCTTGCAACGGGGTAGGGGAAAAGTGTTCGGCGCTTCGTCCCGAAGCGCCGAACACTTTTCCCCTTCTCCAATTTTTCAGATCCCCTCTCCCATGTAATTTTAAAAGTTCAGTTTTTGATTATTTTAACATATAATTAACCGTTTTCTTTCATTTTTTTTTCATTCCACGGGTGGGGGCCTATGGCAGGCTGCCTATGAGCTCCCAAATTTGGCCCGGATCATCCGGGATTTGTGGGATAAGCTCCATAAACTGACAAAGTCATCCAAATATGTCGCTTTTATCGCCCAAAGATATATCATGCAAATACATTAAAATAGTAAAAGGTACAATTGTGCTCGGCATTAACCGGAATTTGATTTATATAGCCCCCAAAAAATAATTAAAAATCATTTTCGTGGGGAAAAGTGTTAAAACGCCTGATTAAAGCATTTGCGGGACCCCAGCGAGCTCCAGACTATGTGCATTGTGTCGGGGACCCTGGAGAATGATAGAACACATCATTTAAATACAAAAAACACCATTAAAAGTCACTTTTAGGGGCAAAAAACAGCCTCTGTCCACTTCGTTAACAAAGTGATGGGGAAAAGGACAAAATCGTGATTAAAGCATTTTGCGGGACCCCAGCGAGCTCCAGACTAGTTTCATTGTGTCGGGGACCCTGGAGAAAGATAAAACACATCATTTAAATACAAAAAACACCATTAAAAGTCACTTTTAGGGGCAAAAACAGCCTCTGTCCACTTCGTTAACAAAGTGATGGGGAAAAGGACAACATCGTGATTAAAGCATTTTGCGGGACCCCAGCGAGCTCCAGACTAGTTTCATTGTGTCGGGGACCCTGGATAATGATAAAACACATCATTTAAATGCCAAAAACACCATTAAAAGTCACTTTTAGGGGCAAAAAACAGCCTCTGTCCACTTCGTTAACAAAGTGATGGGGAAAAGGACCAAATCGTGATTAAAGCATTTTGCGGGACCCCAGCGAGCTCCAGACTAGTTTCATTGTGTCGGGGACCCTGGAGAAATATAAAACACATCATTTAAATACAAAAAACACCATTAAAAGTCACTTTTAGGGGCAAAAAACAGCCTCTGTCCACTTCGTTAACAAAGTGATGGGGAAAAGGACAAAATCGTGATTAAAGCATTTTGCGGGACCCCAGCGAGCTCCAGACTAGTTTCATTGTGTCGGGGACCCTGGAGAAATATAAAACCCATCATTTAAATGCCAAAAACACCATTAAAAGTCACTTTTAGGGGCAAAAAACAGCCTCTGTCCACTTCGTTAACAAAGTGATGGGGAAAAGGACCAAATCGTGATTAAAGCATTTTGCGGGACCCCAGCGAGCTCCAGACTAGTTTCATTGTGTCGGGGACCCTGGATAATGATAAGACCCATCATTTAAATGCCAAAAACACCATTAAAAGTCACTTTTAGGGGCAAAAAACAGCCTCTGTCCACTTCGTTAACAAAGTGATGGGGAAAAGGACCAAATCGTGATTAAAGCATTTTGCGGGACCCCAGCGAGCTCCAGACTAGTTTCATTGTGTCGGGGACCCTGGATAATGATAAGACCCATCATTTAAATGCCAAAAACACCATTAAAAGTCACTTTTAGGGGCAAAAAACAGCCTCTGTCCACTTCGTTAACAAAGTGATGGGGAAAAGGACAAAATCGTGATTAAAGCATTTTGCGGGACCCCAGCGAGCTCCAGACTAGTTTCATTGTGTCGGGGACCCTGGAGAAATATAAAACACATCATTTAAATGCCAAAAACACCATTAAAAGTCACTTTTAGGGGCAAAAAACAGCCTCTGTCCACTTCGTTAACAAAGTGATGGGGAAAAGGACAAAATCGTGATTAAAGCATTTTGCGGGACCCCAGCGAGCTCCAGACTATGTGCATTGCGTCGGGGACCCTGGAGAAAGATAAAACACATCATTTAAATGCCAAAAACACCATTAAAAGTCACTTTTAGGGGCAAAAAACAGCCTCTGTCCACTTCGTTAACAAAGTGATGGGGAAAAGGACAAAATCGTGATTAAAGCATTTTGCGGGACCCCAGCGAGCTCCAGACTAGTTTCATTGTGTCGGGGACCCTGGATAACGATAAAACACATCATTTAAATGCCAAAAACACCATTAAAAGTCACTTTTAGGGGCAAAAAACAGCCTCTGTCCACTTCGTTAACAAAGTGATGGGGAAAAGGACCAAATCGTGATTAAAGCATTTTGCGGGACCCCAGCGAGCTCCAGACTATGTGCATTGCGTCGGGGACCCTGGATAATGATAAAACACATCATTTAAATGCCAAAAACACCATTAAAAGTCACTTTTAGGGGCAAAAAACAGCCTCTGTCCACTTCGTTAACAAAGTGATGGGGAAAAGGACCAAATCGTGATTAAAGCATTTTGCGGGACCCCAGCGAGCTCCAGACTAGTTTCATTGTGTCGGGGACCCTGGATAACGATAAAACACATCATTTAAATGCCAAAAACACCATTAAAAGTCACTTTTAGGGGCAAAAAACAGCCTCTGTCCACTTCGTTAACAAAGTGATGGGGAAAAGGACAAAATCGTGATTAAAGCATTTTGCGGGACCCCAGCGAGCTCCAGACTAGTTTCATTGTGTCGGGGACCCTGGATAATGATAAGACCCATCATTTAAATGCCAAAAACACCATTAAAAGTCACTTTTAGGGGCAAAAAACAGCCTCTGTCCACTTCGTTAACAAAGTGATGGGGAAAAGGACCAAATCGTGATTAAAGCATTTTGCGGGACCCCAGCGAGCTCCAGACTATGTGCATTGCGTCGGGGACCCTGGATAATGATAAAACACATCATTTAAATGCCAAAAACACCATTAAAAGTCACTTTTAGGGGCAAAAAACAGCCTCTGTCCACTTCGTTAACAAAGTGATGGGGAAAAGGACCAAATCGTGATTAAAGCATTTTGCGGGACCCCAGCGAGCTCCAGACTAGTTTCATTGTGTCGGGGACCCTGGATAATGATAAGACCCATCATTCAAATGCCAAAAACACCATTAAAAGTCACTTTTAGGGGCAAAAAACAGCCTCTGTCCACTTCGTTAACAAAGTGATGGGGAAAAGGACAAAATCGTGATTAAAGCATTTTGCGGGACCCCAGCGAGCTCCAGACTATGTGCATTGCGTCGGGGACCCTGGAGAAAGATAAAACACATCATTTAAATACAAAAAACACCATTAAAAGTCACTTTTAGGGGCAAAAAACAGCCTCTGTCCACTTCGTTAACAAAGTGATGGGGAAAAGGACAAAATCGTGATTAAAGCATTTTGCGGGACCCCAGCGAGCTCCAGACTAGTTTCATTGTGTCGGGGACCCTGGATAATGATAAGACCCATCATTTAAATGCCAAAAACACCATTAAAAGTCACTTTTAGGGGCAAAAAACAGCCTCTGTCCACTTCGTTAACAAAGTGATGGGGAAAAGGACCAAATCGTGATTAAAGCATTTTGCGGGACCCCAGCGAGCTCCAGACTATGTGCATTGCGTCGGGGACCCTGGAGAAAGATAAAACACATCATTTAAATACAAAAAACACCATTAAAAGTCACTTTTAGGGGCAAAAAACAGCCTCTGTCCACTTCGTTAACAAAGTGATGGGGAAAAGGACAACATCGTGATTAAAGCATTTTGCGGGACCCCAGCGAGCTCCAGACTAGTTTCATTGTGTCGGGGACCCTGGATAACGATAAAACACATCATTTAAATGCCAAAAACACCATTAAAAGTCACTTTTAGGGGCAAAAAACAGCCTCTGTCCACTTCGTTAACAAAGTGATGGGGAAAAGGACAAAATCGTGATTAAAGCATTTTGCGGGACCCCAGCGAGCTCCAGACTAGTTTCATTGTGTCGGGGACCCTGGAGAAATATAAAACCCATCATTTAAATGCCAAAAACACCATTAAAAGTCACTTTTAGGGGCAAAAAACAGCCTCTGTCCACTTCGTTAACAAAGTGATGGGGAAAAGGACCAAATCGTGATTAAAGCATTTTGCGGGACCCCAGCGAGCTCCAGACTATGTGCATTGCGTCGGGGACCCTGGAGAAAGATAAAACACATCATTTAAATACAAAAAACACCATTAAAAGTCACTTTTAGGGGCAAAAAACAGCCTCTGTCCACTTCGTTAACAAACTGATGGGGAAAAGGACAAAATCGTGATTAAAGCATTTTGCGGGACCCCAGCGAGCTCCAGACTAGTTTCATTGTGTCGGGGACCCTGGAGAAAGATAAAACACATCATTTAAATACAAAAAACACCATTAAAAGTCACTTTTAGGGGCACAAAACAGCCTCTGTCCACTTCGTTAACAAACTGATGGGGAAATGGACCAAATCGTGATTAAAGCATTTGCGGGACCCCAGCGAGCTCCAGACTATGTGCATTGTCTTGGGGACCCTCCACAATGATAAGACACATCATTTAAATACAAAAAACACCATTAAAAGTCACTTTTAGGGGCAAAAAACAGCCTCTGTCCACTTCGTTAACAAACTGATGGGGAAATGGACCAAATCGTGATTAAAGCATTTTGCGGGACCCCAGCGAGCTCCAGACTAGTTTCATTGTGTCGGGGACCCTGGATAATGATAAGACCCATCATTTAAATGCCAAAAACACCATTAAAAGTCACTTTTAGGGGCAAAAAACAGCCTCTGTCCACTTCGTTAACAAAGTGATGGGGAAAAGGACCAAATCGTGATTAAAGCATTTTGCGGGACCCCAGCGAGCTCCAGACTAGTTTCATTGTGTCGGGGACCCTGGATAATGATAAGACCCATCATTTAAATGCCAAAAACACCATTAAAAGTCACTTTTAGGGGCAAAAAACAGCCTCTGTCCACTTCGTTAACAAAGTGATGGGGAAAAGGACAAAATCGTGATTAAAGCATTTTGCGGGACCCCAGCGAGCTCCAGACTAGTTTCATTGTGTCGGGGACCCTGGAGAAATATAAAACACATCATTTAAATGCCAAAAACACCATTAAAAGTCACTTTTAGGGGCAAAAAACAGCCTCTGTCCACTTCGTTAACAAAGTGATGGGGAAAAGGACAAAATCGTGATTAAAGCATTTTGCGGGACCCCAGCGAGCTCCAGACTATGTGCATTGCGTCGGGGACCCTGGAGAAAGATAAAACACATCATTTAAATTCAAAAAACACCATTAAAAGTCACTTTTAGGGGCAAAAAACAGCCTCTGTCCACTTCGTTAACAAAGTGATGGGGAAAAGGACAAAATCGTGATTAAAGCATTTTGCGGGACCCCAGCGAGCTCCAGACTAGTTTCATTGTGTCGGGGACCCTGGATAACGATAAAACACATCATTTAAATGCCAAAAACACCATTAAAAGTCACTTTTAGGGGCACAAAACAGCCTCTGTCCACTTCGTTAACAAACTGATGGGGAAATGGACCAAATCGTGATTAAAGCATTTTGCGGGACCCCAGCGAGCTCCAGACTATGTGCATTGCGTCGGGGACCCTGGAGAAAGATAAAACACATCATTTAAATACAAAAAACACCATTAAAAGTCACTTTTAGGGGCAAAAAACAGCCTCTGTCCACTTCGTTAACAAACTGATGGGGAAATGGACCAAATCGTGATTAAAGCATTTTGCGGGACCCCAGCGAGCTCCAGACTAGTTTCATTGTGTCGGGGACCCTGGATAATGATAAAACACATCATTTAAATGCCAAAAACACCATTAAAAGTCACTTTTAGGGGCAAAAAACAGCCTCTGTCCACTTCGTTAACAAACTGATAGGCAAATGGACAGAAGGGGGAACACGGCCCAGCCGCTGCTCCGCTGCTCCAGACTATGTGCATTGTGTCGGGGAGCCAGGTCAAACCCCTCCATGCACACCGCCAGAACCAGAACCTCACGACCCTGGTGACCTTAAAGGTGTTTGTCTTTGTTTGTTTTTGTACTCCACATAGACAGGCAGGTGTTCAGCACCGCGGGCCCGCTGCTGCTGCTGCTGCTGCTGGAAGGTGGAACACTTTGAGTCTTTTTATTTTCTCTTTTCTCCCTGCTCCTGCACACACCTTTTGTTCCCCTCCTCTGCCTTACACATCCTCCCACGCTCGAGCACTCCTCACTCGGACTAAACCCCTCCATGCACACCGCCAGAACCAGAACCTCACGACCCTGGTGACCTTAAAGGTGTTTGTCTTTGTTTGTTTTTGTATTCCACATAGACAGGCTGGGGTTCAGCACCACGCACAGAGCCTACCCGCTACCTCCAGGGCGCATCACCACATTTTACAAGCCAGGAAAGGTGCATGGATCCTGGGTAAACATTGATTAAGTGTTTTTAAATGTGTGGAACAGTGTTTTGTCACTTTCAAAACTCTCCTGTCATTGACCGGAGAATTTGGGTCGATTTTGTATTCAATCTGGCCATTAATATTCCAGTGAGACGAAGTACGTACATTGACCGGAGTGATCCCATGTTAATGTTGTCCAAATACCGGAACATTCCCTAACCTTATTTAGGCGCAATGGATGTCCACTTGCGGGAGACGACAGACAGTGGTGCGGTTAGCCAAAGTGACAATGGATGTCCACTTGCGGGAGACGACAGACAGTGGTGCGGTTAGCCAAAGTGACAGACCTAATGTTAGACCAATTTACAGGCAATGGACGTCCACTCTCGGGAGAGAGACCTCCAGCATGTGTCCCTGACATGGAGACTCTGTTTATTTCACTCATCCAGGACAGAGACCGGGGAAATCTCCTCTCTGTGGCCCCTCCAAGACCCCCAAAGGACGGACCACAGACCTCCAGCATGTGTCCCTGACATGGGCACCTCCATAACCTTGCACACCGTGAGTCCCCGGACTCCCGGACTTAAGCACTCCCCCACGGACTAAACCCAGATGTTCACACCCTACAGAACTCCATGCCCCTGGTTAACCTAAAGGGGGTGGATTTTGCGGTGCTTTACCGTCGGCACATCGGTATCCATATTCGGCCTTATTCACGGCACCACCACCCCTTCTGTGGAGGATATTCTCATGCTCCTGGTAACCCTTTAAATAGTCTGATACTGTCAGGGCTCATCACCGCACTTTACAAGCCATAAATAATGTTTAAATGGTCGGGGAAAGTGTTTTTAAACGTCTGGAAGAGAGTTGTAGCCTGTCATTTTGCAGGATATCATTTAACATGTAACCTCTCCTGGAAATGCACAGAATATGTCCATTTCCAGGAGAGGTTCCATGTTAAATTATATCCTGCAAAATGACAGGCTATAAGCCAGGAAAAAGTGTTTGAAAGGCGGGGAAAAGTTGTTTAAAATAGTCGGAAAAGTGTTTTTAAACGTCTGGAAGAGAGTTGTTGCCTGTCATTTTGCAGGATATAATTTAACATGGAACCTCTCCTGGAAATGCGCAGAGTATGTCCATTTCCAGGAGAGGTTCCATGTTAAATTATATCCTGCAAAATGACAGGCTATAAGCCAGGAAAAAGTGTTTGAAAGGCGGGGAAAAGTTGTTTAAAATAGTCGGAAAAGTGTTTTTAAACGTCTGGAAGAGAGTTGTTGCCTGTCATTTTGCAGGATATCATTTAACATGGAACCTCTCCTGGAAATGCGCAGAGTATGTCCATTTCCAGGAGAGGTTCCATGTTAAATTATATCCTGCAAAATGACAGGCTATAAGCCAGGAAAAAGTGTTTGAAAGGCGGGGAAAAGTTGTTTAAAATAGTCGGAAAAGTGTTTTTAAACGTCTGGAAGAGAGTTGTTGCCTGTCATTTTGCAGGATATCATTTAACATGGAACCTCTCCTGGAAATGCGCAGAGTATGTCCATTTCCAGGAGAGGTTCCATGTTAAATTATATCCTGCAAAATGACAGGCTATAAGCCAGGAAAAAGTGTTTGAAAGGCGGGGAAAAGTTGTTTAAAATACTCTGATACCTCCAGGGCGCATCACCGCATTTTACAAGCCAGGGAAGGTGTCGGAATCCTGGGTAAACATTGTTTAAATAGTCTGACACCTGGCACTGTATTTGCCCCTGGGAGAGGTTCCATGTTAAATTATATCCTGCAAAATGACAGGCTATAAGCCAGGAAAAAGTGTTTGAAAGGCGGGGAAAAGTTGTTTAAAATACTCTGATACCTCCAGGGCGCATCACCGCATTTTACAAGCCAGGGAAGGTGTCGGAATCCTGGGTAAACATTGTTTAAATAGTCTGACACCTGGCACTGTATTTGCCCCTGGGAGAGGTTCCATGTTAAATTATATCCTGCAAAATGACAGGCTATAAGCCAGGAAAAAGTGTTTGAAAGGCGGGGAAAAGTTGTTTAAAATACTCTGATACCTCCAGGGCGCATCACCGCATTTTACAAGCCAGGGAAGGTGTCGGAATCCTGGGTAAACATTGTTTAAATAGTCTGACACCTGGCACTGTATTTGCCCCTGGGAGAGGTTCCATGTTAAATTATATCCTGCAAAATGACAGGCTATAAGCCAGGAAAAAGTGTTTGAAAGGCGGGGAAAAGTTGTTTAAAATACTCTGATACCTCCAGGGCGCATCACCGCATTTTACAAGCCAGGGAAGGTGTCGGAATCCTGGGTAAACATTGTTTAAATAGTCTGACACCTGGCACTGTATTTGCCCCTGGGAAACTTCAAGGTTATATTCATGTTTTATTATTTATTTAATAATCACATGATTTTTACAAAAACAGTATACACAGTATACATATATACAATAATAATAATAATAATAATATAACAATATACATAATAAAAACATGAAAAGTGGTGAAAATGAGAAAATGTATCCGAAAATAGTGCCTCCTAATGCGGGCATGTGGACAGTAGCCACAGACTCACAGGCACACACACACATGCAGAGATCCAGGGGGCGGAGCACATGGCTTTTTTTACCCAGAAATAAGTCTATGAGAGGCGGGGAGACTCAGAGGACAGGCTGCGTCACCTCACTTTGTAACCCAGGAAAAGAGCAGGAATTCTGGCTGCGTGAGTGTTAAAAGTGCATTCATCTGTGTTAATCCGACAGCCGCAGAGGTGCTGACGCAAAGCAGGCGGAACAAATTGATTATTTGAACCAGGAATAAATGTTTGCAAGGCGGGGAAAGTGTTCCTGCAGCCCCTCCATAACGGTAATAATGATTAGAAATGATTTCCAGGGCAGAAAGCGTTTTTTAAATGTGGAAAAAAATATGTTAAACTGTTTAAAAAGCACAAAGTGATTTGAGTGCAGTTCTCATGTGTCCCCACAGGAGGGCGCGTCGTCCCAGGGAGCACAGTACATGGTGACAAGGTACGATTTATACCCTAAAATAGCATGCTAAGTGTGGGTGGATTAGTTTCAAAGCATGCACACTCTGCTCGTGTCAGACTTCCATCAAATAGACCGGGGAAAACACCTCTCATTAGCCCCTCAAAGACCACCAAAGGACGGACTAAGCAGCTCCAGCACGGCTCCCTCACATGGAGCTCAGGTTATTTCATACCTCCAGGAGAGGGACCGGGAAAACCACCTCTCTGTAGCCCCTGACAGAGCCCCAAAGGACGGACTAAGGACCTCCGGCAACAGTGGCACTTCCATAACCTCGTGCACCGTGAGACCCCGGGCCCCCGGACTTAAGCACTCCCCCACGGACTAAACCCAGATGTTCACACCCTGCAGAATCTCATGCCCCTGGTCACCTTTAAGGGGGGGTGGATTTTGCGGTGCTTTACCGTCCGAACACAAGCATCAATATTCGTCCTCCTTCACAGCAGCAGCAGCAGCAGCAGCAGCAGCAGCAGCAGCAGCAGCAGCAGCAGCAGCAGCAGCAGCAGCAGCAGCAGCAGCAGCACCTGCCCTGCTGCACTTCCATAACCTCGTGCACCGTGAGACCCCGGGCCCCCGGACTTAAGCACTCCCCCACGGACTAAACCCAGATGTTCACACCCTGCAGAATCTCATGCCCCTGGTCACCTTTAAGGGGGGGTGGATTTTGCGGTGCTTTACCGTCCGAACACAAGCATCAATATTCGTCCTCCTTCACAGCAGCAGCAGCAGCAGCAGCAGCAGCAGCAGCAGCAGCAGCAGCAGCAGCACCTGCCCTGCTGGAGGTTCACACTTTAACTTATTTGTATTCGTTTTTTTTTGTTCCCCTCCTCTGCCTTACACATCCTCCCACGCTCGAGCACTCCTCACTCGGACTAAACCCCTCCATGCACACCGCCAGAACCAGAACCTCACGCCCCTGGTGACCTTAAAGGTGTTTGTCTTTGTTTGTTTTTGTACTCCACATAGACAGGCAGGTGTTCAGCACCACGGACAGAGCGGGCCCGCTGCTGCTGCTGCTGGAAGGTGGAACACTTTGAGTCTTTTTATTTTCTCTTTTCTCCCTGCTCCTGCACACACCTTTTGTTCTCCTCCTCTGCCTTACACATCCTCCCACGCTCGAGCACTCCTCACTCGGACTAAACCCAGATGTTCACACCCTACAGAACTTCATGCCCCTGGTTACCCTAAAGGGGTGGATTTTGCGGTGCTTTACCGTCCGCGCATCGGCATACATATTCGGCCTTATTCATGACACTACCACCCCTTCTTTGGAGGATATTGCAGGATATAATTTAACATGGAACCTCTCCTGGAAATGCACAGAGTATGTCCATTTCCAGGAGAGGTTACATGTTAAATTATATCCTGCAAAATGACAGGCACTGTATTTGCCCCTGGGAACCTTCAAGGTTATACTAATGTTTTTTTTTTATTTTTTATTTAATTATCACACCAATTTTACAAAAACAGTATACAAAATAAACATAATAACAACATGATTAACAGGGGCCTTGGGGCCATATTAGCCGTCTAACTTGTACAGTGCACCGGGGAAAAAAGGTTGAGTCCACGGCCCCTTTCCCCTCATCAGGAGTACCAATCGGTCCTGAAGAAGAGGTATCGCTGCTCTCCGCCCCTGAATCCTCTTCGGAGGTAGCTGACGGTGGTAGACCTCCTTCTGATGATGATGCTGCTGCAGCTGCTGCCGCCGCCCTGAACATGGAGCGGATCTTCAATGCCTCCTTTATTCCAGGCGTATTCGCGTAGAACCGGTCTGCAGTGCTTACGTCGTGGCACATAAACCTAGCCAGAATCGACCTGCTTTCTGGATCTTGGTGATGCTTGATATTGTCAGCCAGGGCAGTGCGCAAGATGGTGAAGGTGACGGCTGTTTCTAGCCCAGCATCAGCCCAAGCCCTCTTCAAGTGAGCGTTCAGGTTCTTGGAAGCCTGCTTCCCCGATGTGAAAAGGAAGAATTCATTCTGAGGACCCGACAAGCCCTCTTTTATCCCCATCCACCGCATGACCCAGCTAAACTCCTTTATTGTAAGCACCAGCTGTGCTTCACCAAATGTCTTGGCAGTCTTGTGATCCTGCACGTGGATGATGTAGCCCTCAGCAGTGCCCCTTCTGTCCGCCTCAAAGACCTCCGTGTTGGTCATGTTTGCATACACACCCGGACGGTGGCCATACAGGAGGCTCCAATGGAGGGTTAGATAGCCATATAGCAGGTACTGGGTGATTGTGGTCGGATTGCTAGCCATCAGGTCAAGGAGATCAGGGATGCGCTTCTCAGCGGCCGCCATGGCGGCGAGAAGCTCCGCCTGGCTCGGCAGACGATCCAGCTTGTCCCTCTTCACCTTAAACTGGTGGAGAGTGACAGACTTTTTCAAATCGTTAATGTTGGCTTTCACCTCTCTGATGATGTGGGTCATATCAGACTGGGTGAGCCTGCACCCCCGGAGCTTTGATGCAGACAAGTACCTCAGGAAATGGTTCACAGTCTTCAGGAACAACAGCGATGTTGTGACTGTCCGGCCCGACTCTGAAATATACTTGCTCCAGCCACGGACCCTCTTTGTGTCTTTTAGAAACAGCCAGTCTGACAGCCGGTCAAAACCATGGGCCATGAATACTATGAAGTTCTTTATCCGGCTGACATTGGACATACAATTCTCTTTCCGTTTTACTGTCGGTGCAAGACCCTCACAATGACCTCTGTATGTCTGAATGTACGTCTCCATGCTTTTAGGCAACGTGATTTCACGCATGGTATTCCGCAGTCCCTTCCCAGTGCACCATTGATTTTGGGAAGAGGGCCAGTCCTTAGCCAGATTAGCTTTCAGCTTATTGGAGACAGACGCACGGGTCTTCTGGCATACAGGGGTCTCACTACAGGAGGCTTCTACGGACCGCATGACAGTCTGCATCGGGGTCTTGCTTCCGGAGGCTTCTGGGGACCGCATCACAGACTTGAGAGGGATCTCACTCGCAGAGGCTTCTATGGACCGCATGACAGTCTTCACTGGGGTCTCACTACCGGAGGCTTCTGGGGACCACATGACAGTCTTCACTGGGGTCTTGCTTCCGGAGGCTTCTGGGGACCGCATCACAGACTTGAGAGGGGTCTCTCTACCGGAGGCTTTGTTGGACCGCATGACAGTCTTCACCGGGGTCTTGCTTCCGGAGGCTTCTGGGGACCGCATGACAGTGTTCACCGGGGTCTCACTACCGGAGGCTTTGTCGGACCGCATGACAGTCTTCACCGGGGTCTTGCTTCCGGAGGCTTCTGGGGACCGCATCACAGACTTGAGGGGGGTCTCACTCGCAGAGGCTTCTATGGACCGCATGACAGTCTTCACCGGGGTCTTGAGAGGGGTATTGCTGCCGGAGGCTACTGAGTTCATGTCGGGGGTACTTGGGATTGCTACGCCCTTAAATCGTATACATTCTTCGTCTTCCTCAAGCAGAGCAGCAGTGGCATTCTGCTTCCTGGGTTTTAGACCCTGTTTTAGCCTGGAGCGCAGGGTCTTCACCTCATCAATGAGGGCATCCTTCTGAGCCCTCAATGCCACATTGTCCAGCCTCACCTGCATGCAGTCCTCTTCGTCACACTCGGTATGTGGGGAGAAGGGTGGAGGGTGCACCGGGTATTCCTCCTCATTGTCTATATCCAATGATGTAGCCATTCCAATGATGGGATTAGTCTCTCGGAGGTCATGGAGCAACTGCAGGGCCACACTATGCTTCAGCCTTGCCATGACCTGATGTGCCTCATCTCGGGAGAACTCAGGGTGGTCACGAGTTACATGACGGTGTAGTTTCCTCCCAGCATACGAACACCCTGTGATGGGACAGGGTTTGGTCCGAACATTTATTCTACCACTGGCCATTTTAAGAATGATGCCTCTTTCATCCAGGTTCCGCACTGCATGTTTGTGCTTAAGGTGCTTATTCAAAGCCAGATAGCGGAGGCTGCACACCGGGCATTCGGTCAACATCCTTCCAAAAACACACACAATGAATTATATTTAAATGGTTTTCTGTTTCTCCGTTTATATGCGTTAGCCAACTGCTGATTGCAACCATGGGTCCGATGCTTCAATGCAGGGAACACGGACCAAGGGGAGGACTTGGGTTACCACCTGGTTAAAATGGTCCCACCTCCGCACCAACGCGACTGGCGATGGGTCCGATACATTGATTGTTTTTTGTTTCATGGTTCTGCCACAAACTCACAAGACAGTTTTGGGTACAAAACGTGGGGGTAACAGTACCTCCGGGCGCTCCGTCCCGCTCCGGCTTTCGCCGCAGCGGGGGGAGGAGGCATTGAACCCCTCGCACCTGCCCCCGGAGGAGGCAGGGGAGTCAGGTACCCGGAGGCGCACGGTGGACGGCCAGGGCGAGACCGCCACACCGCACTGGAGTCAGAGTTCCGAGTTTTTCGAGCCAGGTCCCGGTGAAACGCAGTACGGAGCACCCGGCAGGAACCTCCAGCAGACCCCCCCGCGCGGTTCCCTCGTCCCTCGGAAGAGGCGGAGAGGTGGGTGTTTTTCATCTGCTGGCGGACTGCCGGGGAGAACGTGCTGCTCGGGAGCCAGGCTCAGAGTTAGTGGAAGTGAGAGCCCGTGCACCTGCCTTTTACAGCAGGCACGCGCTGGTATCGGGGTGGGGAGAGAAGGTAGATGCAGAGGCTGCAGAAACAGCCAGAGCATTTCCCCTCTAACACACCCCTCATTTGGTTCATGAGCACTGGGCAGAGTCCCCTGTCAACTCTCCTTATATTCCTCCGGAGACCAGTTGGGAAATGGCAGCATCCCACTTCACCTGGTAGACCAATATCGTTAAATGAGCTCAGTAATGTACTGCACAACATCACATGGGTAAAATGAGCTATATCATGCACTGCAAAATCACATTTGGTTTATTTCCAAAAAGCCTGGAAAAAACACATATCCATCATGTCCTGTAAAATATCATTCTTTGTTTATGTCCGCTCCAGGATTACCCGTAGTTTGGATGAACCGACCGCCAAGCACCGGAAGCTGGACCCGGGGAGGAGGCCCTCCGATGGCGGGTCAAAGTTGATGATACCGCAGCTGGCTGGACACTAGCCGTAGAAGAACACCTGGGCGGGACCAGGCATGTCCCTCTTTGCAGACAAGCATATGTGCTCCCAGGAGCAGAGTCAATCACACAGTTTGGAGGAACCGACCGCCTAGCACCGGAAGCTGGACCCGGGGAGGAGGCCCTCCGATGGCGGGTCAAAGTTGATGATACCGCAGCTGGCTGGACACTAGCCGTAGAAGAACACCTGGGCGGGACCAGGCATGTCCCTCTTTGCAGACAAGCATATGTGCTCCCAGGAGCAGAGTCAATCACACAGTTTGGAGGAACCGACCGCCTAGCACCGGAAGCTGGACCCGGGGAGGAGGCCCTCCGATGGCGGGTCAAAGTTGATGATACCGCAGCTGGCTGGACACTAGCCGTAGAAGAACACCTGGGCGGGACCAGGCATGTCCCTCTTTGCAGACAAGCATATGTGCTCCCAGGAGCAGAGTCAATCACACAGTTTGGAGGAACCGACCGCCTAGCACCGGAAGCTGGACCCGGGGAGGAGGCCCTCCGATGGCGGGTCAAAGTTGATGATACCGCAGCTGGCTGGACACTAGCCGTAGAAGAACACCTGGGCGGGACCAGGCATGTCCCTCTTTGCAGACAAGCATATGTGCTCCCAGGAGCAGAGTCAATCACACAGTTTGGAGGAACCGACCGCCTAGCACCGGAAGCTGGACCCGGGGAGGAGGCCCTCCGATGGCGGGTCAAAGTTGATGATACCGCAGCTGGCTGGACACTAGCCGTAGAAGAACACCTGGGCGGGACCAGGCATGTCCCTCTTTGCAGACAAGCATATGTGCTCCCAGGAGCAGAGTCAATCACACAGTTTGGAGGAACCGACCGCCTAGCACCGGAAGCTGGACCCGGGGAGGAGGCCCTCCGATGGCGGGTCAAAGTTGATGATACCGCAGCTGGCTGGACACTAGCCGTAGAAGAACACCTGGGCGGGACCAGGCATGTCCCTCTTTGCAGACAAGCATATGTGCTCCCAGGAGCAGAGTCAAACCCACAGTTTGGAGGAACCGACCGCCAAGCACCGGAAGCTGGACCCGGGGAGGAGGCCCTCCGATGGCGGGTCAAAGTTGATGATACCGCAGCTGGCTGGACACTAGCCGTAGAAGAACACCTGGGCGGGACCAGGCATGTCCCTCTTTGCAGACAAGCATATGTGCTCCCAGGAGCAGAGTCAAACCCGCAGTTTGGAAGAACCGACCGCCAGAGCACCGGCACGAAGCCGGGCCGGCGGAGGCCTTCCGATGGCGGGTCACGTTTGCCATTCGATCAATGTCTTTGCAGACAAGCATATATGTGGTTGTTACGCAGGATCAAATAGGTAGTTTGATGAAGTAGGGTCCTGTGCCCGGAGCAAGGCCAATTGCTGAATGCCGCAGCCGACTAAGGCCGCTATGCCACAGTGGAGGATGAGAGAAACAGGTGTTTGTTTTGCATTCCGCGGCAAAGAGGGGAGGTGGAACTTCCACCCCGCTACGGAACCTGTGGTGGGACCCCTGAGTCAGACGGTTCGTCTTGGAAACGCTTCATATCGGTCGGCCTGGGAGGTAAGAGACACGCAGGGTAACGGACACGCAGGGTTACCCCCACGCAGCCCACGCAACACGGAGGAGGCAGGGGAGTCTGGTACCCGGAGGCGCATGGCCGCAACACCGCACTGGAGTCAGGGTTTCGAGTTTTTCGAGCCAGGTCCCAGTGAACGCAAGACTCCAGCAGGAGCCTCCAGCAGACCCCCCCGACGTTTCCCTCGTCCCTCCCGGCCATCAGAGTCGAACCCGCAGTTCGGAGGAACCGACCGCCAGAGCACCGGCACGAGGCCGGGCCGGCGGAGGCCCTCCGATGGCGGGTCACGTTTGCCATTCGATCAATGTCTTTGCAGACAAGCATATATGTGGTTGTTACGCAGGATCAAATAGGTAGTTTGATGAAGTAGGGTCCTGTGCCCGGAGCCTCCAGCAGACCCCCCCGACGTTTCCCTCGTCCCTCCCGGCCATCAGAGTCGAACCCGCAGTTCGGAGGAACCGACCGCCAGAGCACCGGCACGAGGCCGGGCCGGCGGAGGCCCTCCGATGGCGGGTCGCGTTTGCCATTCGATCAGTGAGAAATCAGAAGAGGAAGGGGGAAGAAAAAAGACTAACTTGTCTTTTTGGAGAACCATCAAAAATGGGTGAAAATGAAAAAATGTATCCGAGAATAGTGCCCCATAAGGCGGGTAAAGTCCCCTGTCAACTCCCCTCACCTTCCTCCACACTCTGAAAAAGTCAGAGTTATTTTTTGGAGAACCATCAAAAATGGGTGAAAATGAAAAAATGTATCCGAGAATAGTGCCCCATAAGGCGGGTAAAGTCCCCTGTCAACTCCCCTCACCTTCCTCCACACTCTGAAAAAGTCAGAGTTATTTTTTGGAGAACCATCAAAAATGGGTGAAAATGAAAAAATGTATCCGAGAATAGTGCCCCATAAGGCGGGTAAAGTCCCCTGTCAACTCCCCTCACCTTCCTCCACACTCTGAAAAAGTCAGAGTTATTTTTTGGAGAACCATCAAAAATGGGTGAAAATGAAAAAATGTATCCGAGAATAGTGCCCCATAAGGCGGGTAAAGTCCCCTGTCAACTCCCCTCACCTTCCTCCACACTCTGAAAAAGTCAGAGTTATTTTTTGGAGAACCATCAAAAATGGGTGAAAATGAAAAAATGTATCCGAGAATAGTGCCCCATAAGGCGGGTAAAGTCCCCTGTCAACTCCCCTCACCTTCCTCCACACTCTGAAAAAGTCAGAGTTCTTTTTTGGAGAACCATCAAAAATGGGTGAAAATGAAAAAATGTATCCGAGAATAGTGCCCCATAAGGCGGGTAAAGTCCCCTGTCAACTCCCCTCACCTTCCTCCACACTCTGAAAAAGTCAGAGTTATTTTTTGGAGAACCATCAAAAAGGGCTAAAAGTGTTGAAATGTATCCGAGAATAGTGCCCCATAAGGCGGGTAAAGTCCCCTGTCAACTCCCCTCACCTTCCTCCACACTCTGAAAAAGTCAGAGTTATTTTTTGGAGAACCATCAAAAAGGGCTAAAAGTGTTGAAATGTATCCGAGAATAGTGCCCCATAAGGCGGGTAAAGTCCCCTGTCAACTCCCCTCACCTTCCTCCACACTCTGAAAAAGTCAGAGTTATTTTTTGGAGAACCATCAAAAAGGGCTAAAAGTGTTGAAATGTATCCGAGAATAGTGCCCCATAAGGCGGGTAAAGTCCCCTGTCAACTCCCCTCACCTTCCTCCACACTCTGAAAAAGTCAGAGTTATTTTTTGGAGAACCATCAAAAAGGGCTAAAAGTGTTGAAATGTATCCGAGAATAGTGCCCCATAAGGCGGGTAAAGTCCCCTGTCAACTCCCCTCACCTTCCTCCACACTCTGAAAAAGTCAGAGTTATTTTTTGGAGAACCATCAAAAAGGGCTAAAAGTGTTGAAATGTATCCGAGAATAGTGCCCCATAAGGCGGGTAAAGTCCCCTGTCAACTCCCCTCACCTTCCTCCACACTCTGAAAAAGTCAGAGTTATTTTTTGGAGAACCATCAAAAAGGGCTAAAAGTGTTGAAATGTATCCGAGAATAGTGCCCCATAAGGCGGATTGAGTCCCCTGTCAACTCCCCTTACCTTCCTCCACACTCTGAAAAAGTCAGAGTTATTTTTTGGAGAACCATCAAAAAGGGCTAAAAGTGTTGAAATGTATCCGAGAATAGTGCCCCATAAGGCGGATAAAGTCCCCTGTCAACTCCCCTCACCTTCCTCCACACTCTGAAAAAGTCAGAGTTATTTTTTGGAGAACCATCAAAAAGGGCTAAAAGTGTTGAAATGTATCCGAAAATAGTGCCTCATGAGGCGGATTGAGTCCCCTGTCAACTCCCCTTACCCTATTTAGGGGCAATGGATGTCCACTTGCGGGAGACGACAGACAGTGGTGCGGTTAGCCAAAGTGACAATGGATGTCCACTTGCGGGAGACGACAGACAGTGGTGCGGTTAGCCAAAGTGACAGACCTAATGTTAGACCAATTTACAGGCAATGGACGTCCACTCTCGGGAGAGAGACCTCCAGCATGTGTCCCTGACATGGAGACTCTGTTTATTTCACTCATCCAGGACAGAGACCGGGGAAATCTCCTCTCTGTGGCCCCTCCAAGACCCCCAAAGGACGGACCACAGACCTCCAGCATGTGTCCCTGACATGGGCACCTCCATAACCTTGCACACCGTGAGTCCCCGGACTCCCGGACTTAAGCACTCCCCCACGGACTAAACCCAGATGTTCACACCCTACAGAACTCCATGCCCCTGGTTAACCTAAAGGGGGTGGATTTTGCGGTGCTTTACCGTCGGCACATCGGTATCCATATTCGGCCTTATTCACGGCACCACCACCCCTTCTGTGGAGGATATTCTCATGCTCCTGGTAACCCTTTAAATAGTCTGATACTGTCAGGGCTCATCACCGCACTTTACAAGCCATAAATAATGTTTAAATGGTCGGGGAAAGTGTTTTTAAACGTCTGGAAGAGAGTTGTAGCCTGTCATTTTGCAGGATATCATTTAACATGTAACCTCTCCTGGAAATGCACAGAATATGTCCATTTCCAGGAGAGGTTATATCCTGCAAAATGACAGGCTATAAGCCAGGAAAAAGTGTTTGAAAGGCGGGGAAAAGTTGTTTAAAATAGTCGGAAAAGTGTTTTTAAACGTCTGGAAGAGAGTTGTTGCCTGTCATTTTGCAGGATATAATTTAACATGGAACCTCTCCTGGAAATGCGCAGAGTATGTCCATTTCCAGGAGAGGTTCCATGTTAAATTATATCCTGCAAAATGACAGGCTATAAGCCAGGAAAAAGTGTTTGAAAGGCGGGGAAAAGTGTTTGAAAGGCGGGGAAAAGTTGTTTAAAATACTACCTCCAGGGCGCATCACCGCATTTTACAAGCCAGGGAAGGTGTCGGAATCCTGGGTAAACATTGTTTAAATAGTCTGACACCTGGCACTGTATTTGCCCCTGGGAGAGGTTCCATGTTAAATTATATCCTGCAAAATGACAGGCTATAAGCCAGGAAAAAGTGTTTGAAAGGCGGGGAAAAGTGTTTGAAAGGCGGGGAAAAGTTGTTTAAAATACTACCTCCAGGGCGCATCACCGCATTTTACAAGCCAGGGAAGGTGTCGGAATCCTGGGTAAACATTGTTTAAATAGTCTGACACCTGGCACTGTATTTGCCCCTGGGAGAGGTTCCATGTTAAATTATATCCTGCAAAATGACAGGCTATAAGCCAGGAAAAAGTGTTTGAAAGGCGGGGAAAAGTGTTTGAAAGGCGGGGAAAAGTTGTTTAAAATACTACCTCCAGGGCGCATCACCGCATTTTACAAGCCAGGGAAGGTGTCGGAATCCTGGGTAAACATTGTTTAAATAGTCTGACACCTGGCACTGTATTTGCCCCTGGGAGAGGTTCCATGTTAAATTAAATCCTGCAAAATGACAGGCTATAAGCCAGGAAAAAGTGTTTGAAAGGCGGGGAAAAGTGTTTGAAAGGCGGGGAAAAGTTGTTTAAAATACTACCTCCAGGGCGCATCACCGCATTTTACAAGCCAGGGAAGGTGTCGGAATCCTGGGTAAACATTGTTTAAATAGTCTGACACCTGGCACTGTATTTGCCCCTGGGAGAGGTTCCATGTTAAATTATATCCTGCAAAATGACAGGCTATAAGCCAGGAAAAAGTGTTTGAAAGGCGGGGAAAAGTGTTTGAAAGGCGGGGAAAAGTTGTTTAAAATACTACCTCCAGGGCGCATCACCGCATTTTACAAGCCAGGGAAGGTGTCGGAATCCTGGGTAAACATTGTTTAAATAGTCTGACACCTGGCACTGTATTTGCCCCTGGGAGAGGTTCCATGTTAAATTATATCCTGCAAAATGACAGGCTATAAGCCAGGAAAAAGTGTTTGAAAGGCGGGGAAAGTGTTCCTGCAGCCCCTCCATAACGGTAATAATGATTAGAAATGATTTCCAGGGCAGAAAGCGTTTTTTAAATGTGGAAAAAAATATGTTAAACTGTTTAAAAAGCACAAAGTGATTTGAGTGCAGTTCTCATGTGTCCCCACAGGACGGCGCGTCGTCCCAGGGAGCACAGTGCATGGTGACAAGGTACGATTTATACCCTAAAATAGCATGCTAAGTGTGGGTGGATTAGTTTCAAAGCATGCACACTCTGCTCGTGTCAGACTTCCATCAAATAGACCGGGGAAAACACCTCTCATTAGCCCCTCAAAGACCACCAAAGGACGGACTAAGCAGCTCCAGCACGGCTCCCTCACATGGAGCTCAGGTTATTTCATACCTCCAGGAGAGGGACCGGGAAAACCACCTCTCTGTAGCCCCTGACAGAGCCCCAAAGGACGGACTAAGGACCTCCGGCAACAGTGGCACTTCCATAACCTCGTGCACCGTGAGACCCCGGGCCCCCGGACTTAAGCACTCCCCCACGGACTAAACCCAGTTGTTCACACCCTGCAGAATCTCATGCCCCTGGTCACCTTTAAGGGGGGGTGGATTTTGCGGTGCTTTACCGTCCGAACACAAGCATCAATATTCGTCCTCCTCCTTCACAGCAGCAGCAGCAGCAGCAGCAGCAGCAGCAGCAGCAGCAGCAGCAGCACCTGCCCTGCTGCACTTCCATAACCTCGTGCACCGTGAGACCCCGGGCCCTCGGACTTAAGCACTCCCCCACGGACTAAACCCAGTTGTTCACACCCTGCAGAATCTCATGCCCCTGGTCACCTTTAAGGGGGGGTGGATTTTGCGGTGCTTTACCGTCCGAACACAAGCATCAATATTCGTCCTCCTCCTTCACAGCAGCAGCAGCAGCAGCAGCAGCAGCAGCAGCAGCAGCACCTGCCCTGCTGCACTTCCATAACCTCGTGCACCGTGAGACCCCGGGCCCCCGGACTTAAGCACTCCCCCACGGACTAAACCCAGTTGTTCACACCCTGCAGAATCTCATGCCCCTGGTCACCTTTAAGGGGGGGTGGATTTTGCGGTGCTTTACCGTCCGAACACAAGCATCAATATTCGTCCTCCTCCTTCACAGCAGCAGCAGCAGCAGCAGCAGCAGCAGCAGCAGCAGCAGCAGCAGCAGCAGCAGCAGCAGCACCTGCCCTGCTGGAGGTTCACACTTTAACTTATTTGTATTCGTTTTTTTTTGTTCCCCTCCTCTGCCTTACACATCCTCCCACGCTCGAGCACTCCTCACTCGGACTAAACCCCTCCATGCACACCGCCAGAACCAGAACCTCACGACCCTGGTGACCTTAAAGGTGTTTGTCTTTGTTTGTTTTTGTATTCCACATAGACAGGCTGGGGTTCAGCACCACGCACAGAGCCTACCCGCTACCTCCAGGGCGCATCACCACATTTTACAAGCCAGGAAAGGTGCATGGATCCTGGGTAAACATTGATTAAGTGTTTTTAAATGTGTGGAACAGTGTTTTGTCACTTTCAAAACTCTCCTGTCATTGACCGGAGAATTTGGGTCGATGTTGTATTCAATCTGGCCATTAATATTCCAGTGAGACGAAGTACGTACATTGACCGGAGTGATCCCATGTTAATGTTGTCCAAATACCGGAACATTCCCTAACCCTATTTAGGGGCAATGGATGTCCACTTGCGGGAGACGACAGACAGTGGTGCGGTTAGCCAAAGTGACAATGGATGTCCACTTGCGGGAGACGACAGACAGTGGTGCGGTTAGCCAAAGTGACAGACCTAATGTTAGACCAATTTACAGGCAATGGACGTCCACTCTCGGGAGAGAGACCTCCAGCATGTGTCCCTGACATGGAGACTCTGTTTATTTCACTCATCCAGGACAGAGACCGGGGAAATCTCCTCTCTGTGGCCCCTCCAAGACCCCCAAAGGACGGACCACAGACCTCCAGCATGTGTCCCTGACATGGGCACCTCCATAACCTTGCACACCGTGAGTCCCCGGACTCCCGGACTTAAGCACTCCCCCACGGACTAAACCCAGATGTTCACACCCTACAGAACTCCATGCCCCTGGTTAACCTAAAGGGGGTGGATTTTGCGGTGCTTTACCGTCGGCACATCGGTATCCATATTCGGCCTTATTCACGGCACCACCACCCCTTCTGTGGAGGATATTCTCATGCTCCTGGTAACCCTTTAAATAGTCTGATACTGTCAGGGCTCATCACCGCACTTTACAAGCCATAAATAATGTTTAAATGGTCGGGGAAAGTGTTTTTAAACGTCTGGAAGAGAGTTGTAGCCTGTCATTTTGCAGGATATCATTTAACATGTAACCTCTCCTGGAAATGCACAGAATATGTCCATTTCCAGGAGAGGTTATATCCTGCAAAATGACAGGCTATAAGCCAGGAAAAAGTGTTTGAAAGGCGGGGAAAAGTTGTTTAAAATAGTCGGAAAAGTGTTTTTAAACGTCTGGAAGAGAGTTGTTGCCTGTCATTTTGCAGGATATAATTTAACATGGAACCTCTCCTGGAAATGCGCAGAGTATGTCCATTTCCAGGAGAGGTTCCATGTTAAATTATATCCTGCAAAATGACAGGCTATAAGCCAGGAAAAAGTGTTTGAAAGGCGGGGAAAAGTGTTTGAAAGGCGGGGAAAAGTTGTTTAAAATACTACCTCCAGGGCGCATCACCGCATTTTACAAGCCAGGGAAGGTGTCGGAATCCTGGGTAAACATTGTTTAAATAGTCTGACACCTGGCACTGTATTTGCCCCTGGGAGAGGTTCCATGTTAAATTATATCCTGCAAAATGACAGGCTATAAGCCAGGAAAAAGTGTTTGAAAGGCGGGGAAAAGTGTTTGAAAGGCGGGGAAAAGTTGTTTAAAATACTACCTCCAGGGCGCATCACCGCATTTTACAAGCCAGGGAAGGTGTCGGAATCCTGGGTAAACATTGTTTAAATAGTCTGACACCTGGCACTGTATTTGCCCCTGGGAGAGGTTCCATGTTAAATTATATCCTGCAAAATGACAGGCTATAAGCCAGGAAAAAGTGTTTGAAAGGCGGGGAAAAGTGTTTGAAAGGCGGGGAAAAGTTGTTTAAAATACTACCTCCAGGGCGCATCACCGCATTTTACAAGCCAGGGAAGGTGTCGGAATCCTGGGTAAACATTGTTTAAATAGTCTGACACCTGGCACTGTATTTGCCCCTGGGAGAGGTTCCATGTTAAATTAAATCCTGCAAAATGACAGGCTATAAGCCAGGAAAAAGTGTTTGAAAGGCGGGGAAAAGTGTTTGAAAGGCGGGGAAAAGTTGTTTAAAATACTACCTCCAGGGCGCATCACCGCATTTTACAAGCCAGGGAAGGTGTCGGAATCCTGGGTAAACATTGTTTAAATAGTCTGACACCTGGCACTGTATTTGCCCCTGGGAGAGGTTCCATGTTAAATTATATCCTGCAAAATGACAGGCTATAAGCCAGGAAAAAGTGTTTGAAAGGCGGGGAAAAGTGTTTGAAAGGCGGGGAAAAGTTGTTTAAAATACTACCTCCAGGGCGCATCACCGCATTTTACAAGCCAGGGAAGGTGTCGGAATCCTGGGTAAACATTGTTTAAATAGTCTGACACCTGGCACTGTATTTGCCCCTGGGAGAGGTTCCATGTTAAATTATATCCTGCAAAATGACAGGCTATAAGCCAGGAAAAAGTGTTTGAAAGGCGGGGAAAAGTGTTTGAAAGGCGGGGAAAATTTCTTTAAAATACTACCTCCAGGGCGCATCACCGCATTTTACAAGCCAGGGAAGGTGTCGGAATCCTGGGTAAACATTGTTTAAATAGTCTGACACCTGGCACTGTATTTGCCCCTGGGAGAGGTTCCATGTTAAATTATATCCTGCAAAATGACAGGCTATAAGCCAGGAAAAAGTGTTTGAAAGGCGGGGAAAAGTGTTTGAAAGGCGGGGAAAAGTTGTTTAAAATACTACCTCCAGGGCGCATCACCGCATTTTACAAGCCAGGGAAGGTGTCGGAATCCTGGGTAAACATTGTTTAAATAGTCTGACACCTGGCACTGTATTTGCCCCTGGGAGAGGTTCCATGTTAAATTATATCCTGCAAAATGACAGGCTATAAGCCAGGAAAAAGTGTTTGAAAGGCGGGGAAAAGTGTTTGAAAGGCGGGGAAAAGTTGTTTAAAATACTACCTCCAGGGCGCATCACCGCATTTTACAAGCCAGGGAAGGTGTCGGAATCCTGGGTAAACATTGTTTAAATAGTCTGACACCTGGCACTGTATTTGCCCCTGGGAGAGGTTCCATGTTAAATTATATCCTGCAAAATGACAGGCTATAAGCCAGGAAAAAGTGTTTGAAAGGCGGGGAAAAGTGTTTGAAAGGCGGGGAAAAGTTGTTTAAAATACTACCTCCAGGGCGCATCACCGCATTTTACAAGCCAGGGAAGGTGTCGGAATCCTGGGTAAACATTGTTTAAATAGTCTGACACCTGGCACTGTATTTGCCCCTGGGAGAGGTTCCATGTTAAATTATATCCTGCAAAATGACAGGCTATAAGCCAGGAAAAAGTGTTTGAAAGGCGGGGAAAGTGTTCCTGCAGCCCCTCCATAACGGTAATAATGATTAGAAATGATTTCCAGGGCAGAAAGCGTTTTTTAAATGTGGAAAAAAATATGTTAAACTGTTTAAAAAGCACAAAGTGATTTGAGTGCAGTTCTCATGTGTCCCCACAGGACGGCGCGTCGTCCCAGGGAGCACAGTGCATGGTGACAAGGTACGATTTATACCCTAAAATAGCATGCTAAGTGTGGGTGGATTAGTTTCAAAGCATGCACACTCTGCTCGTGTCAGACTTCCATCAAATAGACCGGGGAAAACACCTCTCATTAGCCCCTCAAAGACCACCAAAGGACGGACTAAGCAGCTCCAGCACGGCTCCCTCACATGGAGCTCAGGTTATTTCATACCTCCAGGAGAGGGACCGGGAAAACCACCTCTCTGTAGCCCCTGACAGAGCCCCAAAGGACGGACTAAGGACCTCCGGCAACAGTGGCACTTCCATAACCTCGTGCACCGTGAGACCCCGGGCCCCCGGACTTAAGCACTCCCCCACGGACTAAACCCAGTTGTTCACACCCTGCAGAATCTCATGCCCCTGGTCACCTTTAAGGGGGGGTGGATTTTGCGGTGCTTTACCGTCCGAACACAAGCATCAATATTCGTCCTCCTCCTTCACAGCAGCAGCAGCAGCAGCAGCAGCAGCAGCAGCAGCAGCAGCAGCAGCACCTGCCCTGCTGCACTTCCATAACCTCGTGCACCGTGAGACCCCGGGCCCCCGGACTTAAGCACTCCCCCACGGACTAAACCCAGTTGTTCACACCCTGCAGAATCTCATGCCCCTGGTCACCTTTAAGGGGGGGTGGATTTTGCGGTGCTTTACCGTCCGAACACAAGCATCAATATTCGTCCTCCTCCTTCACAGCAGCAGCAGCAGCAGCAGCAGCAGCAGCAGCAGCAGCACCTGCCCTGCTGCACTTCCATAACCTCGTGCACCGTGAGACCCCGGGCCCCCGGACTTAAGCACTCCCCCACGGACTAAACCCAGTTGTTCACACCCTGCAGAATCTCATGCCCCTGGTCACCTTTAAGGGGGGGTGGATTTTGCGGTGCTTTACCGTCCGAACACAAGCATCAATATTCGTCCTCCTCCTTCACAGCAGCAGCAGCAGCAGCAGCAGCAGCAGCAGCAGCAGCAGCAGCAGCAGCAGCAGCAGCAGCACCTGCCCTGCTGGAGGTTCACACTTTAACTTATTTGTATTCGTTTTTTTTTGTTCCCCTCCTCTGCCTTACACATCCTCCCACGCTCGAGCACTCCTCACTCGGACTAAACCCCTCCATGCACACCGCCAGAACCAGAACCTCACGACCCTGGTGACCTTAAAGGTGTTTGTCTTTGTTTGTTTTTGTATTCCACATAGACAGGCTGGGGTTCAGCACCACGCACAGAGCCTACCCGCTACCTCCAGGGCGCATCACCACATTTTACAAGCCAGGAAAGGTGCATGGATCCTGGGTAAACATTGATTAAGTGTTTTTAAATGTGTGGAACAGTGTTTTGTCACTTTCAAAACTCTCCTGTCATTGACCGGAGAATTTGGGTCGATGTTGTATTCAATCTGGCCATTAATATTCCAGTGAGACGAAGTACGTACATTGACCGGAGTGATCCCATGTTAATGTTGTCCAAATACCGGAACATTCCCTAACCTTATTTAGGCGCAATGGATGTCC
The DNA here is from genome assembly GCF_949606895.1 of Notothenia rossii. Lineage (NCBI taxonomy): Eukaryota > Metazoa > Chordata > Actinopteri > Perciformes > Nototheniidae > Notothenia > Notothenia rossii. The sequence continues at coordinate 139,526 of NW_027639744.1, forward strand.
ACTTGCGGGAGACGACAGACAGTGGTGCGGTTAGCCAAAGTGACAATGGATGTCCACTTGCGGGAGACGACAGACAGTGGTGCGGTTAGCCAAAGTGACAGACCTAATGTTAGACCAATTTACAGGCAATGGACGTCCACTCTCGGGAGAGAGACCTCCAGCATGTGTCCCTGACATGGAGACTCTGTTTATTTCACTCATCCAGGACAGAGACCGGGGAAATCTCCTCTCTGTGGCCCCTCCAAGACCCCCAAAGGACGGACCACAGACCTCCAGCATGTGTCCCTGACATGGGCACCTCCATAACCTTGCACACCGTGAGTCCCCGGACTCCCGGACTTAAGCACTCCCCCACGGACTAAACCCAGATGTTCACACCCTACAGAACTCCATGCCCCTGGTTAACCTAAAGGGGGTGGATTTTGCGGTGCTTTACCGTCGGCACATCGGTATCCATATTCGGCCTTATTCACGGCACCACCACCCCTTCTGTGGAGGATATTCTCATGCTCCTGGTAACCCTTTAAATAGTCTGATACTGTCAGGGCTCATCACCGCACTTTACAAGCCATAAATAATGTTTAAATGGTCGGGGAAAGTGTTTTTAAACGTCTGGAAGAGAGTTGTAGCCTGTCATTTTGCAGGATATCATTTAACATGTAACCTCTCCTGGAAATGCACAGAATATGTCCATTTCCAGGAGAGGTTCCATGTTAAATTATATCCTGCAAAATGACAGGCTATAAGCCAGGAAAAAGTGTTTGAAAGGCGGGGAAAAGTTGTTTAAAATAGTCGGAAAAGTGTTTTTAAACGTCTGGAAGAGAGTTGTTGCCTGTCATTTTGCAGGATATAATTTAACATGGAACCTCTCCTGGAAATGCGCAGAGTATGTCCATTTCCAGGAGAGGTTCCATGTTAAATTATATCCTGCACAATGACAGGCTATAAGCCAGGAAAAAGTGTTTGAAAGGCGGGGAAAAGTTGTTTAAAATAGTCGGAAAAGTGTTTTTAAACGTCTGGAAGAGAGTTGTTGCCTGTCATTTTGCAGGATATCATTTAACATGGAACCTCTCCTGGAAATGCGCAGAGTATGTCCATTTCCAGGAGAGGTTCCATGTTAAATTATATCCTGCAAAATGACAGGCTATAAGCCAGGAAAAAGTGTTTGAAAGGCGGGGAAAAGTTGTTTAAAATAGTCGGAAAAGTGTTTTTAAACGTCTGGAAGAGAGTTGTTGCCTGTCATTTTGCAGGATATCATTTAACATGGAACCTCTCCTGGAAATGCGCAGAGTATGTCCATTTCCAGGAGAGGTTCCATGTTAAATTATATCCTGCAAAATGACAGGCTATAAGCCAGGAAAAAGTGTTTGAAAGGCGGGGAAAAGTTGTTTAAAATACTCTGATACCTCCAGGGCGCATCACCGCATTTTACAAGCCAGGGAAGGTGTCGGAATCCTGGGTAAACATTGTTTAAATAGTCTGACACCTGGCACTGTATTTGCCCCTGGGAGAGGTTCCATGTTAAATTATATCCTGCAAAATGACAGGCTATAAGCCAGGAAAAAGTGTTTGAAAGGCGGGGAAAAGTTGTTTAAAATACTCTGATACCTCCAGGGCGCATCACCGCATTTTACAAGCCAGGGAAGGTGTCGGAATCCTGGGTAAACATTGTTTAAATAGTCTGACACCTGGCACTGTATTTGCCCCTGGGAGAGGTTCCATGTTAAATTATATCCTGCAAAATGACAGGCTATAAGCCAGGAAAAAGTGTTTGAAAGGCGGGGAAAAGTTGTTTAAAATACTCTGATACCTCCAGGGCGCATCACCGCATTTTACAAGCCAGGGAAGGTGTCGGAATCCTGGGTAAACATTGTTTAAATAGTCTGACACCTGGCACTGTATTTGCCCCTGGGAGAGGTTCCATGTTAAATTATATCCTGCAAAATGACAGGCTATAAGCCAGGAAAAAGTGTTTGAAAGGCGGGGAAAAGTTGTTTAAAATACTCTGATACCTCCAGGGCGCATCACCGCATTTTACAAGCCAGGGAAGGTGTCGGAATCCTGGGTAAACATTGTTTAAATAGTCTGACACCTGGCACTGTATTTGCCCCTGGGAAACTTCAAGGTTATATTCATGTTTTATTATTTATTTAATAATCACATGATTTTTACAAAAACAGTATACACAGTATACATATATACAATAATAATAATAATAATAATATAACAATATACATAATAAAAACATGAAAAGTGGTGAAAATGAGAAAATGTATCCGAAAATAGTGCCTCCTAATGCGGGCATGTGGACAGTAGCCACAGACTCACAGGCACACACACACATGCAGAGATCCAGGGGGCGGAGCACATGGCTTTTTTTACCCAGAAATAAGTCTATGAGAGGCGGGGAGACTCAGAGGACAGGCTGCGTCACCTCACTTTGTAACCCAGGAAAAGAGCAGGAATTCTGGCTGCGTGAGTGTTAAAAGTGCATTCATCTGTGTTAATCCGACAGCCGCAGAGGTGCTGACGCAAAGCAGGCGGAACAAATTGATTATTTGAACCAGGAATAAATGTTTGCAAGGCGGGGAAAGTGTTCCTGCAGCCCCTCCATAACGGTAATAATGATTAGAAATGATTTCCAGGGCAGAAAGCGTTTTTTAAATGTGGAAAAAAATATGTTAAACTGTTTAAAAAGCACAAAGTGATTTGAGTGCAGTTCTCATGTGTCCCCACAGGAGGGCGCGTCGTCCCAGGGAGCACAGTACATGGTGACAAGGTACGATTTATACCCTAAAATAGCATGCTAAGTGTGGGTGGATTAGTTTCAAAGCATGCACACTCTGCTCGTGTCAGACTTCCATCAAATAGACCGGGGAAAACACCTCTCATTAGCCCCTCAAAGACCACCAAAGGACGGACTAAGCAGCTCCAGCACGGCTCCCTCACATGGAGCTCAGGTTATTTCATACCTCCAGGAGAGGGACCGGGAAAACCACCTCTCTGTAGCCCCTGACAGAGCCCCAAAGGACGGACTAAGGACCTCCGGCAACAGTGGCACTTCCATAACCTCGTGCACCGTGAGACCCCGGGCCCCCGGACTTAAGCACTCCCCCACGGACTAAACCCAGATGTTCACACCCTGCAGAATCTCATGCCCCTGGTCACCTTTAAGGGGGGGTGGATTTTGCGGTGCTTTACCGTCCGAACACAAGCATCAATATTCGTCCTCCTTCACAGCAGCAGCAGCAGCAGCAGCAGCAGCAGCAGCAGCAGCAGCAGCAGCAGCAGCAGCAGCAGCAGCAGCAGCAGCAGCAGCAGCAGCACCTGCCCTGCTGCACTTCCATAACCTCGTGCACCGTGAGACCCCGGGCCCCCGGACTTAAGCACTCCCCCACGGACTAAACCCAGATGTTCACACCCTGCAGAATCTCATGCCCCTGGTCACCTTTAAGGGGGGGTGGATTTTGCGGTGCTTTACCATCCGAACACAAGCATCAATATTCGTCCTCCTTCACAGCAGCAGCAGCAGCAGCAGCAGCAGCAGCAGCAGCAGCAGCAGCAGCACCTGCCCTGCTGGAGGTTCACACTTTAACTTATTTGTATTCGTTTTTTTTTGTTCCCCTCCTCTGCCTTACACATCCTCCCACGCTCGAGCACTCCTCACTCGGACTAAACCCCTCCATGCACACCGCCAGAACCAGAACCTCACGCCCCTGGTGACCTTAAAGGTGTTTGTCTTTGTTTGTTTTTGTACTCCACATAGACAGGCAGGTGTTCAGCACCACGGACAGAGCGGGCCCGCTGCTGCTGCTGCTGGAAGGTGGAACACTTTGAGTCTTTTTATTTTCTCTTTTCTCCCTGCTCCTGCACACACCTTTTGTTCTCCTCCTCTGCCTTACACATCCTCCCACGCTCGAGCACTCCTCACTCGGACTAAACCCAGATGTTCACACCCTACAGAACTTCATGCCCCTGGTTACCCTAAAGGGGTGGATTTTGCGGTGCTTTACCGTCCGCGCATCGGCATACATATTCGGCCTTATTCATGACACTACCACCCCTTCTTTGGAGGATATTGCAGGATATAATTTAACATGGAACCTCTCCTGGAAATGCACAGAGTATGTCCATTTCCAGGAGAGGTTACATGTTAAATTATATCCTGCAAAATGACAGGCACTGTATTTGCCCCTGGGAACCTTCAAGGTTATACTAATGTTTTTTTTTTATTTTTTATTTAATTATCACACCAATTTTACAAAAACAGTATACAAAATAAACATAATAACAACATGATTAACAGGGGCCTTGGGGCCATATTAGCCGTCTAACTTGTACAGTGCACCGGGGAAAAAAGGTTGAGTCCACGGCCCCTTTCCCCTCATCAGGAGTACCAATCGGTCCTGAAGAAGAGGTATCGCTGCTCTCCGCCCCTGAATCCTCTTCGGAGGTAGCTGACGGTGGTAGACCTCCTTCTGATGATGATGCTGCTGCAGCTGCTGCCGCCGCCCTGAACATGGAGCGGATCTTCAATGCCTCCTTTATTCCAGGCGTATTCGCGTAGAACCGGTCTGCAGTGCTTACGTCGTGGCACATAAACCTAGCCAGAATCTACCTGCTTTCTGGATCTTGGTGATGCTTGATATTGTCAGCCAGGGCAGTGCGCAAGATGGTGAAGGTGACGGCTGTTTCTAGCCCAGCATCAGCCCAAGCCCTCTTCAAGTGAGCGTTCAGGTTCTTGGAAGCCTGCTTCCCCGATGTGAAAAGGAAGAATTCATTCTGAGGACCCGACAAGCCCTCTTTTATCCCCATCCACCGCATGACCCAGCTAAACTCCTTTATTGTAAGCACCAGCTGTGCTTCACCAAATGTCTTGGCAGTCTTGTGATCCTGCACGTGGATGATGTAGCCCTCAGCAGTGCCCCTTCTGTCCGCCTCAAAGACCTCCGTGTTGGTCATGTTTGCATACACACCCGGACGGTGGCCATACAGGAGGCTCCAATGGAGGGTTAGATAGCCATATAGCAGGTACTGGGTGATTGTGGTCGGATTGCTAGCCATCAGGTCAAGGAGATCAGGGATGCGCTTCTCAGCGGCCGCCATGGCGGCGAGAAGCTCCGCCTGGCTCGGCAGACGATCCAGCTTGTCCCTCTTCACCTTAAACTGGTGGAGAGTGACAGACTTTTTCAAATCGTTAATGTTGGCTTTCACCTCTCTGATGATGTGGGTCATATCAGACTGGGTGAGCCTGCACCCCCGGAGCTTTGATGCAGACAAGTACCTCAGGAAATGGTTCACAGTCTTCAGGAACAACAGCGATGTTGTGACTGTCCGGCCCGACTCTGAAATATACTTGCTCCAGCCACGGACCCTCTTTGTGTCTTTTAGAAACAGCCAGTCTGACAGCCGGTCAAAACCATGGGCCATGAATACTATGAAGTTCTTTATCCGGCTGACATTGGACATACAATTCTCTTTCCGTTTTACTGTCGGTGCAAGACCCTCACAATGACCTCTGTATGTCTGAATGTACGTCTCCATGCTTTTAGGCAACGTGATTTCACGCATGGTATTCCGCAGTCCCTTCCCAGTGCACCATTGATTTTGGGAAGAGGGCCAGTCCTTAGCCAGATTAGCTTTCAGCTTATTGGAGACAGACGCACGGGTCTTCTGGCATACAGGGGTCTCACTACAGGAGGCTTCTACGGACCGCATGACAGTCTGCATTGGGGTCTTGCTTCCGGAGGCTTCTGGGGACCGCATCACAGACTTGAGAGGGATCTCACTCGCAGAGGCTTCTATGGACCGCATGACAGTCTTCACTGGGGTCTCACTACCGGAGGCTTCTGGGGACCACATGACAGTCTTCACTGGGGTCTTGCTTCCGGAGGCTTCTGGGGACCGCATCACAGACTTGAGAGGGGTCTCTCTACCGGAGGCTTTGTTGGACCGCATGACAGTCTTCACCGGGGTCTTGCTTCCGGAGGCTTCTGGGGACCGCATGACAGTGTTCACCGGGGTCTCACTACCGGAGGCTTTGTCGGACCGCATGACAGTCTTCACCGGGGTCTTGCTTCCGGAGGCTTCTGGGGACCGCATCACAGACTTGAGGGGGGTCTCACTCGCAGAGGCTTCTATGGACCGCATGACAGTCTTCACCGGGGTCTTGAGAGGGGTATTGCTGCCGGAGGCTACTGAGTTCATGTCGGGGGTACTTGGGATTGCTACGCCCTTAAATCGTATACATTCTTCGTCTTCCTCAAGCAGAGCAGCAGTGGCATTCTGCTTCCTGGGTTTTAGACCCTGTTTTAGCCTGGAGCGCAGGGTCTTCACCTCATCAATGAGGGCATCCTTCTGAGCCCTCAATGCCACATTGTCCAGCCTCACCTGCATGCAGTCCTCTTCGTCACACTCGGTATGTGGGGAGAAGGGTGGAGGGTGCACCGGGTATTCCTCCTCATTGTCTATATCCAATGATGTAGCCATTCCAATGATGGGATTAGTCTCTCGGAGGTCATGGAGCAACTGCAGGGCCACACTATGCTTCAGCCTTGCCATGACCTGATGTGCCTCATCTCGGGAGAACTCAGGGTGGTCACGAGTTACATGACGGTGTAGTTTCCTCCCAGCATACGAACACCCTGTGATGGGACAGGGTTTGGTCCGAACATTTATTCTACCACTGGCCATTTTAAGAATGATGCCTCTTTCATCCAGGTTCCGCACTGCATGTTTGTGCTTAAGGTGCTTATTCAAAGCCAGATAGCGGAGGCTGCACACCGGGCATTCGGTCAACATCCTTCCAAAAACACACACAATGAATTATATTTAAATGGTTTTCTGTTTCTCCGTTTATATGCGTTAGCCAACTGCTGATTGCAACCATGGGTCCGATGCTTCAATGCAGGGAACACGGACCAAGGGGAGGACTTGGGTTACCACCTGGTTAAAATGGTCCCACCTCCGCACCAACGCGACTGGCGATGGGTCCGATACATTGATTGTTTTTTGTTTCATGGTTCTGCCACAAACTCACAAGACAGTTTTGGGTACAAAACGTGGGGGTAACAGTACCTCCGGGCGCTCCGTCCCGCTCCGGCTTTCGCCGCAGCGGGGGGAGGAGGCATTGAACCCCTCGCACCTGCCCCCGGAGGAGGCAGGGGAGTCAGGTACCCGGAGGCGCACGGTGGACGGCCAGGGCGAGACCGCCACACCGCACTGGAGTCAGAGTTCCGAGTTTTTCGAGCCAGGTCCCGGTGAAACGCAGTACGGAGCACCCGGCAGGAACCTCCAGCAGACCCCCCCGCGCGGTTCCCTCGTCCCTCGGAAGAGGCGGAGAGGTGGGTGTTTTTCATCTGCTGGCGGACTGCCGGGGAGAACGTGCTGCTCGGGAGCCAGGCTCAGAGTTAGTGGAAGTGAGAGCCCGTGCACCTGCCTTTTACAGCAGGCACGCGCTGGTATCGGGGTGGGGAGAGAAGGTAGATGCAGAGGCTGCAGAAACAGCCAGAGCATTTCCCCTCTAACACACCCCTCATTTGGTTCATGAGCACTGGGCAGAGTCCCCTGTCAACTCTCCTTATATTCCTCCGGAGACCAGTTGGGAAATGGCAGCATCCCACTTCACCTGGTAGACCAATATCGTTAAATGAGCTCAGTAATGTACTGCACAACATCACATGGGTAAAATGAGCTATATCATGCACTGCAAAATCACATTTGGTTTATTTCCAAAAAGCCTGGAAAAAACACATATCCATCATGTCCTGTAAAATATCATTCTTTGTTTATGTCCGCTCCAGGATTACCCGTAGTTTGGATGAACCGACCGCCAAGCACCGGAAGCTGGACCCGGGGAGGAGGCCCTCCGATGGCGGGTCAAAGTTGATGATACCGCAGCTGGCTGGACACTAGCCGTAGAAGAACACCTGGGCGGGACCAGGCATGTCCCTCTTTGCAGACAAGCATATGTGCTCCCAGGAGCAGAGTCAATCACACAGTTTGGAGGAACCGACCGCCTAGCACCGGAAGCTGGACCCGGGGAGGAGGCCCTCCGATGGCGGGTCAAAGTTGATGATACCGCAGCTGGCTGGACACTAGCCGTAGAAGAACACCTGGGCGGGACCAGGCATGTCCCTCTTTGCAGACAAGCATATGTGCTCCCAGGAGCAGAGTCAATCACACAGTTTGGAGGAACCGACCGCCTAGCACCGGAAGCTGGACCCGGGGAGGAGGCCCTCCGATGGCGGGTCAAAGTTGATGATACCGCAGCTGGCTGGACACTAGCCGTAGAAGAACACCTGGGCGGGACCAGGCATGTCCCTCTTTGCAGACAAGCATATGTGCTCCCAGGAGCAGAGTCAATCACACAGTTTGGAGGAACCGACCGCCTAGCACCGGAAGCTGGACCCGGGGAGGAGGCCCTCCGATGGCGGGTCAAAGTTGATGATACCGCAGCTGGCTGGACACTAGCCGTAGAAGAACACCTGGGCGGGACCAGGCATGTCCCTCTTTGCAGACAAGCATATGTGCTCCCAGGAGCAGAGTCAATCACACAGTTTGGAGGAACCGACCGCCTAGCACCGGAAGCTGGACCCGGGGAGGAGGCCCTCCGATGGCGGGTCAAAGTTGATGATACCGCAGCTGGCTGGACACTAGCCGTAGAAGAACACCTGGGCGGGACCAGGCATGTCCCTCTTTGCAGACAAGCATATGTGCTCCCAGGAGCAGAGTCGATCACACAGTTTGGAGGAACCGACCGCCTAGCACCGGAAGCTGGACCCGGGGAGGAGGCCCTCCGATGGCGGGTCAAAGTTGATGATACCGCAGCTGGCTGGACACTAGCCGTAGAAGAACACCTGGGCGGGACCAGGCATGTCCCTCTTTGCAGACAAGCATATGTGCTCCCAGGAGCAGAGTCAATCACACAGTTTGGAGGAACCGACCGCCTAGCACCGGAAGCTGGACCCGGGGAGGAGGCCCTCCGATGGCGGGTCAAAGTTGATGATACCGCAGCTGGCTGGACACTAGCCGTAGAAGAACACCTGGGCGGGACCAGGCATGTCCCTCTTTGCAGACAAGCATATGTGCTCCCAGGAGCAGAGTCAATCACACAGTTTGGAGGAACCGACCGCCTAGCACCGGAAGCTGGACCCGGGGAGGAGGCCCTCCGATGGCGGGTCAAAGTTGATGATACCGCAGCTGGCTGGACACTAGCCGTAGAAGAACACCTGGGCGGGACCAGGCATGTCCCTCTTTGCAGACAAGCATATGTGCTCCCAGGAGCAGAGTCAAACCCGCAGTTTGGAAGAACCGACCGCCAGAGCACCGGCACGAAGCCGGGCCGGCGGAGGCCTTCCGATGGCGGGTCACGTTTGCCATTCGATCAATGTCTTTGCAGACAAGCATATATGTGGTTGTTACGCAGGATCAAATAGGTAGTTTGATGAAGTAGGGTCCTGTGCCCGGAGCAAGGCCAATTGCTGAATGCCGCAGCCGACTAAGGCCGCTATGCCACAGTGGAGGATGAGAGAAACAGGTGTTTGTTTTGCATTCCGCGGCAAAGAGGGGAGGTGGAACTTCCACCCCGCTACGGAACCTGTGGTGGGACCCCTGAGTCAGACGGTTCGTCTTGGAAACGCTTCATATCGGTCGGCCTGGGAGGTAAGAGACACGCAGGGTAACGGACACGCAGGGTTACCCCCACGCAGCCCACGCAACACGGAGGAGGCAGGGGAGTCTGGTACCCGGAGGCGCATGGCCGCAACACCGCACTGGAGTCAGGGTTTCGAGTTTTTCGAGCCAGGTCCCAGTGAACGCAAGACTCCAGCAGGAGCCTCCAGCAGACCCCCCCGACGTTTCCCCCGTCCCTCCCGGCCATCAGAGTCGAACCCGCAGTTCGGAGGAACCGACCGCCAGAGCACCGGCACGAGGCCGGGCCGGCGGAGGCCCTCCGATGGCGGGTCACGTTTGCCATTCGATCAATGTCTTTGCAGACAAGCATATATGTGGTTGTTACGCAGGATCAAATAGGTAGTTTGATGAAGTAGGGTCCTGTGCCCGGAGCCTCCAGCAGACCCCCCCGACGTTTCCCTCGTCCCTCCCGGCCATCAGAGTCGAACCCGCAGTTCGGAGGAACCGACCGCCAGAGCACCGGCACGAGGCCGGGCCGGCGGAGGCCCTCCGATGGCGGGTCACGTTTGCCATTCGATCAATGTCTTTGCAGACAAGCATATATGTGGTTGTTACGCAGGATCAAATAGGTAGTTTGATGAAGTAGGGTCCTGTGCCCGGAGCAAGGCCAATTGCTGAATGCCGCAGCCGACTAAGGCCGCTATGCCACAGTGGAGGATGAGAGAAACAGGTGTTTGTTTTGCATTCCGCGGCAAAGAGGGGAGGTGGAACTTCCACCCCGCTACGGAACCTGTGGTGGGACCCCTGAGTCAGACGGTTCGTCTTGGAAACGCTTCATATCGGTCGGCCTGGGAGGTAAGAGACACGCAGGGTAACGGACACGCAGGGTTACCCCCACGCAGCCCACGCAACACGGAGGAGGCAGGGGAGTCTGGTACCCGGAGGCGCATGGCCGCAACACCGCACTGGAGTCAGGGTTTCGAGTTTTTCGAGCCAGGTCCCAGTGAACGCAAGACTCCAGCAGGAGCCTCCAGCAGACCCCCCCGACGTTTCCCCCGTCCCTCCCGGCCATCAGAGTCGAACCCGCAGTTCGGAGGAACCGACCGCCAGAGCACCGGCACGAGGCCGGGCCGGCGGAGGCCCTCCGATGGCGGGTCACGTTTGCCATTCGATCAATGTCTTTGCAGACAAGCATATATGTGGTTGTTACGCAGGATCAAATAGGTAGTTTGATGAAGTAGGGTCCTGTGCCCGGAGCCTCCAGCAGACCCCCCCGACGTTTCCCTCGTCCCTCCCGGCCATCAGAGTCGAACCCGCAGTTCGGAGGAACCGACCGCCAGAGCACCGGCACGAGGCCGGGCCGGCGGAGGCCCTCCGATGGCGGGTCACGTTTGCCATTCGATCAATGTCTTTGCAGACAAGCATATATGTGGTTGTTACGCAGGATCAAATAGGTAGTTTGATGAAGTAGGGTCCTGTGCCCGGAGCAAGGCCAATTGCTGAATGCCGCAGCCGACTAAGGCCGCTATGCCACAGTGGAGGATGAGAGAAACAGGTGTTTGTTTTGCATTCCGCGGCAAAGAGGGGAGGTGGAACTTCCACCCCGCTACGGAACCTGTGGTGGGACCCCTGAGTCAGACGGTTCGTCTTGGAAACGCTTCATATCGGTCGGCCTGGGAGGTAAGAGACACGCAGGGTAACGGACACGCAGGGTTACCCCCACGCAGCCCACGCAACACGGAGGAGGCAGGGGAGTCTGGTACCCGGAGGCGCATGGCCGCAACACCGCACTGGAGTCAGGGTTTCGAGTTTTTCGAGCCAGGTCCCAGTGAACGCAAGACTCCAGCAGGAGCCTCCAGCAGACCCCCCCCGACGTTTCCCCCGTCCCTCCCGGCCATCAGAGTCGAACCCGCAGTTCGGAGGAACCGACCGCCAGAGCACCGGCACGAGGCCGGGCCGGCGGAGGCCCTCCGATGGCGGGTCACGTTTGCCATTCGATCAATGTCTTTGCAGACAAGCATATATGTGGTTGTTACGCAGGATCAAATAGGTAGTTTGATGAAGTAGGGTCCTGTGCCCGGAGCCTCCAGCAGACCCCCCCGACGTTTCCCTCGTCCCTCCCGGCCATCAGAGTCGAACCCGCAGTTCGGAGGAACCGACCGCCAGAGCACCGGCACGAGGCCGGGCCGGCGGAGGCCCTCCGATGGCGGGTCACGTTTGCCATTCGATCAATGTCTTTGCAGACAAGCATATATGTGGTTGTTACGCAGGATCAAATAGGTAGTTTGATGAAGTAGGGTCCTGTGCCCGGAGCAAGGCCAATTGCTGAATGCCACAGCCGACTAAGGCCGCTATGCCACAGTGGAGGATGAGAGAAACAGGTGTTTGTTTTGCATTCCGCGGCAAAGAGGGGAGGTGGAACTTCCACCCCGCTACGGAACCTGTGGTGGGACCCCTGAGTCAGACGGTTCGTCTTGGAAACGCTTCATATCGGTCGGCCTGGGAGGTAAGAGACACGCAGGGTAACGGACACGCAGGGTTACCCCCACGCAGCCCACGCAACACGGAGGAGGCAGGGGAGTCTGGTACCCGGAGGCGCATGGCCGCAACACCGCACTGGAGTCAGGGTTTCGAGTTTTTCGAGCCAGGTCCCAGTGAACGCAAGACTCCAGCAGGAGCCTCCAGCAGACCCCCCCGACGTTTCCCTCGTCCCTCCCGGCCATCAGAGTCGAACCCGCAGTTCGGAGGAACCGACCGCCAGAGCACCGGCACGAGGCCGGGCCGGCGGAGGCCCTCCGATGGCGGGTCGCGTTTGCCATTCGATCAGTGAGAAATCAGAAGAGGAAGGGGGAAGAAAAAAGACTAACTTGTCTTTTTGGAGAACCATCAAAAATGGGTGAAAATGAAAAAATGTATCCGAGAATAGTGCCCCATAAGGCGGGTAAAGTCCCCTGTCAACTCCCCTCACCTTCCTCCACACTCTGAAAAAGTCAGAGTTATTTTTTGGAGAACCATCAAAAAGGGCTAAAAGTGTTGAAATGTATCCGGGAATAGTGCCCCATAAGGCGGGTAAAGTCCCCTGTCAACTCCCCTCACCTTCCTCCACACTCTGAAAAAGTCAGAGTTATTTTTTGGAGAACCATCAAAAAGGGCTAAAAGTGTTGAAATGTATCCGGGAATAGTGCCCCATAAGGCGGGTAAAGTCCCCTGTCAACTCCCCTCACCTTCCTCCACACTCTGAAAAAGTCAGAGTTATTTTTTGGAGAACCATCAAAAAGGGCTAAAAGTGTTGAAATGTATCCGGGAATAGTGCCCCATAAGGCGGGTAAAGTCCCCTGTCAACTCCCCTCACCTTCCTCCACACTCTGAAAAAGTCAGAGTTATTTTTTGGAGAACCATCAAAAAGGGCTAAAAGTGTTGAAATGTATCCGGGAATAGTGCCCCATAAGGCGGGTAAAGTCCCCTGTCAACTCCCCTCACCTTCCTCCACACTCTGAAAAAGTCAGAGTTATTTTTTGGAGAACCATCAAAAAGGGCTAAAAGTGTTGAAATGTATCCGGGTATAGTGCCCCATAAGGCGGGTAAAGTCCCCTGTCAACTACCCTCACCTTCCTCCACACTCTGAAAAAGTCAGAGTTATTTTTTGGAGAACCATCAAAAAGGGCTAAAAGTGTTGAAATGTATCCGGGAATAGTGCCCCATAAGGCGGGTAAAGTCCCCTGTCAACTACCCTCACCTTCCTCCACACTCTGAAAAAGTCAGAGTTATTTTTTGGAGAACCATCAAAAAGGGCTAAAAGTGTTGAAATGTATCCGGGAATAGTGCCCCATAAGGCGGGTAAAGTCCCCTGTCAACTCCCCTCACCTTCCTCCACACTCTGAAAAAGTCAGAGTTATTTTTTGGAGAACCATCAAAAAGGGCTAAAAGTGTTGAAATGTATCCGGGAATAGTGCCCCATAAGGCGGGTAAAGTCCCCTGTCAACTCCCCTCACCTTCCTCCACACTCTGAAAAAGTCAGAGTTATTTTTTGGAGAACCATCAAAAAGGGCTAAAAGTGTTGAAATGTATCCGGGAATAGTGCCCCATAAGGCGGATAAAGTCCCCTGTCAACTCCCCTCACCTTCCTCCACACTCTGAAAAAGTCAGAGTTATTTTTTGGAGAACCATCAAAAAGGGCTAAAAGTGTTGAAATGTATCCGGGAATAGTGCCCCATAAGGCGGATAAAGTCCCCTGTCAACTCCCCTCACCTTCCTCCACACTCTGAAAAAGTCAGAGTTATTTTTTGGAGAACCATCAAAAAGGGCTAAAAGTGTTGAAATGTATCCGGGAATAGTGCCCCATAAGGCGGATAAAGTCCCCTGTCAACTCCCCTCACCTTCCTCCACACTCTGAAAAAGTCAGAGTTATTTTTTGGAGAACCATCAAAAAGGGCTAAAAGTGTTGAAATGTATCCGGGAATAGTGCCCCATAAGGCGGATAAAGTCCCCTGTCAACTCCCCTCACCTTCCTCCACACTCTGAAAAAGTCAGAGTTATTTTTTGGAGAACCATCAAAAAGGGCTAAAAGTGTTGAAATGTATCCGAGAATAGTGCCCCATAAGGCGGATAAAGTCCCCTGTCAACTCCCCTCACCTTCCTCCACACTCTGAAAAAGTCAGAGTTATTTTTTGGAGAACCATCAAAAAGGGCTAAAAGTGTTGAAATGTATCCGGGAATAGTGCCCCATAAGGCGGATAAAGTCCCCTGTCAACTCCCCTCACCTTCCTCCACACTCTGAAAAAGTCAGAGTTATTTTTTGGAGAACCATCAAAAAGGGCTAAAAGTGTTGAAATGTATCCGGGAATAGTGCCCCATAAGGCGGATAAAGTCCCCTGTCAACTCCCCTCACCTTCCTCCACACTCTGAAAAAGTCAGAGTTATTTTTTGGAGAACCATCAAAAAGGGCTAAAAGTGTTGAAATGTATCCGAGAATAGTGCCCCATAAGGCGGATAAAGTCCCCTGTCAACTCCCCTCACCTTCCTCCACACTCTGAAAAAGTCAGAGTTATTTTTTGGAGAACCATCAAAAAGGGCTAAAAGTGTTGAAATGTATCCGAAAATAGTGCCCCATAAGGCGGATAAAGTCCCCTGTCAACTCCCCTCACCTTCCTCCACACTCTGAAAAAGTCAGAGTTATTTTTTGGAGAACCATCAAAAAGGGCTAAAAGTGTTGAAATGTATCCGAAAATAGTGCCTCATGAGGCGGATTGAGTCCCCTGTCAACTCCCCTTACCTTCCTCCAGAGCCCAGTTCAAAAACTTTAAGTTTGGTAAGAACCATGCTGGGGGGTCTCCAGGCAACAAAATGTATCCGAGCCAAAGTGCACATACAGCGGATGAATTCCTCCATGAAGTTACACAGCCGTTTTTTTTCTGAGTCCTCTCAAAAACCGGGTTTCCGATTTCGTGCAGAAGGTAGCTTGTAAAACATGAACGGTTTTTTACAATGGAGGAGGGGAAGTCTGGATTCCCCTCTCCGTTGTACCTTGCAACGGGGTAGGGGAAAAGTGTTCGGCGCTTCGTCCCGAAGCGCCGAACACTTTTCCCCTTCTCCAATTTTTCAGATCCCCTCTCCCATGTAATTTTAAAAGTTCAGTTTTTGATTATTTTAACATATAATTAACCGTTTTCTTTCATTTTTTTTTCATTCCACGGGTGGGGGCCTATGGCAGGCTGCCTATGAGCTCCCAAATTTGGCCCGGATCATCCGGGATTTGTGGGATAAGCTCCATAAACTGACAAAGTCATCCAAATATGTCGCTTTTATCGCCCAAAGATATATCATGCAAATACATTAAAATAGTAAAAGGTACAATTGTGCTCGGCATTAACCGGAATTTGATTTATATAGCCCCCAAAAAATAATTAAAAATCATTTTCGTGGGGAAAAGTGTTAAAACGCCTGATTAAAGCATTTGCGGGACCCCAGCGAGCTCCAGACTATGTGCATTGTGTCGGGGACCCTGGAGAATGATAGAACACATCATTTAAATACAAAAAACACCATTAAAAGTCACTTTTAGGGGCAAAAAACAGCCTCTGTCCACTTCGTTAACAAAGTGATGGGGAAAAGGACAAAATCGTGATTAAAGCATTTTGCGGGACCCCAGCGAGCTCCAGACTAGTTTCATTGTGTCGGGGACCCTGGAGAAAGATAAAACACATCATTTAAATACAAAAAACACCATTAAAAGTCACTTTTAGGGGCAAAAACAGCCTCTGTCCACTTCGTTAACAAAGTGATGGGGAAAAGGACAACATCGTGATTAAAGCATTTTGCGGGACCCCAGCGAGCTCCAGACTAGTTTCATTGTGTCGGGGACCCTGGATAATGATAAAACACATCATTTAAATGCCAAAAACACCATTAAAAGTCACTTTTAGGGGCAAAAAACAGCCTCTGTCCACTTCGTTAACAAAGTGATGGGGAAAAGGACCAAATCGTGATTAAAGCATTTTGCGGGACCCCAGCGAGCTCCAGACTAGTTTCATTGTGTCGGGGACCCTGGAGAAATATAAAACACATCATTTAAATACAAAAAACACCATTAAAAGTCACTTTTAGGGGCAAAAAACAGCCTCTGTCCACTTCGTTAACAAAGTGATGGGGAAAAGGACAAAATCGTGATTAAAGCATTTTGCGGGACCCCAGCGAGCTCCAGACTAGTTTCATTGTGTCGGGGACCCTGGAGAAATATAAAACCCATCATTTAAATGCCAAAAACACCATTAAAAGTCACTTTTAGGGGCAAAAAACAGCCTCTGTCCACTTCGTTAACAAAGTGATGGGGAAAAGGACCAAATCGTGATTAAAGCATTTTGCGGGACCCCAGCGAGCTCCAGACTAGTTTCATTGTGTCGGGGACCCTGGATAATGATAAGACCCATCATTTAAATGCCAAAAACACCATTAAAAGTCACTTTTAGGGGCAAAAAACAGCCTCTGTCCACTTCGTTAACAAAGTGATGGGGAAAAGGACCAAATCGTGATTAAAGCATTTTGCGGGACCCCAGCGAGCTCCAGACTAGTTTCATTGTGTCGGGGACCCTGGATAATGATAAGACCCATCATTTAAATGCCAAAAACACCATTAAAAGTCACTTTTAGGGGCAAAAAACAGCCTCTGTCCACTTCGTTAACAAAGTGATGGGGAAAAGGACAAAATCGTGATTAAAGCATTTTGCGGGACCCCAGCGAGCTCCAGACTAGTTTCATTGTGTCGGGGACCCTGGAGAAATATAAAACACATCATTTAAATGCCAAAAACACCATTAAAAGTCACTTTTAGGGGCAAAAAACAGCCTCTGTCCACTTCGTTAACAAAGTGATGGGGAAAAGGACAAAATCGTGATTAAAGCATTTTGCGGGACCCCAGCGAGCTCCAGACTATGTGCATTGCGTCGGGGACCCTGGAGAAAGATAAAACACATCATTTAAATGCCAAAAACACCATTAAAAGTCACTTTTAGGGGCAAAAAACAGCCTCTGTCCACTTCGTTAACAAAGTGATGGGGAAAAGGACAAAATCGTGATTAAAGCATTTTGCGGGACCCCAGCGAGCTCCAGACTAGTTTCATTGTGTCGGGGACCCTGGATAACGATAAAACACATCATTTAAATGCCAAAAACACCATTAAAAGTCACTTTTAGGGGCAAAAAACAGCCTCTGTCCACTTCGTTAACAAAGTGATGGGGAAAAGGACCAAATCGTGATTAAAGCATTTTGCGGGACCCCAGCGAGCTCCAGACTATGTGCATTGCGTCGGGGACCCTGGATAATGATAAAACACATCATTTAAATGCCAAAAACACCATTAAAAGTCACTTTTAGGGGCAAAAAACAGCCTCTGTCCACTTCGTTAACAAAGTGATGGGGAAAAGGACCAAATCGTGATTAAAGCATTTTGCGGGACCCCAGCGAGCTCCAGACTAGTTTCATTGTGTCGGGGACCCTGGATAACGATAAAACACATCATTTAAATGCCAAAAACACCATTAAAAGTCACTTTTAGGGGCAAAAAACAGCCTCTGTCCACTTCGTTAACAAAGTGATGGGGAAAAGGACAAAATCGTGATTAAAGCATTTTGCGGGACCCCAGCGAGCTCCAGACTAGTTTCATTGTGTCGGGGACCCTGGATAATGATAAGACCCATCATTTAAATGCCAAAAACACCATTAAAAGTCACTTTTAGGGGCAAAAAACAGCCTCTGTCCACTTCGTTAACAAAGTGATGGGGAAAAGGACCAAATCGTGATTAAAGCATTTTGCGGGACCCCAGCGAGCTCCAGACTATGTGCATTGCGTCGGGGACCCTGGATAATGATAAAACACATCATTTAAATGCCAAAAACACCATTAAAAGTCACTTTTAGGGGCAAAAAACAGCCTCTGTCCACTTCGTTAACAAAGTGATGGGGAAAAGGACCAAATCGTGATTAAAGCATTTTGCGGGACCCCAGCGAGCTCCAGACTAGTTTCATTGTGTCGGGGACCATGGATAATGATAAGACCCATCATTCAAATGCCAAAAACACCATTAAAAGTCACTTTTAGGGGCAAAAAACAGCCTCTGTCCACTTCGTTAACAAAGTGATGGGGAAAAGGACAAAATCGTGATTAAAGCATTTTGCGGGACCCCAGCGAGCTCCAGACTATGTGCATTGCGTCGGGGACCCTGGAGAAAGATAAAACACATCATTTAAATACAAAAAACACCATTAAAAGTCACTTTTAGGGGCAAAAAACAGCCTCTGTCCACTTCGTTAACAAAGTGATGGGGAAAAGGACAAAATCGTGATTAAAGCATTTTGCGGGACCCCAGCGAGCTCCAGACTAGTTTCATTGTGTCGGGGACCCTGGATAATGATAAGACCCATCATTTAAATGCCAAAAACACCATTAAAAGTCACTTTTAGGGGCAAAAAACAGCCTCTGTCCACTTCGTTAACAAAGTGATGGGGAAAAGGACCAAATCGTGATTAAAGCATTTTGCGGGACCCCAGCGAGCTCCAGACTATGTGCATTGCGTCGGGGACCCTGGAGAAAGATAAAACACATCATTTAAATACAAAAAACACCATTAAAAGTCACTTTTAGGGGCAAAAAACAGCCTCTGTCCACTTCGTTAACAAAGTGATGGGGAAAAGGACAACATCGTGATTAAAGCATTTTGCGGGACCCCAGCGAGCTCCAGACTAGTTTCATTGTGTCGGGGACCCTGGATAACGATAAAACACATCATTTAAATGCCAAAAACACCATTAAAAGTCACTTTTAGGGGCAAAAAACAGCCTCTGTCCACTTCGTTAACAAAGTGATGGGGAAAAGGACAAAATCGTGATTAAAGCATTTTGCGGGACCCCAGCGAGCTCCAGACTAGTTTCATTGTGTCGGGGACCCTGGAGAATGATAAAACACATCATTTAAATGCCAAAAACACCATTAAAAGTCACTTTTAGGGGCAAAAAACAGCCTCTGTCCACTTCGTTAACAAAGTGATGGGGAAAAGGACCAAATCGTGATTAAAGCATTTTGCGGGACCCCAGCGAGCTCCAGACTATGTGCATTGCGTCGGGGACCCTGGAGAAAGATAAAACACATCATTTAAATACAAAAAACACCATTAAAAGTCACTTTTAGGGGCAAAAAACAGCCTCTGTCCACTTCGTTAACAAACTGATGGGGAAAAGGACAAAATCGTGATTAAAGCATTTTGCGGGACCCCAGCGAGCTCCAGACTAGTTTCATTGTGTCGGGGACCCTGGAGAAAGATAAAACACATCATTTAAATACAAAAAACACCATTAAAAGTCACTTTTAGGGGCACAAAACAGCCTCTGTCCACTTCGTTAACAAACTGATGGGGAAATGGACCAAATCGTGATTAAAGCATTTGCGGGACCCCAGCGAGCTCCAGACTATGTGCATTGTCTTGGGGACCCTCCACAATGATAAGACACATCATTTAAATACAAAAAACACCATTAAAAGTCACTTTTAGGGGCAAAAAACAGCCTCTGTCCACTTCGTTAACAAACTGATGGGGAAATGGACCAAATCGTGATTAAAGCATTTTGCGGGACCCCAGCGAGCTCCAGACTAGTTTCATTGTGTCGGGGACCCTGGATAATGATAAGACCCATCATTTAAATGCCAAAAACACCATTAAAAGTCACTTTTAGGGGCAAAAAACAGCCTCTGTCCACTTCGTTAACAAAGTGATGGGGAAAAGGACCAAATCGTGATTAAAGCATTTTGCGGGACCCCAGCGAGCTCCAGACTAGTTTCATTGTGTCGGGGACCCTGGATAATGATAAGACCCATCATTTAAATGCCAAAAACACCATTAAAAGTCACTTTTAGGGGCAAAAAACAGCCTCTGTCCACTTCGTTAACAAAGTGATGGGGAAAAGGACAAAATCGTGATTAAAGCATTTTGCGGGACCCCAGCGAGCTCCAGACTAGTTTCATTGTGTCGGGGACCCTGGAGAAATATAAAACACATCATTTAAATGCCAAAAACACCATTAAAAGTCACTTTTAGGGGCAAAAAACAGCCTCTGTCCACTTCGTTAACAAAGTGATGGGGAAAAGGACAAAATCGTGATTAAAGCATTTTGCGGGACCCCAGCGAGCTCCAGACTATGTGCATTGCGTCGGGGACCCTGGAGAAAGATAAAACACATCATTTAAATTCAAAAAACACCATTAAAAGTCACTTTTAGGGGCAAAAAACAGCCTCTGTCCACTTCGTTAACAAAGTGATGGGGAAAAGGACAAAATCGTGATTAAAGCATTTTGCGGGACCCCAGCGAGCTCCAGACTAGTTTCATTGTGTCGGGGACCCTGGATAACGATAAAACACATCATTTAAATGCCAAAAACACCATTAAAAGTCACTTTTAGGGGCACAAAACAGCCTCTGTCCACTTCGTTAACAAACTGATGGGGAAATGGACCAAATCGTGATTAAAGCATTTTGCGGGACCCCAGCGAGCTCCAGACTATGTGCATTGCGTCGGGGACCCTGGAGAAAGATAAAACACATCATTTAAATACAAAAAACACCATTAAAAGTCACTTTTAGGGGCAAAAAACAGCCTCTGTCCACTTCGTTAACAAACTGATGGGGAAATGGACCAAATCGTGATTAAAGCATTTTGCGGGACCCCAGCGAGCTCCAGACTAGTTTCATTGTGTCGGGGACCCTGGATAATGATAAAACACATCATTTAAATGCCAAAAACACCATTAAAAGTCACTTTTAGGGGCAAAAAACAGCCTCTGTCCACTTCGTTAACAAACTGATAGGCAAATGGACAGAAGGGGGAACACGGCCCAGCCGCTGCTCCGCTGCTCCAGACTATGTGCATTGTGTCGGGGAGCCAGGTCAAACCCCTCCATGCACACCGCCAGAACCAGAACCTCACGACCCTGGTGACCTTAAAGGTGTTTGTCTTTGTTTGTTTTTGTACTCCACATAGACAGGCAGGTGTTCAGCACCGCGGGCCCGCTGCTGCTGCTGCTGCTGCTGGAAGGTGGAACACTTTGAGTCTTTTTATTTTCTCTTTTCTCCCTGCTCCTGCACACACCTTTTGTTCCCCTCCTCTGCCTTACACATCCTCCCACGCTCGAGCACTCCTCACTCGGACTAAACCCCTCCATGCACACCGCCAGAACCAGAACCTCACGACCCTGGTGACCTTAAAGGTGTTTGTCTTTGTTTGTTTTTGTATTCCACATAGACAGGCTGGGGTTCAGCACCACGCACAGAGCCTACCCGCTACCTCCAGGGCGCATCACCACATTTTACAAGCCAGGAAAGGTGCATGGATCCTGGGTAAACATTGATTAAGTGTTTTTAAATGTGTGGAACAGTGTTTTGTCACTTTCAAAACTCTCCTGTCATTGACCGGAGAATTTGGGTCGATTTTGTATTCAATCTGGCCATTAATATTCCAGTGAGACGAAGTACGTACATTGACCGGAGTGATCCCATGTTAATGTTGTCCAAATACCGGAACATTCCCTAACCTTATTTAGGCGCAATGGATGTCCACTTGCGGGAGACGACAGACAGTGGTGCGGTTAGCCAAAGTGACAATGGATGTCCACTTGCGGGAGACGACAGACAGTGGTGCGGTTAGCCAAAGTGACAGACCTAATGTTAGACCAATTTACAGGCAATGGACGTCCACTCTCGGGAGAGAGACCTCCAGCATGTGTCCCTGACATGGAGACTCTGTTTATTTCACTCATCCAGGACAGAGACCGGGGAAATCTCCTCTCTGTGGCCCCTCCAAGACCCCCAAAGGACGGACCACAGACCTCCAGCATGTGTCCCTGACATGGGCACCTCCATAACCTTGCACACCGTGAGTCCCCGGACTCCCGGACTTAAGCACTCCCCCACGGACTAAACCCAGATGTTCACACCCTACAGAACTCCATGCCCCTGGTTAACCTAAAGGGGGTGGATTTTGCGGTGCTTTACCGTCGGCACATCGGTATCCATATTCGGCCTTATTCACGGCACCACCACCCCTTCTGTGGAGGATATTCTCATGCTCCTGGTAACCCTTTAAATAGTCTGATACTGTCAGGGCTCATCACCGCACTTTACAAGCCATAAATAATGTTTAAATGGTCGGGGAAAGTGTTTTTAAACGTCTGGAAGAGAGTTGTAGCCTGTCATTTTGCAGGATATCATTTAACATGTAACCTCTCCTGGAAATGCACAGAATATGTCCATTTCCAGGAGAGGTTCCATGTTAAATTATATCCTGCAAAATGACAGGCTATAAGCCAGGAAAAAGTGTTTGAAAGGCGGGGAAAAGTTGTTTAAAATAGTCGGAAAAGTGTTTTTAAACGTCTGGAAGAGAGTTGTTGCCTGTCATTTTGCAGGATATAATTTAACATGGAACCTCTCCTGGAAATGCGCAGAGTATGTCCATTTCCAGGAGAGGTTCCATGTTAAATTATATCCTGCAAAATGACAGGCTATAAGCCAGGAAAAAGTGTTTGAAAGGCGGGGAAAAGTTGTTTAAAATAGTCGGAAAAGTGTTTTTAAACGTCTGGAAGAGAGTTGTTGCCTGTCATTTTGCAGGATATCATTTAACATGGAACCTCTCCTGGAAATGCGCAGAGTATGTCCATTTCCAGGAGAGGTTCCATGTTAAATTATATCCTGCAAAATGACAGGCTATAAGCCAGGAAAAAGTGTTTGAAAGGCGGGGAAAAGTTGTTTAAAATAGTCGGAAAAGTGTTTTTAAACGTCTGGAAGAGAGTTGTTGCCTGTCATTTTGCAGGATATCATTTAACATGGAACCTCTCCTGGAAATGCGCAGAGTATGTCCATTTCCAGGAGAGGTTCCATGTTAAATTATATCCTGCAAAATGACAGGCTATAAGCCAGGAAAAAGTGTTTGAAAGGCGGGGAAAAGTTGTTTAAAATACTCTGATACCTCCAGGGCGCATCACCGCATTTTACAAGCCAGGGAAGGTGTCGGAATCCTGGGTAAACATTGTTTAAATAGTCTGACACCTGGCACTGTATTTGCCCCTGGGAGAGGTTCCATGTTAAATTATATCCTGCAAAATGACAGGCTATAAGCCAGGAAAAAGTGTTTGAAAGGCGGGGAAAAGTTGTTTAAAATACTCTGATACCTCCAGGGCGCATCACCGCATTTTACAAGCCAGGGAAGGTGTCGGAATCCTGGGTAAACATTGTTTAAATAGTCTGACACCTGGCACTGTATTTGCCCCTGGGAGAGGTTCCATGTTAAATTATATCCTGCAAAATGACAGGCTATAAGCCAGGAAAAAGTGTTTGAAAGGCGGGGAAAAGTTGTTTAAAATACTCTGATACCTCCAGGGCGCATCACCGCATTTTACAAGCCAGGGAAGGTGTCGGAATCCTGGGTAAACATTGTTTAAATAGTCTGACACCTGGCACTGTATTTGCCCCTGGGAGAGGTTCCATGTTAAATTATATCCTGCAAAATGACAGGCTATAAGCCAGGAAAAAGTGTTTGAAAGGCGGGGAAAAGTTGTTTAAAATACTCTGATACCTCCAGGGCGCATCACCGCATTTTACAAGCCAGGGAAGGTGTCGGAATCCTGGGTAAACATTGTTTAAATAGTCTGACACCTGGCACTGTATTTGCCCCTGGGAAACTTCAAGGTTATATTCATGTTTTATTATTTATTTAATAATCACATGATTTTTACAAAAACAGTATACACAGTATACATATATACAATAATAATAATAATAATAATATAACAATATACATAATAAAAACATGAAAAGTGGTGAAAATGAGAAAATGTATCCGAAAATAGTGCCTCCTAATGCGGGCATGTGGACAGTAGCCACAGACTCACAGGCACACACACACATGCAGAGATCCAGGGGGCGGAGCACATGGCTTTTTTTACCCAGAAATAAGTCTATGAGAGGCGGGGAGACTCAGAGGACAGGCTGCGTCACCTCACTTTGTAACCCAGGAAAAGAGCAGGAATTCTGGCTGCGTGAGTGTTAAAAGTGCATTCATCTGTGTTAATCCGACAGCCGCAGAGGTGCTGACGCAAAGCAGGCGGAACAAATTGATTATTTGAACCAGGAATAAATGTTTGCAAGGCGGGGAAAGTGTTCCTGCAGCCCCTCCATAACGGTAATAATGATTAGAAATGATTTCCAGGGCAGAAAGCGTTTTTTAAATGTGGAAAAAAATATGTTAAACTGTTTAAAAAGCACAAAGTGATTTGAGTGCAGTTCTCATGTGTCCCCACAGGAGGGCGCGTCGTCCCAGGGAGCACAGTACATGGTGACAAGGTACGATTTATACCCTAAAATAGCATGCTAAGTGTGGGTGGATTAGTTTCAAAGCATGCACACTCTGCTCGTGTCAGACTTCCATCAAATAGACCGGGGAAAACACCTCTCATTAGCCCCTCAAAGACCACCAAAGGACGGACTAAGCAGCTCCAGCACGGCTCCCTCACATGGAGCTCAGGTTATTTCATACCTCCAGGAGAGGGACCGGGAAAACCACCTCTCTGTAGCCCCTGACAGAGCCCCAAAGGACGGACTAAGGACCTCCGGCAACAGTGGCACTTCCATAACCTCGTGCACCGTGAGACCCCGGGCCCCCGGACTTAAGCACTCCCCCACGGACTAAACCCAGATGTTCACACCCTGCAGAATCTCATGCCCCTGGTCACCTTTAAGGGGGGGTGGATTTTGCGGTGCTTTACCGTCCGAACACAAGCATCAATATTCGTCCTCCTTCACAGCAGCAGCAGCAGCAGCAGCAGCAGCAGCAGCAGCAGCAGCAGCAGCAGCAGCAGCAGCAGCAGCAGCAGCAGCAGCAGCAGCAGCAGCAGCACCTGCCCTGCTGCACTTCCATAACCTCGTGCACCGTGAGACCCCGGGCCCCCGGACTTAAGCACTCCCCCACGGACTAAACCCAGATGTTCACACCCTGCAGAATCTCATGCCCCTGGTCACCTTTAAGGGGGGGTGGATTTTGCGGTGCTTTACCGTCCGAACACAAGCATCAATATTCGTCCTCCTTCACAGCAGCAGCAGCAGCAGCAGCAGCAGCAGCAGCAGCAGCAGCAGCAGCAGCACCTGCCCTGCTGGAGGTTCACACTTTAACTTATTTGTATTCGTTTTTTTTTGTTCCCCTCCTCTGCCTTACACATCCTCCCACGCTCGAGCACTCCTCACTCGGACTAAACCCCTCCATGCACACCGCCAGAACCAGAACCTCACGCCCCTGGTGACCTTAAAGGTGTTTGTCTTTGTTTGTTTTTGTACTCCACATAGACAGGCAGGTGTTCAGCACCACGGACAGAGCGGGCCCGCTGCTGCTGCTGCTGGAAGGTGGAACACTTTGAGTCTTTTTATTTTCTCTTTTCTCCCTGCTCCTGCACACACCTTTTGTTCTCCTCCTCTGCCTTACACATCCTCCCACGCTCGAGCACTCCTCACTCGGACTAAACCCAGATGTTCACACCCTACAGAACTTCATGCCCCTGGTTACCCTAAAGGGGTGGATTTTGCGGTGCTTTACCGTCCGCGCATCGGCATACATATTCGGCCTTATTCATGACACTACCACCCCTTCTTTGGAGGATATTGCAGGATATAATTTAACATGGAACCTCTCCTGGAAATGCACAGAGTATGTCCATTTCCAGGAGAGGTTACATGTTAAATTATATCCTGCAAAATGACAGGCACTGTATTTGCCCCTGGGAACCTTCAAGGTTATACTAATGTTTTTTTTTTATTTTTTATTTAATTATCACACCAATTTTACAAAAACAGTATACAAAATAAACATAATAACAACATGATTAACAGGGGCCTTGGGGCCATATTAGCCGTCTAACTTGTACAGTGCACCGGGGAAAAAAGGTTGAGTCCACGGCCCCTTTCCCCTCATCAGGAGTACCAATCGGTCCTGAAGAAGAGGTATCGCTGCTCTCCGCCCCTGAATCCTCTTCGGAGGTAGCTGACGGTGGTAGACCTCCTTCTGATGATGATGCTGCTGCAGCTGCTGCCGCCGCCCTGAACATGGAGCGGATCTTCAATGCCTCCTTTATTCCAGGCGTATTCGCGTAGAACCGGTCTGCAGTGCTTACGTCGTGGCACATAAACCTAGCCAGAATCGACCTGCTTTCTGGATCTTGGTGATGCTTGATATTGTCAGCCAGGGCAGTGCGCAAGATGGTGAAGGTGACGGCTGTTTCTAGCCCAGCATCAGCCCAAGCCCTCTTCAAGTGAGCGTTCAGGTTCTTGGAAGCCTGCTTCCCCGATGTGAAAAGGAAGAATTCATTCTGAGGACCCGACAAGCCCTCTTTTATCCCCATCCACCGCATGACCCAGCTAAACTCCTTTATTGTAAGCACCAGCTGTGCTTCACCAAATGTCTTGGCAGTCTTGTGATCCTGCACGTGGATGATGTAGCCCTCAGCAGTGCCCCTTCTGTCCGCCTCAAAGACCTCCGTGTTGGTCATGTTTGCATACACACCCGGACGGTGGCCATACAGGAGGCTCCAATGGAGGGTTAGATAGCCATATAGCAGGTACTGGGTGATTGTGGTCGGATTGCTAGCCATCAGGTCAAGGAGATCAGGGATGCGCTTCTCAGCGGCCGCCATGGCGGCGAGAAGCTCCGCCTGGCTCGGCAGACGATCCAGCTTGTCCCTCTTCACCTTAAACTGGTGGAGAGTGACAGACTTTTTCAAATCGTTAATGTTGGCTTTCACCTCTCTGATGATGTGGGTCATATCAGACTGGGTGAGCCTGCACCCCCGGAGCTTTGATGCAGACAAGTACCTCAGGAAATGGTTCACAGTCTTCAGGAACAACAGCGATGTTGTGACTGTCCGGCCCGACTCTGAAATATACTTGCTCCAGCCACGGACCCTCTTTGTGTCTTTTAGAAACAGCCAGTCTGACAGCCGGTCAAAACCATGGGCCATGAATACTATGAAGTTCTTTATCCGGCTGACATTGGACATACAATTCTCTTTCCGTTTTACTGTCGGTGCAAGACCCTCACAATGACCTCTGTATGTCTGAATGTACGTCTCCATGCTTTTAGGCAACGTGATTTCACGCATGGTATTCCGCAGTCCCTTCCCAGTGCACCATTGATTTTGGGAAGAGGGCCAGTCCTTAGCCAGATTAGCTTTCAGCTTATTGGAGACAGACGCACGGGTCTTCTGGCATACAGGGGTCTCACTACAGGAGGCTTCTACGGACCGCATGACAGTCTGCATCGGGGTCTTGCTTCCGGAGGCTTCTGGGGACCGCATCACAGACTTGAGAGGGATCTCACTCGCAGAGGCTTCTATGGACCGCATGACAGTCTTCACTGGGGTCTCACTACCGGAGGCTTCTGGGGACCACATGACAGTCTTCACTGGGGTCTTGCTTCCGGAGGCTTCTGGGGACCGCATCACAGACTTGAGAGGGGTCTCTCTACCGGAGGCTTTGTTGGACCGCATGACAGTCTTCACCGGGGTCTTGCTTCCGGAGGCTTCTGGGGACCGCATGACAGTGTTCACCGGGGTCTCACTACCGGAGGCTTTGTCGGACCGCATGACAGTCTTCACCGGGGTCTTGCTTCCGGAGGCTTCTGGGGACCGCATCACAGACTTGAGGGGGGTCTCACTCGCAGAGGCTTCTATGGACCGCATGACAGTCTTCACCGGGGTCTTGAGAGGGGTATTGCTGCCGGAGGCTACTGAGTTCATGTCGGGGGTACTTGGGATTGCTACGCCCTTAAATCGTATACATTCTTCGTCTTCCTCAAGCAGAGCAGCAGTGGCATTCTGCTTCCTGGGTTTTAGACCCTGTTTTAGCCTGGAGCGCAGGGTCTTCACCTCATCAATGAGGGCATCCTTCTGAGCCCTCAATGCCACATTGTCCAGCCTCACCTGCATGCAGTCCTCTTCGTCACACTCGGTATGTGGGGAGAAGGGTGGAGGGTGCACCGGGTATTCCTCCTCATTGTCTATATCCAATGATGTAGCCATTCCAATGATGGGATTAGTCTCTCGGAGGTCATGGAGCAACTGCAGGGCCACACTATGCTTCAGCCTTGCCATGACCTGATGTGCCTCATCTCGGGAGAACTCAGGGTGGTCACGAGTTACATGACGGTGTAGTTTCCTCCCAGCATACGAACACCCTGTGATGGGACAGGGTTTGGTCCGAACATTTATTCTACCACTGGC
Organism: Notothenia rossii; assembly: GCF_949606895.1. Taxonomy (NCBI): domain Eukaryota; kingdom Metazoa; phylum Chordata; class Actinopteri; order Perciformes; family Nototheniidae; genus Notothenia; species Notothenia rossii. Next base: position 167,956 of record NW_027639744.1, read on the forward strand.
CATTTTAAGAATGATGCCTCTTTCATCCAGGTTCCGCACTGCATGTTTGTGCTTAAGGTGCTTATTCAAAGCCAGATAGCGGAGGCTGCACACCGGGCATTCGGTCAACATCCTTCCAAAAACACACACAATGAATTATATTTAAATGGTTTTCTGTTTCTCCGTTTATATGCGTTAGCCAACTGCTGATTGCAACCATGGGTCCGATGCTTCAATGCAGGGAACACGGACCAAGGGGAGGACTTGGGTTACCACCTGGTTAAAATGGTCCCACCTCCGCACCAACGCGACTGGCGATGGGTCCGATACATTGATTGTTTTTTGTTTCATGGTTCTGCCACAAACTCACAAGACAGTTTTGGGTACAAAACGTGGGGGTAACAGTACCTCCGGGCGCTCCGTCCCGCTCCGGCTTTCGCCGCAGCGGGGGGAGGAGGCATTGAACCCCTCGCACCTGCCCCCGGAGGAGGCAGGGGAGTCAGGTACCCGGAGGCGCACGGTGGACGGCCAGGGCGAGACCGCCACACCGCACTGGAGTCAGAGTTCCGAGTTTTTCGAGCCAGGTCCCGGTGAAACGCAGTACGGAGCACCCGGCAGGAACCTCCAGCAGACCCCCCCGCGCGGTTCCCTCGTCCCTCGGAAGAGGCGGAGAGGTGGGTGTTTTTCATCTGCTGGCGGACTGCCGGGGAGAACGTGCTGCTCGGGAGCCAGGCTCAGAGTTAGTGGAAGTGAGAGCCCGTGCACCTGCCTTTTACAGCAGGCACGCGCTGGTATCGGGGTGGGGAGAGAAGGTAGATGCAGAGGCTGCAGAAACAGCCAGAGCATTTCCCCTCTAACACACCCCTCATTTGGTTCATGAGCACTGGGCAGAGTCCCCTGTCAACTCTCCTTATATTCCTCCGGAGACCAGTTGGGAAATGGCAGCATCCCACTTCACCTGGTAGACCAATATCGTTAAATGAGCTCAGTAATGTACTGCACAACATCACATGGGTAAAATGAGCTATATCATGCACTGCAAAATCACATTTGGTTTATTTCCAAAAAGCCTGGAAAAAACACATATCCATCATGTCCTGTAAAATATCATTCTTTGTTTATGTCCGCTCCAGGATTACCCGTAGTTTGGATGAACCGACCGCCAAGCACCGGAAGCTGGACCCGGGGAGGAGGCCCTCCGATGGCGGGTCAAAGTTGATGATACCGCAGCTGGCTGGACACTAGCCGTAGAAGAACACCTGGGCGGGACCAGGCATGTCCCTCTTTGCAGACAAGCATATGTGCTCCCAGGAGCAGAGTCAATCACACAGTTTGGAGGAACCGACCGCCTAGCACCGGAAGCTGGACCCGGGGAGGAGGCCCTCCGATGGCGGGTCAAAGTTGATGATACCGCAGCTGGCTGGACACTAGCCGTAGAAGAACACCTGGGCGGGACCAGGCATGTCCCTCTTTGCAGACAAGCATATGTGCTCCCAGGAGCAGAGTCAATCACACAGTTTGGAGGAACCGACCGCCTAGCACCGGAAGCTGGACCCGGGGAGGAGGCCCTCCGATGGCGGGTCAAAGTTGATGATACCGCAGCTGGCTGGACACTAGCCGTAGAAGAACACCTGGGCGGGACCAGGCATGTCCCTCTTTGCAGACAAGCATATGTGCTCCCAGGAGCAGAGTCAATCACACAGTTTGGAGGAACCGACCGCCTAGCACCGGAAGCTGGACCCGGGGAGGAGGCCCTCCGATGGCGGGTCAAAGTTGATGATACCGCAGCTGGCTGGACACTAGCCGTAGAAGAACACCTGGGCGGGACCAGGCATGTCCCTCTTTGCAGACAAGCATATGTGCTCCCAGGAGCAGAGTCAATCACACAGTTTGGAGGAACCGACCGCCTAGCACCGGAAGCTGGACCCGGGGAGGAGGCCCTCCGATGGCGGGTCAAAGTTGATGATACCGCAGCTGGCTGGACACTAGCCGTAGAAGAACACCTGGGCGGGACCAGGCATGTCCCTCTTTGCAGACAAGCATATGTGCTCCCAGGAGCAGAGTCAATCACACAGTTTGGAGGAACCGACCGCCTAGCACCGGAAGCTGGACCCGGGGAGGAGGCCCTCCGATGGCGGGTCAAAGTTGATGATACCGCAGCTGGCTGGACACTAGCCGTAGAAGAACACCTGGGCGGGACCAGGCATGTCCCTCTTTGCAGACAAGCATATGTGCTCCCAGGAGCAGAGTCAAACCCGCAGTTTGGAAGAACCGACCGCCAGAGCACCGGCACGAAGCCGGGCCGGCGGAGGCCTTCCGATGGCGGGTCACGTTTGCCATTCGATCAATGTCTTTGCAGACAAGCATATATGTGGTTGTTACGCAGGATCAAATAGGTAGTTTGATGAAGTAGGGTCCTGTGCCCGGAGCAAGGCCAATTGCTGAATGCCGCAGCCGACTAAGGCCGCTATGCCACAGTGGAGGATGAGAGAAACAGGTGTTTGTTTTGCATTCCGCGGCAAAGAGGGGAGGTGGAACTTCCACCCCGCTACGGAACCTGTGGTGGGACCCCTGAGTCAGACGGTTCGTCTTGGAAACGCTTCATATCGGTCGGCCTGGGAGGTAAGAGACACGCAGGGTAACGGACACGCAGGGTTACCCCCACGCAGCCCACGCAACACGGAGGAGGCAGGGGAGTCTGGTACCCGGAGGCGCATGGCCGCAACACCGCACTGGAGTCAGGGTTTCGAGTTTTTCGAGCCAGGTCCCAGTGAACGCAAGACTCCAGCAGGAGCCTCCAGCAGACCCCCCCGACGTTTCCCCCGTCCCTCCCGGCCATCAGAGTCGAACCCGCAGTTCGGAGGAACCGACCGCCAGAGCACCGGCACGAGGCCGGGCCGGCGGAGGCCCTCCGATGGCGGGTCACGTTTGCCATTCGATCAATGTCTTTGCAGACAAGCATATATGTGGTTGTTACGCAGGATCAAATAGGTAGTTTGATGAAGTAGGGTCCTGTGCCCGGAGCCTCCAGCAGACCCCCCCGACGTTTCCCTCGTCCCTCCCGGCCATCAGAGTCGAACCCGCAGTTCGGAGGAACCGACCGCCAGAGCACCGGCACGAGGCCGGGCCGGCGGAGGCCCTCCGATGGCGGGTCACGTTTGCCATTCGATCAATGTCTTTGCAGACAAGCATATATGTGGTTGTTACGCAGGATCAAATAGGTAGTTTGATGAAGTAGGGTCCTGTGCCCGGAGCAAGGCCAATTGCTGAATGCCGCAGCCGACTAAGGCCGCTATGCCACAGTGGAGGATGAGAGAAACAGGTGTTTGTTTTGCATTCCGCGGCAAAGAGGGGAGGTGGAACTTCCACCCCGCTACGGAACCTGTGGTGGGACCCCTGAGTCAGACGGTTCGTCTTGGAAACGCTTCATATCGGTCGGCCTGGGAGGTAAGAGACACGCAGGGTAACGGACACGCAGGGTTACCCCCACGCAGCCCACGCAACACGGAGGAGGCAGGGGAGTCTGGTACCCGGAGGCGCATGGCCGCAACACCGCACTGGAGTCAGGGTTTCGAGTTTTTCGAGCCAGGTCCCAGTGAACGCAAGACTCCAGCAGGAGCCTCCAGCAGACCCCCCCCGACGTTTCCCCCGTCCCTCCCGGCCATCAGAGTCGAACCCGCAGTTCGGAGGAACCGACCGCCAGAGCACCGGCACGAGGCCGGGCCGGCGGAGGCCCTCCGATGGCGGGTCACGTTTGCCATTCGATCAATGTCTTTGCAGACAAGCATATATGTGGTTGTTACGCAGGATCAAATAGGTAGTTTGATGAAGTAGGGTCCTGTGCCCGGAGCCTCCAGCAGACCCCCCCGACGTTTCCCTCGTCCCTCCCGGCCATCAGAGTCGAACCCGCAGTTCGGAGGAACCGACCGCCAGAGCACCGGCACGAGGCCGGGCCGGCGGAGGCCCTCCGATGGCGGGTCACGTTTGCCATTCGATCAATGTCTTTGCAGACAAGCATATATGTGGTTGTTACGCAGGATCAAATAGGTAGTTTGATGAAGTAGGGTCCTGTGCCCGGAGCAAGGCCAATTGCTGAATGCCACAGCCGACTAAGGCCGCTATGCCACAGTGGAGGATGAGAGAAACAGGTGTTTGTTTTGCATTCCGCGGCAAAGAGGGGAGGTGGAACTTCCACCCCGCTACGGAACCTGTGGTGGGACCCCTGAGTCAGACGGTTCGTCTTGGAAACGCTTCATATCGGTCGGCCTGGGAGGTAAGAGACACGCAGGGTAACGGACACGCAGGGTTACCCCCACGCAGCCCACGCAACACGGAGGAGGCAGGGGAGTCTGGTACCCGGAGGCGCATGGCCGCAACACCGCACTGGAGTCAGGGTTTCGAGTTTTTCGAGCCAGGTCCCAGTGAACGCAAGACTCCAGCAGGAGCCTCCAGCAGACCCCCCCGACGTTTCCCTCGTCCCTCCCGGCCATCAGAGTCGAACCCGCAGTTCGGAGGAACCGACCGCCAGAGCACCGGCACGAGGCCGGGCCGGCGGAGGCCCTCCGATGGCGGGTCGCGTTTGCCATTCGATCAGTGAGAAATCAGAAGAGGAAGGGGGAAGAAAAAAGACTAACTTGTCTTTTTGGAGAACCATCAAAAATGGGTGAAAATGAAAAAATGTATCCGAGAATAGTGCCCCATAAGGCGGGTAAAGTCCCCTGTCAACTCCCCTCACCTTCCTCCACACTCTGAAAAAGTCAGAGTTATTTTTTGGAGAACCATCAAAAAGGGCTAAAAGTGTTGAAATGTATCCGAAAATAGTGCCTCATGAGGCGGATTGAGTCCCCTGTCAACTCCCCTTACCTTCCTCCAGAGCCCAGTTCAAAAACTTTAAGTTTGGTAAGAACCATGCTGGGGGGTCTCCAGGCAACAAAATGTATCCGAGCCAAAGTGCACATACAGCGGATGAATTCCTCCATGAAGTTACACAGCCGTTTTTTTTCTGAGTCCTCTCAAAAACCGGGTTTCCGATTTCGTGCAGAAGGTAGCTTGTAAAACATGAACGGTTTTTTACAACGGAGGAGGGGAAGTCTGGATTCCCCTCTCCGTTGTACCTTGCAACGGGGTAGGGGAAAAGTGTTCGGCGCTTCGTCCCGAAGCGCCGAACACTTTTCCCCTTCTCCAATTTTTCAGATCCCCTCTCCCATGTAATTTTAAAAGTTCAGTTTTTGATTATTTTAACATATAATTGACCGTTTTCTTTCATTTTTTTTTCATTCCACGGGTGGGGGCCTATGGCAGGCTGCCTATGAGCTCCCAAATTTGGCCCGGATCATCCGGGATTTGTGGGATAAGCTCCATAAACTGACAAAGTCATCCAAATATGTCGCTTTTATCGCCCAAAGATATATCATGCAAATACATTAAAATAGTAAAAGGTACAATTGTGCTCGGCATTAACCGGAATTTGATTTATATAGCCCCCAAAAAATAATTAAAAATCATTTTCGTGGGGAAAAGTGTTAAAACGCCTGATTAAAGCATTTGCGGGACCCCAGCGAGCTCCAGACTAGTTTCATTGTGTCGGGGACCCTGGATAACGATAAAACACATCATTTAAATGCCAAAAACACCATTAAAAGTCACTTTTAGGGGCAAAAAACAGCCTCTGTCCACTTCGTTAACAAAGTGATGGGGAAAAGGACAAAATCGTGATTAAAGCATTTTGCGGGACCCCAGCGAGCTCCAGACTAGTTTCATTGTGTCGGGGACCCTGGATAATGATAAGACCCATCATTTAAATGCCAAAAACACCATTAAAAGTCACTTTTAGGGGCAAAAAACAGCCTCTGTCCACTTCGTTAACAAAGTGATGGGGAAAAGGACCAAATCGTGATTAAAGCATTTTGCGGGACCCCAGCGAGCTCCAGACTATGTGCATTGCGTCGGGGACCCTGGATAATGATAAAACACATCATTTAAATGCCAAAAACACCATTAAAAGTCACTTTTAGGGGCAAAAAACAGCCTCTGTCCACTTCGTTAACAAAGTGATGGGGAAAAGGACCAAATCGTGATTAAAGCATTTTGCGGGACCCCAGCGAGCTCCAGACTAGTTTCATTGTGTCGGGGACCCTGGATAATGATAAGACCCATCATTCAAATGCCAAAAACACCATTAAAAGTCACTTTTAGGGGCAAAAAACAGCCTCTGTCCACTTCGTTAACAAAGTGATGGGGAAAAGGACAAAATCGTGATTAAAGCATTTTGCGGGACCCCAGCGAGCTCCAGACTATGTGCATTGCGTCGGGGACCCTGGAGAAAGATAAAACACATCATTTAAATACAAAAAACACCATTAAAAGTCACTTTTAGGGGCAAAAAACAGCCTCTGTCCACTTCGTTAACAAAGTGATGGGGAAAAGGACAAAATCGTGATTAAAGCATTTTGCGGGACCCCAGCGAGCTCCAGACTATGTGCATTGCGTCGGGGACCCTGGAGAAAGATAAAACACATCATTTAAATGCCAAAAACACCATTAAAAGTCACTTTTAGGGGCAAAAAACAGCCTCTGTCCACTTCGTTAACAAACTGATAGGCAAATGGACAGAAGGGGGAACACGGCCCAGCCGCTGCTCCGCTGCTCCAGACTATGTGCATTGTGTCGGGGAGCCAGGTCAAACCCCTCCATGCACACCGCCAGAACCAGAACCTCACGACCCTGGTGACCTTAAAGGTGTTTGTCTTTGTTTGTTTTTGTACTCCACATAGACAGGCAGGTGTTCAGCACCGCGGGCCCGCTGCTGCTGCTGCTGCTGCTGGAAGGTGGAACACTTTGAGTCTTTTTATTTTCTCTTTTCTCCCTGCTCCTGCACACACCTTTTGTTCCCCTCCTCTGCCTTACACATCCTCCCACGCTCGAGCACTCCTCACTCGGACTAAACCCCTCCATGCACACCGCCAGAACCAGAACCTCACGACCCTGGTGACCTTAAAGGTGTTTGTCTTTGTTTGTTTTTGTATTCCACATAGACAGGCTGGGGTTCAGCACCACGCACAGAGCCTACCCGCTACCTCCAGGGCGCATCACCACATTTTACAAGCCAGGAAAGGTGCATGGATCCTGGGTAAACATTGATTAAGTGTTTTTAAATGTGTGGAACAGTGTTTTGTCACTTTCAAAACTCTCCTGTCATTGACCGGAGAATTTGGGTCGATTTTGTATTCAATCTGGCCATTAATATTCCAGTGAGACGAAGTACGTACATTGACCGGAGTGATCCCATGTTAATGTTGTCCAAATACCGGAACATTCCCTAACCCTATTTAGGGGCAATGGATGTCCACTTGCGGGAGACGACAGACAGTGGTGCGGTTAGCCAAAGTGACAATGGATGTCCACTTGCGGGAGACGACAGACAGTGGTGCGGTTAGCCAAAGTGACAGACCTAATGTTAGACCAATTTACAGGCAATGGACGTCCACTCTCGGGAGAGAGACCTCCAGCATGTGTCCCTGACATGGAGACTCTGTTTATTTCACTCATCCAGGACAGAGACCGGGGAAATCTCCTCTCTGTGGCCCCTCCAAGACCCCCAAAGGACGGACCACAGACCTCCAGCATGTGTCCCTGACATGGGCACCTCCATAACCTTGCACACCGTGAGTCCCCGGACTCCCGGACTTAAGCACTCCCCCACGGACTAAACCCAGATGTTCACACCCTACAGAACTCCATGCCCCTGGTTAACCTAAAGGGGGTGGATTTTGCGGTGCTTTACCGTCGGCACATCGGTATCCATATTCGGCCTTATTCACGGCACCACCACCCCTTCTGTGGAGGATATTCTCATGCTCCTGGTAACCCTTTAAATAGTCTGATACTGTCAGGGCTCATCACCGCACTTTACAAGCCATAAATAATGTTTAAATGGTCGGGGAAAGTGTTTTTAAACGTCTGGAAGAGAGTTGTAGCCTGTCATTTTGCAGGATATCATTTAACATGTAACCTCTCCTGGAAATGCACAGAATATGTCCATTTCCAGGAGAGGTTATATCCTGCAAAATGACAGGCTATAAGCCAGGAAAAAGTGTTTGAAAGGCGGGGAAAAGTTGTTTAAAATAGTCGGAAAAGTGTTTTTAAACGTCTGGAAGAGAGTTGTTGCCTGTCATTTTGCAGGATATAATTTAACATGGAACCTCTCCTGGAAATGCGCAGAGTATGTCCATTTCCAGGAGAGGTTCCATGTTAAATTATATCCTGCAAAATGACAGGCTATAAGCCAGGAAAAAGTGTTTGAAAGGCGGGGAAAAGTGTTTGAAAGGCGGGGAAAAGTTGTTTAAAATACTACCTCCAGGGCGCATCACCGCATTTTACAAGCCAGGGAAGGTGTCGGAATCCTGGGTAAACATTGTTTAAATAGTCTGACACCTGGCACTGTATTTGCCCCTGGGAGAGGTTCCATGTTAAATTATATCCTGCAAAATGACAGGCTATAAGCCAGGAAAAAGTGTTTGAAAGGCGGGGAAAAGTGTTTGAAAGGCGGGGAAAAGTTGTTTAAAATACTACCTCCAGGGCGCATCACCGCATTTTACAAGCCAGGGAAGGTGTCGGAATCCTGGGTAAACATTGTTTAAATAGTCTGACACCTGGCACTGTATTTGCCCCTGGGAGAGGTTCCATGTTAAATTATATCCTGCAAAATGACAGGCTATAAGCCAGGAAAAAGTGTTTGAAAGGCGGGGAAAAGTGTTTGAAAGGCGGGGAAAAGTTGTTTAAAATACTACCTCCAGGGCGCATCACCGCATTTTACAAGCCAGGGAAGGTGTCGGAATCCTGGGTAAACATTGTTTAAATAGTCTGACACCTGGCACTGTATTTGCCCCTGGGAGAGGTTCCATGTTAAATTATATCCTGCAAAATGACAGGCTATAAGCCAGGAAAAAGTGTTTGAAAGGCGGGGAAAAGTGTTTGAAAGGCGGGGAAAAGTTGTTTAAAATACTACCTCCAGGGCGCATCACCGCATTTTACAAGCCAGGGAAGGTGTCGGAATCCTGGGTAAACATTGTTTAAATAGTCTGACACCTGGCACTGTATTTGCCCCTGGGAGAGGTTCCATGTTAAATTATATCCTGCAAAATGACAGGCTATAAGCCAGGAAAAAGTGTTTGAAAGGCGGGGAAAAGTGTTTGAAAGGCGGGGAAAAGTTGTTTAAAATACTACCTCCAGGGCGCATCACCGCATTTTACAAGCCAGGGAAGGTGTCGGAATCCTGGGTAAACATTGTTTAAATAGTCTGACACCTGGCACTGTATTTGCCCCTGGGAGAGGTTCCATGTTAAATTATATCCTGCAAAATGACAGGCTATAAGCCAGGAAAAAGTGTTTGAAAGGCGGGGAAAAGTGTTTGAAAGGCGGGGAAAAGTTGTTTAAAATACTACCTCCAGGGCGCATCACCGCATTTTACAAGCCAGGGAAGGTGTCGGAATCCTGGGTAAACATTGTTTAAATAGTCTGACACCTGGCACTGTATTTGCCCCTGGGAGAGGTTCCATGTTAAATTATATCCTGCAAAATGACAGGCTATAAGCCAGGAAAAAGTGTTTGAAAGGCGGGGAAAAGTGTTTGAAAGGCGGGGAAAAGTTGTTTAAAATACTACCTCCAGGGCGCATCACCGCATTTTACAAGCCAGGGAAGGTGTCGGAATCCTGGGTAAACATTGTTTAAATAGTCTGACACCTGGCACTGTATTTGCCCCTGGGAGAGGTTCCATGTTAAATTATATCCTGCAAAATGACAGGCTATAAGCCAGGAAAAAGTGTTTGAAAGGCGGGGAAAAGTGTTTGAAAGGCGGGGAAAAGTTGTTTAAAATACTACCTCCAGGGCGCATCACCGCATTTTACAAGCCAGGGAAGGTGTCGGAATCCTGGGTAAACATTGTTTAAATAGTCTGACACCTGGCACTGTATTTGCCCCTGGGAGAGGTTCCATGTTAAATTATATCCTGCAAAATGACAGGCTATAAGCCAGGAAAAAGTGTTTGAAAGGCGGGGAAAAGTGTTTGAAAGGCGGGGAAAAGTTGTTTAAAATACTACCTCCAGGGCGCATCACCGCATTTTACAAGCCAGGGAAGGTGTCGGAATCCTGGGTAAACATTGTTTAAATAGTCTGACACCTGGCACTGTATTTGCCCCTGGGAGAGGTTCCATGTTAAATTATATCCTGCAAAATGACAGGCTATAAGCCAGGAAAAAGTGTTTGAAAGGCGGGGAAAAGTGTTTGAAAGGCGGGGAAAAGTTGTTTAAAATACTACCTCCAGGGCGCATCACCGCATTTTACAAGCCAGGGAAGGTGTCGGAATCCTGGGTAAACATTGTTTAAATAGTCTGACACCTGGCACTGTATTTGCCCCTGGGAGAGGTTCCATGTTAAATTATATCCTGCAAAATGACAGGCTATAAGCCAGGAAAAAGTGTTTGAAAGGCGGGGAAAAGTGTTTGAAAGGCGGGGAAAAGTTGTTTAAAATACTACCTCCAGGGCGCATCCCCGCATTTTACAAGCCAGGGAAGGTGTCGGAATCCTGGGTAAACATTGTTTAAATAGTCTGACACCTGGCACTGTATTTGCCCCTGGGAGAGGTTCCATGTTAAATTATATCCTGCAAAATGACAGGCTATAAGCCAGGAAAAAGTGTTTGAAAGGCGGGGAAAAGTGTTTGAAAGGCGGGGAAAAGTTGTTTAAAATACTACCTCCAGGGCGCATCACCGCATTTTACAAGCCAGGGAAGGTGTCGGAATCCTGGGTAAACATTGTTTAAATAGTCTGACACCTGGCACTGTATTTGCCCCTGGGAGAGGTTCCATGTTAAATTATATCCTGCAAAATGACAGGCTATAAGCCAGGAAAAAGTGTTTGAAAGGCGGGGAAAAGTGTTTGAAAGGCGGGGAAAAGTTGTTTAAAATACTACCTCCAGGGCGCATCACCGCATTTTACAAGCCAGGGAAGGTGTCGGAATCCTGGGTAAACATTGTTTAAATAGTCTGACACCTGGCACTGTATTTGCCCCTGGGAGAGGTTCCATGTTAAATTATATCCTGCAAAATGACAGGCTATAAGCCAGGAAAAAGTGTTTGAAAGGCGGGGAAAAGTGTTTGAAAGGCGGGGAAAAGTTGTTTAAAATACTACCTCCAGGGCGCATCACCGCATTTTACAAGCCAGGGAAGGTGTCGGAATCCTGGGTAAACATTGTTTAAATAGTCTGACACCTGGCACTGTATTTGCCCCTGGGAGAGGTTCCATGTTAAATTATATCCTGCAAAATGACAGGCTATAAGCCAGGAAAAAGTGTTTGAAAGGCGGGGAAAAGTGTTTGAAAGGCGGGGAAAAGTTGTTTAAAATACTACCTCCAGGGCGCATCACCGCATTTTACAAGCCAGGGAAGGTGTCGGAATCCTGGGTAAACATTGTTTAAATAGTCTGACACCTGGCACTGTATTTGCCCCTGGGAGAGGTTCCATGTTAAATTATATCCTGCAAAATGACAGGCTATAAGCCAGGAAAAAGTGTTTGAAAGGCGGGGAAAGTGTTCCTGCAGCCCCTCCATAACGGTAATAATGATTAGAAATGATTTCCAGGGCAGAAAGCGTTTTTTAAATGTGGAAAAAAATATGTTAAACTGTTTAAAAAGCACAAAGTGATTTGAGTGCAGTTCTCATGTGTCCCCACAGGACGGCGCGTCGTCCCAGGGAGCACAGTGCATGGTGACAAGGTACGATTTATACCCTAAAATAGCATGCTAAGTGTGGGTGGATTAGTTTCAAAGCATGCACACTCTGCTCGTGTCAGACTTCCATCAAATAGACCGGGGAAAACACCTCTCATTAGCCCCTCAAAGACCACCAAAGGACGGACTAAGCAGCTCCAGCACGGCTCCCTCACATGGAGCTCAGGTTATTTCATACCTCCAGGAGAGGGACCGGGAAAACCACCTCTCTGTAGCCCCTGACAGAGCCCCAAAGGACGGACTAAGGACCTCCGGCAACAGTGGCACTTCCATAACCTCGTGCACCGTGAGACCCCGGGCCCCCGGACTTAAGCACTCCCCCACGGACTAAACCCAGTTGTTCACACCCTGCAGAATCTCATGCCCCTGGTCACCTTTAAGGGGGGGTGGATTTTGCGGTGCTTTACCGTCCGAACACAAGCATCAATATTCGTCCTCCTCCTTCACAGCAGCAGCAGCAGCAGCAGCAGCAGCAGCAGCAGCAGCAGCAGCAGCACCTGCCCTGCTGCACTTCCATAACCTCGTGCACCGTGAGACCCCGGGCCCCCGGACTTAAGCACTCCCCCACGGACTAAACCCAGTTGTTCACACCCTGCAGAATCTCATGCCCCTGGTCACCTTTAAGGGGGGGTGGATTTTGCGGTGCTTTACCGTCCGAACACAAGCATCAATATTCGTCCTCCTCCTTCACAGCAGCAGCAGCAGCAGCAGCAGCAGCAGCAGCAGCAGCACCTGCCCTGCTGCACTTCCATAACCTCGTGCACCGTGAGACCCCGGGCCCCCGGACTTAAGCACTCCCCCACGGACTAAACCCAGTTGTTCACACCCTGCAGAATCTCATGCCCCTGGTCACCTTTAAGGGGGGGTGGATTTTGCGGTGCTTTACCGTCCGAACACAAGCATCAATATTCGTCCTCCTCCTTCACAGCAGCAGCAGCAGCAGCAGCAGCAGCAGCAGCAGCAGCAGCAGCAGCAGCAGCAGCAGCAGCAGCAGCAGCACCTGCCCTGCTGGAGGTTCACACTTTAACTTATTTGTATTCGTTTTTTTTTGTTCCCCTCCTCTGCCTTACACATCCTCCCACGCTCGAGCACTCCTCACTCGGACTAAACCCCTCCATGCACACCGCCAGAACCAGAACCTCACGACCCTGGTGACCTTAAAGGTGTTTGTCTTTGTTTGTTTTTGTATTCCACATAGACAGGCTGGGGTTCAGCACCACGCACAGAGCCTACCCGCTACCTCCAGGGCGCATCACCACATTTTACAAGCCAGGAAAGGTGCATGGATCCTGGGTAAACATTGATTAAGTGTTTTTAAATGTGTGGAACAGTGTTTTGTCACTTTCAAAACTCTCCTGTCATTGACCGGAGAATTTGGGTCGATGTTGTATTCAATCTGGCCATTAATATTCCAGTGAGACGAAGTACGTACATTGACCGGAGTGATCCCATGTTAATGTTGTCCAAATACCGGAACATTCCCTAACCCTATTTAGGGGCAATGGATGTCCACTTGCGGGAGACGACAGACAGTGGTGCGGTTAGCCAAAGTGACAATGGATGTCCACTTGCGGGAGACGACAGACAGTGGTGCGGTTAGCCAAAGTGACAGACCTAATGTTAGACCAATTTACAGGCAATGGACGTCCACTCTCGGGAGAGAGACCTCCAGCATGTGTCCCTGACATGGAGACTCTGTTTATTTCACTCATCCAGGACAGAGACCGGGGAAATCTCCTCTCTGTGGCCCCTCCAAGACCCCCAAAGGACGGACCACAGACCTCCAGCATGTGTCCCTGACATGGGCACCTCCATAACCTTGCACACCGTGAGTCCCCGGACTCCCGGACTTAAGCACTCCCCCACGGACTAAACCCAGATGTTCACACCCTACAGAACTCCATGCCCCTGGTTAACCTAAAGGGGGTGGATTTTGCGGTGCTTTACCGTCGGCACATCGTTATCCATATTCGGCCTTATTCACGGCACCACCACCCCTTCTGTGGAGGATATTCTCATGCTCCTGGTAACCCTTTAAATAGTCTGATACTGTCAGGGCTCATCACCGCACTTTACAAGCCATAAATAATGTTTAAATGGTCGGGGAAAGTGTTTTTAAACGTCTGGAAGAGAGTTGTAGCCTGTCATTTTGCAGGATATCATTTAACATGTAACCTCTCCTGGAAATGCACAGAATATGTCCATTTCCAGGAGAGGTTATATCCTGCAAAATGACAGGCTATAAGCCAGGAAAAAGTGTTTGAAAGGCGGGGAAAAGTTGTTTAAAATAGTCGGAAAAGTGTTTTTAAACGTCTGGAAGAGAGTTGTTGCCTGTCATTTTGCAGGATATAATTTAACATGGAACCTCTCCTGGAAATGCGCAGAGTATGTCCATTTCCAGGAGAGGTTCCATGTTAAATTATATCCTGCAAAATGACAGGCTATAAGCCAGGAAAAAGTGTTTGAAAGGCGGGGAAAAGTGTTTGAAAGGCGGGGAAAAGTTGTTTAAAATACTACCTCCAGGGCGCATCACCGCATTTTACAAGCCAGGGAAGGTGTCGGAATCCTGGGTAAACATTGTTTAAATAGTCTGACACCTGGCACTGTATTTGCCCCTGGGAGAGGTTCCATGTTAAATTATATCCTGCAAAATGACAGGCTATAAGCCAGGAAAAAGTGTTTGAAAGGCGGGGAAAAGTGTTTGAAAGGCGGGGAAAAGTTGTTTAAAATACTACCTCCAGGGCGCATCACCGCATTTTACAAGCCAGGGAAGGTGTCGGAATCCTGGGTAAACATTGTTTAAATAGTCTGACACCTGGCACTGTATTTGCCCCTGGGAGAGGTTCCATGTTAAATTATATCCTGCAAAATGACAGGCTATAAGCCAGGAAAAAGTGTTTGAAAGGCGGGGAAAAGTGTTTGAAAGGCGGGGAAAAGTTGTTTAAAATACTACCTCCAGGGCGCATCACCGCATTTTACAAGCCAGGGAAGGTGTCGGAATCCTGGGTAAACATTGTTTAAATAGTCTGACACCTGGCACTGTATTTGCCCCTGGGAGAGGTTCCATGTTAAATTATATCCTGCAAAATGACAGGCTATAAGCCAGGAAAAAGTGTTTGAAAGGCGGGGAAAAGTGTTTGAAAGGCGGGGAAAAGTTGTTTAAAATACTACCTCCAGGGCGCATCACCGCATTTTACAAGCCAGGGAAGGTGTCGGAATCCTGGGTAAACATTGTTTAAATAGTCTGACACCTGGCACTGTATTTGCCCCTGGGAGAGGTTCCATGTTAAATTATATCCTGCAAAATGACAGGCTATAAGCCAGGAAAAAGTGTTTGAAAGGCGGGGAAAAGTGTTTGAAAGGCGGGGAAAAGTTGTTTAAAATACTACCTCCAGGGCGCATCACCGCATTTTACAAGCCAGGGAAGGTGTCGGAATCCTGGGTAAACATTGTTTAAATAGTCTGACACCTGGCACTGTATTTGCCCCTGGGAGAGGTTCCATGTTAAATTATATCCTGCAAAATGACAGGCTATAAGCCAGGAAAAAGTGTTTGAAAGGCGGGGAAAGTGTTCCTGCAGCCCCTCCATAACGGTAATAATGATTAGAAATGATTTCCAGGGCAGAAAGCGTTTTTTAAATGTGGAAAAAAATATGTTAAACTGTTTAAAAAGCACAAAGTGATTTGAGTGCAGTTCTCATGTGTCCCCACAGGACGGCGCGTCGTCCCAGGGAGCACAGTGCATGGTGACAAGGTACGATTTATACCCTAAAATAGCATGCTAAGTGTGGGTGGATTAGTTTCAAAGCATGCACACTCTGCTCGTGTCAGACTTCCATCAAATAGACCGGGGAAAACACCTCTCATTAGCCCCTCAAAGACCACCAAAGGACGGACTAAGCAGCTCCAGCACGGCTCCCTCACATGGAGCTCAGGTTATTTCATACCTCCAGGAGAGGGACCGGGAAAACCACCTCTCTGTAGCCCCTGACAGAGCCCCAAAGGACGAACTAAGGACCTCCGGCAACAGTGGCACTTCCATAACCTCGTGCACCGTGAGACCCCGGGCCCCCGGACTTAAGCACTCCCCCACGGACTAAACCCAGTTGTTCACACCCTGCAGAATCTCATGCCCCTGGTCACCTTTAAGGGGGGGTGGATTTTGCGGTGCTTTACCGTCCGAACACAAGCATCAATATTCGTCCTCCTCCTTCACAGCAGCAGCAGCAGCAGCAGCAGCAGCAGCAGCAGCAGCAGCAGCAGCAGCACCTGCCCTGCTGCACTTCCATAACCTCGTGCACCGTGAGACCCCGGGCCCCCGGACTTAAGCACTCCCCCACGGACTAAACCCAGTTGTTCACACCCTGCAGAATCTCATGCCCCTGGTCACCTTTAAGGGGGGGTGGATTTTGCGGTGCTTTACCGTCCGAACACAAGCATCAATATTCGTCCTCCTCCTTCACAGCAGCAGCAGCAGCAGCAGCAGCAGCAGCAGCAGCAGCACCTGCCCTGCTGCACTTCCATAACCTCGTGCACCGTGAGACCCCGGGCCCCCGGACTTAAGCACTCCCCCACGGACTAAACCCAGTTGTTCACACCCTGCAGAATCTCATGCCCCTGGTCACCTTTAAGGGGGGGTGGATTTTGCGGTGCTTTACCGTCCGAACACAAGCATCAATATTCGTCCTCCTCCTTCACAGCAGCAGCAGCAGCAGCAGCAGCAGCAGCAGCAGCAGCAGCAGCAGCAGCAGCAGCACCTGCCCTGCTGGAGGTTCACACTTTAACTTATTTGTATTCGTTTTTTTTTGTTCCCCTCCTCTGCCTTACACATCCTCCCACGCTCGAGCACTCCTCACTCGGACTAAACCCCTCCATGCACACCGCCAGAACCAGAACCTCACGACCCTGGTGACCTTAAAGGTGTTTGTCTTTGTTTGTTTTTGTATTCCACATAGACAGGCTGGGGTTCAGCACCACGCACAGAGCCTACCCGCTACCTCCAGGGCGCATCACCACATTTTACAAGCCAGGAAAGGTGCATGGATCCTGGGTAAACATTGATTAAGTGTTTTTAAATGTGTGGAACAGTGTTTTGTCACTTTCAAAACTCTCCTGTCATTGACCGGAGAATTTGGGTCGATGTTGTATTCAATCTGGCCATTAATATTCCAGTGAGACGAAGTACGTACATTGACCGGAGTGATCCCATGTTAATGTTGTCCAAATACCGGAACATTCCCTAACCTTATTTAGGCGCAATGGATGTCCACTTGCGGGAGACGACAGACAGTGGTGCGGTTAGCCAAAGTGACAATGGATGTCCACTTGCGGGAGACGACAGACAGTGGTGCGGTTAGCCAAAGTGACAGACCTAATGTTAGACCAATTTACAGGCAATGGACGTCCACTCTCGGGAGAGAGACCTCCAGCATGTGTCCCTGACATGGAGACTCTGTTTATTTCACTCATCCAGGACAGAGACCGGGGAAATCTCCTCTCTGTGGCCCCTCCAAGACCCCCAAAGGACGGACCACAGACCTCCAGCATGTGTCCCTGACATGGGCACCTCCATAACCTTGCACATCGTGAGTCCCCGGACTCCCGGACTTAAGCACTCCCCCACGGACTAAACCCAGATGTTCACACCCTACAGAACTCCATGCCCCTGGTTAACCTAAAGGGGGTGGATTTTGCGGTGCTTTACCGTCGGCACATCGGTATCCATATTCGGCCTTATTCACGGCACCACCACCCCTTCTGTGGAGGATATTCTCATGCTCCTGGTAACCCTTTAAATAGTCTGATACTGTCAGGGCTCATCACCGCACTTTACAAGCCATAAATAATGTTTAAATGGTCGGGGAAAGTGTTTTTAAACGTCTGGAAGAGAGTTGTAGCCTGTCATTTTGCAGGATATCATTTAACATGTAACCTCTCCTGGAAATGCACAGAATATGTCCATTTCCAGGAGAGGTTCCATGTTAAATTATATCCTGCAAAATGACAGGCTATAAGCCAGGAAAAAGTGTTTGAAAGGCGGGGAAAAGTTGTTTAAAATAGTCGGAAAAGTGTTTTTAAACGTCTGGAAGAGAGTTGTTGCCTGTCATTTTGCAGGATATAATTTAACATGGAACCTCTCCTGGAAATGCGCAGAGTATGTCCATTTCCAGGAGAGGTTCCATGTTAAATTATATCCTGCAAAATGACAGGCTATAAGCCAGGAAAAAGTGTTTGAAAGGCGGGGAAAAGTTGTTTAAAATAGTCGGAAAAGTGTTTTTAAACGTCTGGAAGAGAGTTGTTGCCTGTCATTTTGCAGGATATCATTTAACATGGAACCTCTCCTGGAAATGCGCAGAGTATGTCCATTTCCAGGAGAGGTTCCATGTTAAATTATATCCTGCAAAATGACAGGCTATAAGCCAGGAAAAAGTGTTTGAAAGGCGGGGAAAAGTTGTTTAAAATAGTCGGAAAAGTGTTTTTAAACGTCTGGAAGAGAGTTGTTGCCTGTCATTTTGCAGGATATCATTTAACATGGAACCTCTCCTGGAAATGCGCAGAGTATGTCCATTTCCAGGAGAGGTTCCATGTTAAATTATATCCTGCAAAATGACAGGCTATAAGCCAGGAAAAAGTGTTTGAAAGGCGGGGAAAAGTTGTTTAAAATACTCTGATACCTCCAGGGCGCATCACCGCATTTTACAAGCCAGGGAAGGTGTCGGAATCCTGGGTAAACATTGTTTAAATAGTCTGACACCTGGCACTGTATTTGCCCCTGGGAGAGGTTCCATGTTAAATTATATCCTGCAAAATGACAGGCTATAAGCCAGGAAAAAGTGTTTGAAAGGCGGGGAAAAGTTGTTTAAAATACTCTGATACCTCCAGGGCGCATCACCGCATTTTACAAGCCAGGGAAGGTGTCGGAATCCTGGGTAAACATTGTTTAAATAGTCTGACACCTGGCACTGTATTTGCCCCTGGGAGAGGTTCCATGTTAAATTATATCCTGCAAAATGACAGGCTATAAGCCAGGAAAAAGTGTTTGAAAGGCGGGGAAAAGTTGTTTAAAATACTCTGATACCTCCAGGGCGCATCACCGCATTTTACAAGCCAGGGAAGGTGTCGGAATCCTGGGTAAACATTGTTTAAATAGTCTGACACCTGGCACTGTATTTGCCCCTGGGAGAGGTTCCATGTTAAATTATATC
Source organism: Notothenia rossii (assembly GCF_949606895.1). Taxonomy (NCBI): domain Eukaryota; kingdom Metazoa; phylum Chordata; class Actinopteri; order Perciformes; family Nototheniidae; genus Notothenia; species Notothenia rossii. The sequence continues at coordinate 186,925 of NW_027639744.1, forward strand.
CTGCAAAATGACAGGCTATAAGCCAGGAAAAAGTGTTTGAAAGGCGGGGAAAAGTTGTTTAAAATACTCTGATACCTCCAGGGCGCATCACCGCATTTTACAAGCCAGGGAAGGTGTCGGAATCCTGGGTAAACATTGTTTAAATAGTCTGACACCTGGCACTGTATTTGCCCCTGGGAAACTTCAAGGTTATATTCATGTTTTATTATTTATTTAATAATCACATGATTTTTACAAAAACAGTATACACAGTATACATATATACAATAATAATAATAATAATAATATAACAATATACATAATAAAAACATGAAAAGTGGTGAAAATGAGAAAATGTATCCGAAAATAGTGCCTCCTAATGCGGGCATGTGGACAGTAGCCACAGACTCACAGGCACACACACACATGCAGAGATCCAGGGGGCGGAGCACATGGCTTTTTTTACCCAGAAATAAGTCTATGAGAGGCGGGGAGACTCAGAGGACAGGCTGCGTCACCTCACTTTGTAACCCAGGAAAAGAGCAGGAATTCTGGCTGCGTGAGTGTTAAAAGTGCATTCATCTGTGTTAATCCGACAGCCGCAGAGGTGCTGACGCAAAGCAGGCGGAACAAATTGATTATTTGAACCAGGAATAAATGTTTGCAAGGCGGGGAAAGTGTTCCTGCAGCCCCTCCATAACGGTAATAATGATTAGAAATGATTTCCAGGGCAGAAAGCGTTTTTTAAATGTGGAAAAAAATATGTTAAACTGTTTAAAAAGCACAAAGTGATTTGAGTGCAGTTCTCATGTGTCCCCACAGGAGGGCGCGTCGTCCCAGGGAGCACAGTACATGGTGACAAGGTACGATTTATACCCTAAAATAGCATGCTAAGTGTGGGTGGATTAGTTTCAAAGCATGCACACTCTGCTCGTGTCAGACTTCCATCAAATAGACCGGGGAAAACACCTCTCATTAGCCCCTCAAAGACCACCAAAGGACGGACTAAGCAGCTCCAGCACGGCTCCCTCACATGGAGCTCAGGTTATTTCATACCTCCAGGAGAGGGACCGGGAAAACCACCTCTCTGTAGCCCCTGACAGAGCCCCAAAGGACGGACTAAGGACCTCCGGCAACAGTGGCACTTCCATAACCTCGTGCACCGTGAGACCCCGGGCCCCCGGACTTAAGCACTCCCCCACGGACTAAACCCAGATGTTCACACCCTGCAGAATCTCATGCCCCTGGTCACCTTTAAGGGGGGGTGGATTTTGCGGTGCTTTACCGTCCGAACACAAGCATCAATATTCGTCCTCCTTCACAGCAGCAGCAGCAGCAGCAGCAGCAGCAGCAGCAGCAGCAGCAGCAGCAGCAGCAGCACCTGCCCTGCTGCACTTCCATAACCTCGTGCACCGTGAGACCCCGGGCCCCCGGACTTAAGCACTCCCCCACGGACTAAACCCAGATGTTCACACCCTGCAGAATCTCATGCCCCTGGTCACCTTTAAGGGGGGGTGGATTTTGCGGTGCTTTACCGTCCGAACACAAGCATCAATATTCGTCCTCCTTCACAGCAGCAGCAGCAGCAGCAGCAGCAGCAGCAGCAGCAGCAGCAGCAGCAGCACCTGCCCTGCTGGAGGTTCACACTTTAACTTATTTGTATTCGTTTTTTTTTGTTCCCCTCCTCTGCCTTACACATCCTCCCACGCTCGAGCACTCCTCACTCGGACTAAACCCCTCCATGCACACCGCCAGAACCAGAACCTCACGCCCCTGGTGACCTTAAAGGTGTTTGTCTTTGTTTGTTTTTGTACTCCACATAGACAGGCAGGTGTTCAGCACCACGGACAGAGCGGGCCCGCTGCTGCTGCTGCTGGAAGGTGGAACACTTTGAGTCTTTTTATTTTCTCTTTTCTCCCTGCTCCTGCACACACCTTTTGTTCTCCTCCTCTGCCTTACACATCCTCCCACGCTCGAGCACTCCTCACTCGGACTAAACCCAGATGTTCACACCCTACAGAACTTCATGCCCCTGGTTACCCTAAAGGGGTGGATTTTGCGGTGCTTTACCGTCCGCGCATCGGCATACATATTCGGCCTTATTCATGACACTACCACCCCTTCTTTGGAGGATATTGCAGGATATAATTTAACATGGAACCTCTCCTGGAAATGCACAGAGTATGTCCATTTCCAGGAGAGGTTACATGTTAAATTATATCCTGCAAAATGACAGGCACTGTATTTGCCCCTGGGAACCTTCAAGGTTATACTAATGTTTTTTTTTTATTTTTTATTTAATTATCACACCAATTTTACAAAAACAGTATACAAAATAAACATAATAACAACATGATTAACAGGGGCCTTGGGGCCATATTAGCCGTCTAACTTGTACAGTGCACCGGGGAAAAAAGGTTGAGTCCACGGCCCCTTTCCCCTCATCAGGAGTACCAATCGGTCCTGAAGAAGAGGTATCGCTGCTCTCCGCCCCTGAATCCTCTTCGGAGGTAGCTGACGGTGGTAGACCTCCTTCTGATGATGATGCTGCTGCAGCTGCTGCCGCCGCCCTGAACATGGAGCGGATCTTCAATGCCTCCTTTATTCCAGGCGTATTCGCGTAGAACCGGTCTGCAGTGCTTACGTCGTGGCACATAAACCTAGCCAGAATCGACCTGCTTTCTGGATCTTGGTGATGCTTGATATTGTCAGCCAGGGCAGTGCGCAAGATGGTGAAGGTGACGGCTGTTTCTAGCCCAGCATCAGCCCAAGCCCTCTTCAAGTGAGCGTTCAGGTTCTTGGAAGCCTGCTTCCCCGATGTGAAAAGGAAGAATTCATTCTGAGGACCCGACAAGCCCTCTTTTATCCCCATCCACCGCATGACCCAGCTAAACTCCTTTATTGTAAGCACCAGCTGTGCTTCACCAAATGTCTTGGCAGTCTTGTGATCCTGCACGTGGATGATGTAGCCCTCAGCAGTGCCCCTTCTGTCCGCCTCAAAGACCTCCGTGTTGGTCATGTTTGCATACACACCCGGACGGTGGCCATACAGGAGGCTCCAATGGAGGGTTAGATAGCCATATAGCAGGTACTGGGTGATTGTGGTCGGATTGCTAGCCATCAGGTCAAGGAGATCAGGGATGCGCTTCTCAGCGGCCGCCATGGCGGCGAGAAGCTCCGCCTGGCTCGGCAGACGATCCAGCTTGTCCCTCTTCACCTTAAACTGGTGGAGAGTGACAGACTTTTTCAAATCGTTAATGTTGGCTTTCACCTCTCTGATGATGTGGGTCATATCAGACTGGGTGAGCCTGCACCCCCGGAGCTTTGATGCAGACAAGTACCTCAGGAAATGGTTCACAGTCTTCAGGAACAACAGCGATGTTGTGACTGTCCGGCCCGACTCTGAAATATACTTGCTCCAGCCACGGACCCTCTTTGTGTCTTTTAGAAACAGCCAGTCTGACAGCCGGTCAAAACCATGGGCCATGAATACTATGAAGTTCTTTATCCGGCTGACATTGGACATACAATTCTCTTTCCGTTTTACTGTCGGTGCAAGACCCTCACAATGACCTCTGTATGTCTGAATGTACGTCTCCATGCTTTTAGGCAACGTGATTTCACGCATGGTATTCCGCAGTCCCTTCCCAGTGCACCATTGATTTTGGGAAGAGGGCCAGTCCTTAGCCAGATTAGCTTTCAGCTTATTGGAGACAGACGCACGGGTCTTCTGGCATACAGGGGTCTCACTACAGGAGGCTTCTACGGACCGCATGACAGTCTGCATCGGGGTCTTGCTTCCGGAGGCTTCTGGGGACCGCATCACAGACTTGAGAGGGATCTCACTCGCAGAGGCTTCTATGGACCGCATGACAGTCTTCACTGGGGTCTCACTACCGGAGGCTTCTGGGGACCACATGACAGTCTTCACTGGGGTCTTGCTTCCGGAGGCTTCTGGGGACCGCATCACAGACTTGAGAGGGGTCTCTCTACCGGAGGCTTTGTTGGACCGCATGACAGTCTTCACCGGGGTCTTGCTTCCGGAGGCTTCTGGGGACCGCATGACAGTGTTCACCGGGGTCTCACTACCGGAGGCTTTGTCGGACCGCATGACAGTCTTCACCGGGGTCTTGCTTCCGGAGGCTTCTGGGGACCGCATCACAGACTTGAGGGGGGTCTCACTCGCAGAGGCTTCTATGGACCGCATGACAGTCTTCACCGGGGTCTTGAGAGGGGTATTGCTGCCGGAGGCTACTGAGTTCATGTCGGGGGTACTTGGGATTGCTACGCCCTTAAATCGTATACATTCTTCGTCTTCCTCAAGCAGAGCAGCAGTGGCATTCTGCTTCCTGGGTTTTAGACCCTGTTTTAGCCTGGAGCGCAGGGTCTTCACCTCATCAATGAGGGCATCCTTCTGAGCCCTCAATGCCACATTGTCCAGCCTCACCTGCATGCAGTCCTCTTCGTCACACTCGGTATGTGGGGAGAAGGGTGGAGGGTGCACCGGGTATTCCTCCTCATTGTCTATATCCAATGATGTAGCCATTCCAATGATGGGATTAGTCTCTCGGAGGTCATGGAGCAACTGCAGGGCCACACTATGCTTCAGCCTTGCCATGACCTGATGTGCCTCATCTCGGGAGAACTCAGGGTGGTCACGAGTTACATGACGGTGTAGTTTCCTCCCAGCATACGAACACCCTGTGATGGGACAGGGTTTGGTCCGAACATTTATTCTACCACTGGCCATTTTAAGAATGATGCCTCTTTCATCCAGGTTCCGCACTGCATGTTTGTGCTTAAGGTGCTTATTCAAAGCCAGATAGCGGAGGCTGCACACCGGGCATTCGGTCAACATCCTTCCAAAAACACACACAATGAATTATATTTAAATGGTTTTCTGTTTCTCCGTTTATATGCGTTAGCCAACTGCTGATTGCAACCATGGGTCCGATGCTTCAATGCAGGGAACACGGACCAAGGGGAGGACTTGGGTTACCACCTGGTTAAAATGGTCCCACCTCCGCACCAACGCGACTGGCGATGGGTCCGATACATTGATTGTTTTTTGTTTCATGGTTCTGCCACAAACTCACAAGACAGTTTTGGGTACAAAACGTGGGGGTAACAGTACCTCCGGGCGCTCCGTCCCGCTCCGGCTTTCGCCGCAGCGGGGGGAGGAGGCATTGAACCCCTCGCACCTGCCCCCGGAGGAGGCAGGGGAGTCAGGTACCCGGAGGCGCACGGTGGACGGCCAGGGCGAGACCGCCACACCGCACTGGAGTCAGAGTTCCGAGTTTTTCGAGCCAGGTCCCGGTGAAACGCAGTACGGAGCACCCGGCAGGAACCTCCAGCAGACCCCCCCGCGCGGTTCCCTCGTCCCTCGGAAGAGGCGGAGAGGTGGGTGTTTTTCATCTGCTGGCGGACTGCCGGGGAGAACGTGCTGCTCGGGAGCCAGGCTCAGAGTTAGTGGAAGTGAGAGCCCGTGCACCTGCCTTTTACAGCAGGCACGCGCTGGTATCGGGGTGGGGAGAGAAGGTAGATGCAGAGGCTGCAGAAACAGCCAGAGCATTTCCCCTCTAACACACCCCTCATTTGGTTCATGAGCACTGGGCAGAGTCCCCTGTCAACTCTCCTTATATTCCTCCGGAGACCAGTTGGGAAATGGCAGCATCCCACTTCACCTGGTAGACCAATATCGTTAAATGAGCTCAGTAATGTACTGCACAACATCACATGGGTAAAATGAGCTATATCATGCACTGCAAAATCACATTTGGTTTATTTCCAAAAAGCCTGGAAAAAACACATATCCATCATGTCCTGTAAAATATCATTCTTTGTTTATGTCCGCTCCAGGATTACCCGTAGTTTGGATGAACCGACCGCCAAGCACCGGAAGCTGGACCCGGGGAGGAGGCCCTCCGATGGCGGGTCAAAGTTGATGATACCGCAGCTGGCTGGACACTAGCCGTAGAAGAACACCTGGGCGGGACCAGGCATGTCCCTCTTTGCAGACAAGCATATGTGCTCCCAGGAGCAGAGTCAATCACACAGTTTGGAGGAACCGACCGCCTAGCACCGGAAGCTGGACCCGGGGAGGAGGCCCTCCGATGGCGGGTCAAAGTTGATGATACCGCAGCTGGCTGGACACTAGCCGTAGAAGAACACCTGGGCGGGACCAGGCATGTCCCTCTTTGCAGACAAGCATATGTGCTCCCAGGAGCAGAGTCAATCACACAGTTTGGAGGAACCGACCGCCTAGCACCGGAAGCTGGACCCGGGGAGGAGGCCCTCCGATGGCGGGTCAAAGTTGATGATACCGCAGCTGGCTGGACACTAGCCGTAGAAGAACACCTGGGCGGGACCAGGCATGTCCCTCTTTGCAGACAAGCATATGTGCTCCCAGGAGCAGAGTCAATCACACAGTTTGGAGGAACCGACCGCCTAGCACCGGAAGCTGGACCCGGGGAGGAGGCCCTCCGATGGCGGGTCAAAGTTGATGATACCGCAGCTGGCTGGACACTAGCCGTAGAAGAACACCTGGGCGGGACCAGGCATGTCCCTCTTTGCAGACAAGCATATGTGCTCCCAGGAGCAGAGTCAATCACACAGTTTGGAGGAACCGACCGCCTAGCACCGGAAGCTGGACCCGGGGAGGAGGCCCTCCGATGGCGGGTCAAAGTTGATGATACCGCAGCTGGCTGGACACTAGCCGTAGAAGAACACCTGGGCGGGACCAGGCATGTCCCTCTTTGCAGACAAGCATATGTGCTCCCAGGAGCAGAGTCAATCACACAGTTTGGAGGAACCGACCGCCTAGCACCGGAAGCTGGACCCGGGGAGGAGGCCCTCCGATGGCGGGTCAAAGTTGATGATACCGCAGCTGGCTGGACACTAGCCGTAGAAGAACACCTGGGCGGGACCAGGCATGTCCCTCTTTGCAGACAAGCATATGTGCTCCCAGGAGCAGAGTCAAACCCGCAGTTTGGAAGAACCGACCGCCAGAGCACCGGCACGAAGCCGGGCCGGCGGAGGCCTTCCGATGGCGGGTCACGTTTGCCATTCGATCAATGTCTTTGCAGACAAGCATATATGTGGTTGTTACGCAGGATCAAATAGGTAGTTTGATGAAGTAGGGTCCTGTGCCCGGAGCAAGGCCAATTGCTGAATGCCGCAGCCGACTAAGGCCGCTATGCCACAGTGGAGGATGAGAGAAACAGGTGTTTGTTTTGCATTCCGCGGCAAAGAGGGGAGGTGGAACTTCCACCCCGCTACGGAACCTGTGGTGGGACCCCTGAGTCAGACGGTTCGTCTTGGAAACGCTTCATATCGGTCGGCCTGGGAGGTAAGAGACACGCAGGGTAACGGACACGCAGGGTTACCCCCACGCAGCCCACGCAACACGGAGGAGGCAGGGGAGTCTGGTACCCGGAGGCGCATGGCCGCAACACCGCACTGGAGTCAGGGTTTCGAGTTTTTCGAGCCAGGTCCCAGTGAACGCAAGACTCCAGCAGGAGCCTCCAGCAGACCCCCCCGACGTTTCCCCCGTCCCTCCCGGCCATCAGAGTCGAACCCGCAGTTCGGAGGAACCGACCGCCAGAGCACCGGCACGAGGCCGGGCCGGCGGAGGCCCTCCGATGGCGGGTCACGTTTGCCATTCGATCAATGTCTTTGCAGACAAGCATATATGTGGTTGTTACGCAGGATCAAATAGGTAGTTTGATGAAGTAGGGTCCTGTGCCCGGAGCCTCCAGCAGACCCCCCCGACGTTTCCCTCGTCCCTCCCGGCCATCAGAGTCGAACCCGCAGTTCGGAGGAACCGACCGCCAGAGCACCGGCACGAGGCCGGGCCGGCGGAGGCCCTCCGATGGCGGGTCACGTTTGCCATTCGATCAATGTCTTTGCAGACAAGCATATATGTGGTTGTTACGCAGGATCAAATAGGTAGTTTGATGAAGTAGGGTCCTGTGCCCGGAGCAAGGCCAATTGCTGAATGCCGCAGCCGACTAAGGCCGCTATGCCACAGTGGAGGATGAGAGAAACAGGTGTTTGTTTTGCATTCCGCGGCAAAGAGGGGAGGTGGAACTTCCACCCCGCTACGGAACCTGTGGTGGGACCCCTGAGTCAGACGGTTCGTCTTGGAAACGCTTCATATCGGTCGGCCTGGGAGGTAAGAGACACGCAGGGTAACGGACACGCAGGGTTACCCCCACGCAGCCCACGCAACACGGAGGAGGCAGGGGAGTCTGGTACCCGGAGGCGCATGGCCGCAACACCGCACTGGAGTCAGGGTTTCGAGTTTTTCGAGCCAGGTCCCAGTGAACGCAAGACTCCAGCAGGAGCCTCCAGCAGACCCCCCCCGACGTTTCCCCCGTCCCTCCCGGCCATCAGAGTCGAACCCGCAGTTCGGAGGAACCGACCGCCAGAGCACCGGCACGAGGCCGGGCCGGCGGAGGCCCTCCGATGGCGGGTCACGTTTGCCATTCGATCAATGTCTTTGCAGACAAGCATATATGTGGTTGTTACGCAGGATCAAATAGGTAGTTTGATGAAGTAGGGTCCTGTGCCCGGAGCCTCCAGCAGACCCCCCCGACGTTTCCCTCGTCCCTCCCGGCCATCAGAGTCGAACCCGCAGTTCGGAGGAACCGACCGCCAGAGCACCGGCACGAGGCCGGGCCGGCGGAGGCCCTCCGATGGCGGGTCACGTTTGCCATTCGATCAATGTCTTTGCAGACAAGCATATATGTGGTTGTTACGCAGGATCAAATAGGTAGTTTGATGAAGTAGGGTCCTGTGCCCGGAGCAAGGCCAATTGCTGAATGCCACAGCCGACTAAGGCCGCTATGCCACAGTGGAGGATGAGAGAAACAGGTGTTTGTTTTGCATTCCGCGGCAAAGAGGGGAGGTGGAACTTCCACCCCGCTACGGAACCTGTGGTGGGACCCCTGAGTCAGACGGTTCGTCTTGGAAACGCTTCATATCGGTCGGCCTGGGAGGTAAGAGACACGCAGGGTAACGGACACGCAGGGTTACCCCCACGCAGCCCACGCAACACGGAGGAGGCAGGGGAGTCTGGTACCCGGAGGCGCATGGCCGCAACACCGCACTGGAGTCAGGGTTTCGAGTTTTTCGAGCCAGGTCCCAGTGAACGCAAGACTCCAGCAGGAGCCTCCAGCAGACCCCCCCGACGTTTCCCTCGTCCCTCCCGGCCATCAGAGTCGAACCCGCAGTTCGGAGGAACCGACCGCCAGAGCACCGGCACGAGGCCGGGCCGGCGGAGGCCCTCCGATGGCGGGTCGCGTTTGCCATTCGATCAGTGAGAAATCAGAAGAGGAAGGGGGAAGAAAAAAGACTAACTTGTCTTTTTGGAGAACCATCAAAAATGGGTGAAAATGAAAAAATGTATCCGAGAATAGTGCCCCATAAGGCGGGTAAAGTCCCCTGTCAACTCCCCTCACCTTCCTCCACACTCTGAAAAAGTCAGAGTTATTTTTTGGAGAACCATCAAAAAGGGCTAAAAGTGTTGAAATGTATCCGAAAATAGTGCCTCATGAGGCGGATTGAGTCCCCTGTCAACTCCCCTTACCTTCCTCCAGAGCCCAGTTCAAAAACTTTAAGTTTGGTAAGAACCATGCTGGGGGGTCTCCAGGCAACAAAATGTATCCGAGCCAAAGTGCACATACAGCGGATGAATTCCTCCATGAAGTTACACAGCCGTTTTTTTTCTGAGTCCTCTCAAAAACCGGGTTTCCGATTTCGTGCAGAAGGTAGCTTGTAAAACATGAACGGTTTTTTACAACGGAGGAGGGGAAGTCTGGATTCCCCTCTCCGTTGTACCTTGCAACGGGGTAGGGGAAAAGTGTTCGGCGCTTCGTCCCGAAGCGCCGAACACTTTTCCCCTTCTCCAATTTTTCAGATCCCCTCTCCCATGTAATTTTAAAAGTTCAGTTTTTGATTATTTTAACATATAATTGACCGTTTTCTTTCATTTTTTTTTCATTCCACGGGTGGGGGCCTATGGCAGGCTGCCTATGAGCTCCCAAATTTGGCCCGGATCATCCGGGATTTGTGGGATAAGCTCCATAAACTGACAAAGTCATCCAAATATGTCGCTTTTATCGCCCAAAGATATATCATGCAAATACATTAAAATAGTAAAAGGTACAATTGTGCTCGGCATTAACCGGAATTTGATTTATATAGCCCCCAAAAAATAATTAAAAATCATTTTCGTGGGGAAAAGTGTTAAAACGCCTGATTAAAGCATTTGCGGGACCCCAGCGAGCTCCAGACTAGTTTCATTGTGTCGGGGACCCTGGATAACGATAAAACACATCATTTAAATGCCAAAAACACCATTAAAAGTCACTTTTAGGGGCAAAAAACAGCCTCTGTCCACTTCGTTAACAAAGTGATGGGGAAAAGGACAAAATCGTGATTAAAGCATTTTGCGGGACCCCAGCGAGCTCCAGACTAGTTTCATTGTGTCGGGGACCCTGGATAATGATAAGACCCATCATTTAAATGCCAAAAACACCATTAAAAGTCACTTTTAGGGGCAAAAAACAGCCTCTGTCCACTTCGTTAACAAAGTGATGGGGAAAAGGACCAAATCGTGATTAAAGCATTTTGCGGGACCCCAGCGAGCTCCAGACTATGTGCATTGCGTCGGGGACCCTGGATAATGATAAAACACATCATTTAAATGCCAAAAACACCATTAAAAGTCACTTTTAGGGGCAAAAAACAGCCTCTGTCCACTTCGTTAACAAAGTGATGGGGAAAAGGACCAAATCGTGATTAAAGCATTTTGCGGGACCCCAGCGAGCTCCAGACTAGTTTCATTGTGTCGGGGACCCTGGATAATGATAAGACCCATCATTCAAATGCCAAAAACACCATTAAAAGTCACTTTTAGGGGCAAAAAACAGCCTCTGTCCACTTCGTTAACAAAGTGATGGGGAAAAGGACAAAATCGTGATTAAAGCATTTTGCGGGACCCCAGCGAGCTCCAGACTATGTGCATTGCGTCGGGGACCCTGGAGAAAGATAAAACACATCATTTAAATACAAAAAACACCATTAAAAGTCACTTTTAGGGGCAAAAAACAGCCTCTGTCCACTTCGTTAACAAAGTGATGGGGAAAAGGACAAAATCGTGATTAAAGCATTTTGCGGGACCCCAGCGAGCTCCAGACTATGTGCATTGCGTCGGGGACCCTGGAGAAAGATAAAACACATCATTTAAATGCCAAAAACACCATTAAAAGTCACTTTTAGGGGCAAAAAACAGCCTCTGTCCACTTCGTTAACAAACTGATAGGCAAATGGACAGAAGGGGGAACACGGCCCAGCCGCTGCTCCGCTGCTCCAGACTATGTGCATTGTGTCGGGGAGCCAGGTCAAACCCCTCCATGCACACCGCCAGAACCAGAACCTCACGACCCTGGTGACCTTAAAGGTGTTTGTCTTTGTTTGTTTTTGTACTCCACATAGACAGGCAGGTGTTCAGCACCGCGGGCCCGCTGCTGCTGCTGCTGCTGCTGGAAGGTGGAACACTTTGAGTCTTTTTATTTTCTCTTTTCTCCCTGCTCCTGCACACACCTTTTGTTCCCCTCCTCTGCCTTACACATCCTCCCACGCTCGAGCACTCCTCACTCGGACTAAACCCCTCCATGCACACCGCCAGAACCAGAACCTCACGACCCTGGTGACCTTAAAGGTGTTTGTCTTTGTTTGTTTTTGTATTCCACATAGACAGGCTGGGGTTCAGCACCACGCACAGAGCCTACCCGCTACCTCCAGGGCGCATCACCACATTTTACAAGCCAGGAAAGGTGCATGGATCCTGGGTAAACATTGATTAAGTGTTTTTAAATGTGTGGAACAGTGTTTTGTCACTTTCAAAACTCTCCTGTCATTGACCGGAGAATTTGGGTCGATTTTGTATTCAATCTGGCCATTAATATTCCAGTGAGACGAAGTACGTACATTGACCGGAGTGATCCCATGTTAATGTTGTCCAAATACCGGAACATTCCCTAACCCTATTTAGGGGCAATGGATGTCCACTTGCGGGAGACGACAGACAGTGGTGCGGTTAGCCAAAGTGACAATGGATGTCCACTTGCGGGAGACGACAGACAGTGGTGCGGTTAGCCAAAGTGACAGACCTAATGTTAGACCAATTTACAGGCAATGGACGTCCACTCTCGGGAGAGAGACCTCCAGCATGTGTCCCTGACATGGAGACTCTGTTTATTTCACTCATCCAGGACAGAGACCGGGGAAATCTCCTCTCTGTGGCCCCTCCAAGACCCCCAAAGGACGGACCACAGACCTCCAGCATGTGTCCCTGACATGGGCACCTCCATAACCTTGCACACCGTGAGTCCCCGGACTCCCGGACTTAAGCACTCCCCCACGGACTAAACCCAGATGTTCACACCCTACAGAACTCCATGCCCCTGGTTAACCTAAAGGGGGTGGATTTTGCGGTGCTTTACCGTCGGCACATCGGTATCCATATTCGGCCTTATTCACGGCACCACCACCCCTTCTGTGGAGGATATTCTCATGCTCCTGGTAACCCTTTAAATAGTCTGATACTGTCAGGGCTCATCACCGCACTTTACAAGCCATAAATAATGTTTAAATGGTCGGGGAAAGTGTTTTTAAACGTCTGGAAGAGAGTTGTAGCCTGTCATTTTGCAGGATATCATTTAACATGTAACCTCTCCTGGAAATGCACAGAATATGTCCATTTCCAGGAGAGGTTATATCCTGCAAAATGACAGGCTATAAGCCAGGAAAAAGTGTTTGAAAGGCGGGGAAAAGTTGTTTAAAATAGTCGGAAAAGTGTTTTTAAACGTCTGGAAGAGAGTTGTTGCCTGTCATTTTGCAGGATATAATTTAACATGGAACCTCTCCTGGAAATGCGCAGAGTATGTCCATTTCCAGGAGAGGTTCCATGTTAAATTATATCCTGCAAAATGACAGGCTATAAGCCAGGAAAAAGTGTTTGAAAGGCGGGGAAAAGTGTTTGAAAGGCGGGGAAAAGTTGTTTAAAATACTACCTCCAGGGCGCATCACCGCATTTTACAAGCCAGGGAAGGTGTCGGAATCCTGGGTAAACATTGTTTAAATAGTCTGACACCTGGCACTGTATTTGCCCCTGGGAGAGGTTCCATGTTAAATTATATCCTGCAAAATGACAGGCTATAAGCCAGGAAAAAGTGTTTGAAAGGCGGGGAAAAGTGTTTGAAAGGCGGGGAAAAGTTGTTTAAAATACTACCTCCAGGGCGCATCACCGCATTTTACAAGCCAGGGAAGGTGTCGGAATCCTGGGTAAACATTGTTTAAATAGTCTGACACCTGGCACTGTATTTGCCCCTGGGAGAGGTTCCATGTTAAATTATATCCTGCAAAATGACAGGCTATAAGCCAGGAAAAAGTGTTTGAAAGGCGGGGAAAAGTGTTTGAAAGGCGGGGAAAAGTTGTTTAAAATACTACCTCCAGGGCGCATCACCGCATTTTACAAGCCAGGGAAGGTGTCGGAATCCTGGGTAAACATTGTTTAAATAGTCTGACACCTGGCACTGTATTTGCCCCTGGGAGAGGTTCCATGTTAAATTATATCCTGCAAAATGACAGGCTATAAGCCAGGAAAAAGTGTTTGAAAGGCGGGGAAAAGTGTTTGAAAGGCGGGGAAAAGTTGTTTAAAATACTACCTCCAGGGCGCATCACCGCATTTTACAAGCCAGGGAAGGTGTCGGAATCCTGGGTAAACATTGTTTAAATAGTCTGACACCTGGCACTGTATTTGCCCCTGGGAGAGGTTCCATGTTAAATTATATCCTGCAAAATGACAGGCTATAAGCCAGGAAAAAGTGTTTGAAAGGCGGGGAAAAGTGTTTGAAAGGCGGGGAAAAGTTGTTTAAAATACTACCTCCAGGGCGCATCACCGCATTTTACAAGCCAGGGAAGGTGTCGGAATCCTGGGTAAACATTGTTTAAATAGTCTGACACCTGGCACTGTATTTGCCCCTGGGAGAGGTTCCATGTTAAATTATATCCTGCAAAATGACAGGCTATAAGCCAGGAAAAAGTGTTTGAAAGGCGGGGAAAAGTGTTTGAAAGGCGGGGAAAAGTTGTTTAAAATACTACCTCCAGGGCGCATCACCGCATTTTACAAGCCAGGGAAGGTGTCGGAATCCTGGGTAAACATTGTTTAAATAGTCTGACACCTGGCACTGTATTTGCCCCTGGGAGAGGTTCCATGTTAAATTATATCCTGCAAAATGACAGGCTATAAGCCAGGAAAAAGTGTTTGAAAGGCGGGGAAAAGTGTTTGAAAGGCGGGGAAAAGTTGTTTAAAATACTACCTCCAGGGCGCATCACCGCATTTTACAAGCCAGGGAAGGTGTCGGAATCCTGGGTAAACATTGTTTAAATAGTCTGACACCTGGCACTGTATTTGCCCCTGGGAGAGGTTCCATGTTAAATTATATCCTGCAAAATGACAGGCTATAAGCCAGGAAAAAGTGTTTGAAAGGCGGGGAAAAGTGTTTGAAAGGCGGGGAAAAGTTGTTTAAAATACTACCTCCAGGGCGCATCACCGCATTTTACAAGCCAGGGAAGGTGTCGGAATCCTGGGTAAACATTGTTTAAATAGTCTGACACCTGGCACTGTATTTGCCCCTGGGAGAGGTTCCATGTTAAATTATATCCTGCAAAATGACAGGCTATAAGCCAGGAAAAAGTGTTTGAAAGGCGGGGAAAAGTGTTTGAAAGGCGGGGAAAAGTTGTTTAAAATACTACCTCCAGGGCGCATCACCGCATTTTACAAGCCAGGGAAGGTGTCGGAATCCTGGGTAAACATTGTTTAAATAGTCTGACACCTGGCACTGTATTTGCCCCTGGGAGAGGTTCCATGTTAAATTATATCCTGCAAAATGACAGGCTATAAGCCAGGAAAAAGTGTTTGAAAGGCGGGGAAAAGTGTTTGAAAGGCGGGGAAAAGTTGTTTAAAATACTACCTCCAGGGCGCATCACCGCATTTTACAAGCCAGGGAAGGTGTCGGAATCCTGGGTAAACATTGTTTAAATAGTCTGACACCTGGCACTGTATTTGCCCCTGGGAGAGGTTCCATGTTAAATTATATCCTGCAAAATGACAGGCTATAAGCCAGGAAAAAGTGTTTGAAAGGCGGGGAAAAGTGTTTGAAAGGCGGGGAAAAGTTGTTTAAAATACTACCTCCAGGGCGCATCCCCGCATTTTACAAGCCAGGGAAGGTGTCGGAATCCTGGGTAAACATTGTTTAAATAGTCTGACACCTGGCACTGTATTTGCCCCTGGGAGAGGTTCCATGTTAAATTATATCCTGCAAAATGACAGGCTATAAGCCAGGAAAAAGTGTTTGAAAGGCGGGGAAAAGTGTTTGAAAGGCGGGGAAAAGTTGTTTAAAATACTACCTCCAGGGCGCATCACCGCATTTTACAAGCCAGGGAAGGTGTCGGAATCCTGGGTAAACATTGTTTAAATAGTCTGACACCTGGCACTGTATTTGCCCCTGGGAGAGGTTCCATGTTAAATTATATCCTGCAAAATGACAGGCTATAAGCCAGGAAAAAGTGTTTGAAAGGCGGGGAAAAGTGTTTGAAAGGCGGGGAAAAGTTGTTTAAAATACTACCTCCAGGGCGCATCACCGCATTTTACAAGCCAGGGAAGGTGTCGGAATCCTGGGTAAACATTGTTTAAATAGTCTGACACCTGGCACTGTATTTGCCCCTGGGAGAGGTTCCATGTTAAATTATATCCTGCAAAATGACAGGCTATAAGCCAGGAAAAAGTGTTTGAAAGGCGGGGAAAAGTGTTTGAAAGGCGGGGAAAAGTTGTTTAAAATACTACCTCCAGGGCGCATCACCGCATTTTACAAGCCAGGGAAGGTGTCGGAATCCTGGGTAAACATTGTTTAAATAGTCTGACACCTGGCACTGTATTTGCCCCTGGGAGAGGTTCCATGTTAAATTATATCCTGCAAAATGACAGGCTATAAGCCAGGAAAAAGTGTTTGAAAGGCGGGGAAAAGTGTTTGAAAGGCGGGGAAAAGTTGTTTAAAATACTACCTCCAGGGCGCATCACCGCATTTTACAAGCCAGGGAAGGTGTCGGAATCCTGGGTAAACATTGTTTAAATAGTCTGACACCTGGCACTGTATTTGCCCCTGGGAGAGGTTCCATGTTAAATTATATCCTGCAAAATGACAGGCTATAAGCCAGGAAAAAGTGTTTGAAAGGCGGGGAAAGTGTTCCTGCAGCCCCTCCATAACGGTAATAATGATTAGAAATGATTTCCAGGGCAGAAAGCGTTTTTTAAATGTGGAAAAAAATATGTTAAACTGTTTAAAAAGCACAAAGTGATTTGAGTGCAGTTCTCATGTGTCCCCACAGGACGGCGCGTCGTCCCAGGGAGCACAGTGCATGGTGACAAGGTACGATTTATACCCTAAAATAGCATGCTAAGTGTGGGTGGATTAGTTTCAAAGCATGCACACTCTGCTCGTGTCAGACTTCCATCAAATAGACCGGGGAAAACACCTCTCATTAGCCCCTCAAAGACCACCAAAGGACGGACTAAGCAGCTCCAGCACGGCTCCCTCACATGGAGCTCAGGTTATTTCATACCTCCAGGAGAGGGACCGGGAAAACCACCTCTCTGTAGCCCCTGACAGAGCCCCAAAGGACGGACTAAGGACCTCCGGCAACAGTGGCACTTCCATAACCTCGTGCACCGTGAGACCCCGGGCCCCCGGACTTAAGCACTCCCCCACGGACTAAACCCAGTTGTTCACACCCTGCAGAATCTCATGCCCCTGGTCACCTTTAAGGGGGGGTGGATTTTGCGGTGCTTTACCGTCCGAACACAAGCATCAATATTCGTCCTCCTCCTTCACAGCAGCAGCAGCAGCAGCAGCAGCAGCAGCAGCAGCAGCAGCAGCAGCACCTGCCCTGCTGCACTTCCATAACCTCGTGCACCGTGAGACCCCGGGCCCCCGGACTTAAGCACTCCCCCACGGACTAAACCCAGTTGTTCACACCCTGCAGAATCTCATGCCCCTGGTCACCTTTAAGGGGGGGTGGATTTTGCGGTGCTTTACCGTCCGAACACAAGCATCAATATTCGTCCTCCTCCTTCACAGCAGCAGCAGCAGCAGCAGCAGCAGCAGCAGCAGCAGCACCTGCCCTGCTGCACTTCCATAACCTCGTGCACCGTGAGACCCCGGGCCCCCGGACTTAAGCACTCCCCCACGGACTAAACCCAGTTGTTCACACCCTGCAGAATCTCATGCCCCTGGTCACCTTTAAGGGGGGGTGGATTTTGCGGTGCTTTACCGTCCGAACACAAGCATCAATATTCGTCCTCCTCCTTCACAGCAGCAGCAGCAGCAGCAGCAGCAGCAGCAGCAGCAGCAGCAGCAGCAGCAGCAGCAGCAGCAGCAGCAGCACCTGCCCTGCTGGAGGTTCACACTTTAACTTATTTGTATTCGTTTTTTTTTGTTCCCCTCCTCTGCCTTACACATCCTCCCACGCTCGAGCACTCCTCACTCGGACTAAACCCCTCCATGCACACCGCCAGAACCAGAACCTCACGACCCTGGTGACCTTAAAGGTGTTTGTCTTTGTTTGTTTTTGTATTCCACATAGACAGGCTGGGGTTCAGCACCACGCACAGAGCCTACCCGCTACCTCCAGGGCGCATCACCACATTTTACAAGCCAGGAAAGGTGCATGGATCCTGGGTAAACATTGATTAAGTGTTTTTAAATGTGTGGAACAGTGTTTTGTCACTTTCAAAACTCTCCTGTCATTGACCGGAGAATTTGGGTCGATGTTGTATTCAATCTGGCCATTAATATTCCAGTGAGACGAAGTACGTACATTGACCGGAGTGATCCCATGTTAATGTTGTCCAAATACCGGAACATTCCCTAACCCTATTTAGGGGCAATGGATGTCCACTTGCGGGAGACGACAGACAGTGGTGCGGTTAGCCAAAGTGACAATGGATGTCCACTTGCGGGAGACGACAGACAGTGGTGCGGTTAGCCAAAGTGACAGACCTAATGTTAGACCAATTTACAGGCAATGGACGTCCACTCTCGGGAGAGAGACCTCCAGCATGTGTCCCTGACATGGAGACTCTGTTTATTTCACTCATCCAGGACAGAGACCGGGGAAATCTCCTCTCTGTGGCCCCTCCAAGACCCCCAAAGGACGGACCACAGACCTCCAGCATGTGTCCCTGACATGGGCACCTCCATAACCTTGCACACCGTGAGTCCCCGGACTCCCGGACTTAAGCACTCCCCCACGGACTAAACCCAGATGTTCACACCCTACAGAACTCCATGCCCCTGGTTAACCTAAAGGGGGTGGATTTTGCGGTGCTTTACCGTCGGCACATCGTTATCCATATTCGGCCTTATTCACGGCACCACCACCCCTTCTGTGGAGGATATTCTCATGCTCCTGGTAACCCTTTAAATAGTCTGATACTGTCAGGGCTCATCACCGCACTTTACAAGCCATAAATAATGTTTAAATGGTCGGGGAAAGTGTTTTTAAACGTCTGGAAGAGAGTTGTAGCCTGTCATTTTGCAGGATATCATTTAACATGTAACCTCTCCTGGAAATGCACAGAATATGTCCATTTCCAGGAGAGGTTATATCCTGCAAAATGACAGGCTATAAGCCAGGAAAAAGTGTTTGAAAGGCGGGGAAAAGTTGTTTAAAATAGTCGGAAAAGTGTTTTTAAACGTCTGGAAGAGAGTTGTTGCCTGTCATTTTGCAGGATATAATTTAACATGGAACCTCTCCTGGAAATGCGCAGAGTATGTCCATTTCCAGGAGAGGTTCCATGTTAAATTATATCCTGCAAAATGACAGGCTATAAGCCAGGAAAAAGTGTTTGAAAGGCGGGGAAAAGTGTTTGAAAGGCGGGGAAAAGTTGTTTAAAATACTACCTCCAGGGCGCATCACCGCATTTTACAAGCCAGGGAAGGTGTCGGAATCCTGGGTAAACATTGTTTAAATAGTCTGACACCTGGCACTGTATTTGCCCCTGGGAGAGGTTCCATGTTAAATTATATCCTGCAAAATGACAGGCTATAAGCCAGGAAAAAGTGTTTGAAAGGCGGGGAAAAGTGTTTGAAAGGCGGGGAAAAGTTGTTTAAAATACTACCTCCAGGGCGCATCACCGCATTTTACAAGCCAGGGAAGGTGTCGGAATCCTGGGTAAACATTGTTTAAATAGTCTGACACCTGGCACTGTATTTGCCCCTGGGAGAGGTTCCATGTTAAATTATATCCTGCAAAATGACAGGCTATAAGCCAGGAAAAAGTGTTTGAAAGGCGGGGAAAAGTGTTTGAAAGGCGGGGAAAAGTTGTTTAAAATACTACCTCCAGGGCGCATCACCGCATTTTACAAGCCAGGGAAGGTGTCGGAATCCTGGGTAAACATTGTTTAAATAGTCTGACACCTGGCACTGTATTTGCCCCTGGGAGAGGTTCCATGTTAAATTATATCCTGCAAAATGACAGGCTATAAGCCAGGAAAAAGTGTTTGAAAGGCGGGGAAAAGTGTTTGAAAGGCGGGGAAAAGTTGTTTAAAATACTACCTCCAGGGCGCATCACCGCATTTTACAAGCCAGGGAAGGTGTCGGAATCCTGGGTAAACATTGTTTAAATAGTCTGACACCTGGCACTGTATTTGCCCCTGGGAGAGGTTCCATGTTAAATTATATCCTGCAAAATGACAGGCTATAAGCCAGGAAAAAGTGTTTGAAAGGCGGGGAAAAGTGTTTGAAAGGCGGGGAAAAGTTGTTTAAAATACTACCTCCAGGGCGCATCACCGCATTTTACAAGCCAGGGAAGGTGTCGGAATCCTGGGTAAACATTGTTTAAATAGTCTGACACCTGGCACTGTATTTGCCCCTGGGAGAGGTTCCATGTTAAATTATATCCTGCAAAATGACAGGCTATAAGCCAGGAAAAAGTGTTTGAAAGGCGGGGAAAAGTGTTTGAAAGGCGGGGAAAAGTTGTTTAAAATACTACCTCCAGGGCGCATCACCGCATTTTACAAGCCAGGGAAGGTGTCGGAATCCTGGGTAAACATTGTTTAAATAGTCTGACACCTGGCACTGTATTTGCCCCTGGGAGAGGTTCCATGTTAAATTATATCCTGCAAAATGACAGGCTATAAGCCAGGAAAAAGTGTTTGAAAGGCGGGGAAAAGTGTTTGAAAGGCGGGGAAAAGTTGTTTAAAATACTACCTCCAGGGCGCATCACCGCATTTTACAAGCCAGGGAAGGTGTCGGAATCCTGGGTAAACATTGTTTAAATAGTCTGACACCTGGCACTGTATTTGCCCCTGGGAGAGGTTCCATGTTAAATTATATCCTGCAAAATGACAGGCTATAAGCCAGGAAAAAGTGTTTGAAAGGCGGGGAAAAGTGTTTGAAAGGCGGGGAAAAGTTGTTTAAAATACTACCTCCAGGGCGCATCACCGCATTTTACAAGCCAGGGAAGGTGTCGGAATCCTGGGTAAACATTGTTTAAATAGTCTGACACCTGGCACTGTATTTGCCCCTGGGAGAGGTTCCATGTTAAATTATATCCTGCAAAATGACAGGCTATAAGCCAGGAAAAAGTGTTTGAAAGGCGGGGAAAAGTGTTTGAAAGGCGGGGAAAAGTTGTTTAAAATACTACCTCCAGGGCGCATCACCGCATTTTACAAGCCAGGGAAGGTGTCGGAATCCTGGGTAAACATTGTTTAAATAGTCTGACACCTGGCACTGTATTTGCCCCTGGGAGAGGTTCCATGTTAAATTATATCCTGCAAAATGACAGGCTATAAGCCAGGAAAAAGTGTTTG
The DNA here is from genome assembly GCF_949606895.1 of Notothenia rossii. Lineage (NCBI taxonomy): Eukaryota > Metazoa > Chordata > Actinopteri > Perciformes > Nototheniidae > Notothenia > Notothenia rossii. Next base: position 207,842 of record NW_027639744.1, read on the forward strand.
AAAGGCGGGGAAAAGTGTTTGAAAGGCGGGGAAAAGTTGTTTAAAATACTACCTCCAGGGCGCATCACCGCATTTTACAAGCCAGGGAAGGTGTCGGAATCCTGGGTAAACATTGTTTAAATAGTCTGACACCTGGCACTGTATTTGCCCCTGGGAGAGGTTCCATGTTAAATTATATCCTGCAAAATGACAGGCTATAAGCCAGGAAAAAGTGTTTGAAAGGCGGGGAAAAGTGTTTGAAAGGCGGGGAAAAGTTGTTTAAAATACTACCTCCAGGGCGCATCACCGCATTTTACAAGCCAGGGAAGGTGTCGGAATCCTGGGTAAACATTGTTTAAATAGTCTGACACCTGGCACTGTATTTGCCCCTGGGAGAGGTTCCATGTTAAATTATATCCTGCAAAATGACAGGCTATAAGCCAGGAAAAAGTGTTTGAAAGGCGGGGAAAGTGTTCCTGCAGCCCCTCCATAACGGTAATAATGATTAGAAATGATTTCCAGGGCAGAAAGCGTTTTTTAAATGTGGAAAAAAATATGTTAAACTGTTTAAAAAGCACAAAGTGATTTGAGTGCAGTTCTCATGTGTCCCCACAGGACGGCGCGTCGTCCCAGGGAGCACAGTGCATGGTGACAAGGTACGATTTATACCCTAAAATAGCATGCTAAGTGTGGGTGGATTAGTTTCAAAGCATGCACACTCTGCTCGTGTCAGACTTCCATCAAATAGACCGGGGAAAACACCTCTCATTAGCCCCTCAAAGACCACCAAAGGACGGACTAAGCAGCTCCAGCACGGCTCCCTCACATGGAGCTCAGGTTATTTCATACCTCCAGGAGAGGGACCGGGAAAACCACCTCTCTGTAGCCCCTGACAGAGCCCCAAAGGACGGACTAAGGACCTCCGGCAACAGTGGCACTTCCATAACCTCGTGCACCGTGAGACCCCGGGCCCCCGGACTTAAGCACTCCCCCACGGACTAAACCCAGTTGTTCACACCCTGCAGAATCTCATGCCCCTGGTCACCTTTAAGGGGGGGTGGATTTTGCGGTGCTTTACCGTCCGAACACAAGCATCAATATTCGTCCTCCTCCTTCACAGCAGCAGCAGCAGCAGCAGCAGCAGCAGCAGCAGCAGCAGCAGCAGCACCTGCCCTGCTGCACTTCCATAACCTCGTGCACCGTGAGACCCCGGGCCCCCGGACTTAAGCACTCCCCCACGGACTAAACCCAGTTGTTCACACCCTGCAGAATCTCATGCCCCTGGTCACCTTTAAGGGGGGGTGGATTTTGCGGTGCTTTACCGTCCGAACACAAGCATCAATATTCGTCCTCCTCCTTCACAGCAGCAGCAGCAGCAGCAGCAGCAGCAGCAGCAGCAGCAGCACCTGCTCTGCTGCACTTCCATAACCTCGTGCACCGTGAGACCCCGGGCCCCCGGACTTAAGCACTCCCCCACGGACTAAACCCAGTTGTTCACACCCTGCAGAATCTCATGCCCCTGGTCACCTTTAAGGGGGGGTGGATTTTGCGGTGCTTTACCGTCCGAACACAAGCATCAATATTCGTCCTCCTCCTTCACAGCAGCAGCAGCAGCAGCAGCAGCAGCAGCAGCAGCAGCAGCAGCAGCAGCAGCACCTGCCCTGCTGCACTTCCATAACCTCGTGCACCGTGAGACCCCGGGCCCCCGGACTTAAGCACTCCCCCACGGACTAAACCCAGTTGTTCACACCCTGCAGAATCTCATGCCCCTGGTCACCTTTAAGGGGGGGTGGATTTTGCGGTGCTTTACCGTCCGAACACAAGCATCAATATTCGTCCTCCTCCTTCACAGCAGCAGCAGCAGCAGCAGCAGCAGCAGCAGCAGCAGCAGCAGCAGCAGCAGCACCTGCCCTGCTGCACTTCCATAACCTCGTGCACCGTGAGACCCCGGGCCCCCGGACTTAAGCACTCCCCCACGGACTAAACCCAGATGTTCACACCCTGCAGAATCTCATGCCCCTGGTCACCTTTAAGGGGGGGTGGATTTTGCGGTGCTTTACCGTCCGAACACAAGCATCAATATTTGTCCTCCTTCACAGCAGCAGCAGCAGCAGCAGCAGCAGCAGCAGCAGCAGCAGCAGCAGCACCTGCCCTGCTGGAGGTTCACACTTTAACTTATTTGTATTCGTTTTTTTTTGTTCCCCTCCTCTGCCTTACACATCCTCCCACGCTCGAGCACTCCTCACTCGGACTAAACCCCTCCATGCACACCGCCAGAACCAGAACCTCACGACCCTGGTGACCTTAAAGGTGTTTGTCTTTGTTTGTTTTTGTATTCCACATAGACAGGCTGGGGTTCAGCACCACGCACAGAGCCTACCCGCTACCTCCAGGGCGCATCACCACATTTTACAAGCCAGGAAAGGTGCATGGATCCTGGGTAAACATTGATTAAGTGTTTTTAAATGTGTGGAACAGTGTTTTGTCACTTTCAAAACTCTCCTGTCATTGACCGGAGAATTTGGGTCGATGTTGTATTCAATCTGGCCATTAATATTCCAGTGAGACGAAGTACGTACATTGACCGGAGTGATCCCATGTTAATGTTGTCCAAATACCGGAACATTCCCTAACCTTAGAAAATGGGTGAAAATGAACAAATGTATCCCAAAATAGTGCCTCATAAGGCAGGTAGAGTCCCATCAAACTCCCCTTGCATTCCTCCAAACTCAAAAAAAGTCTAATTCAACTTTTTGGAGAACCATAGAAATGAGTGAAAATGAAAAAATGTATCCCAAAATAGTGCCTCATAAGGCAGGTAGAGTCCCATCAAACTCCCATTGCATTCCTCCAGACTCAGAAAAAGTCTAAGTCAACTTTTTGGAGAACCATAGAAAATGGGTGAAAATGAAGAAATGTATCCCAAAATAGTGCCTCATCATGCGGGTAGAGTCCCCTGCCAACTCCCCTTGCATTCCTCCAGATTCAGAAAAAGTCTAAGTCAACTTTTTGGAGAACCATAGAAAATGGGTGAAAATGAATAAATTTATCCCAAAATAGTGCCTCATAATGCGGGTAGAGTCCCATAAAACTCCCATTGCATTCCTCCAGACTCAGAAAAAGTCTAAGTCAACTTTTTGGAGAACCATAGAAAATGGGTGAAAATGAAAAATGTATCCCAAAATAGTGCCTCATAATGCGGGTAGAGTCCCATCAAACTCCCATTGCATTCCTCCAGACTCAGAAAAAGTCTAAGTCAACTTTTTGGAGAACCATAGAAAATGGGTGAAAATTAAAAATGTATCCCAAAATAGTGCCTCATAATGCGGGTAGAGTCCCCTGCCAACTCCCATTGCATTCCTCCAGATTCAGAAAAAGTCTAAGTCACATTTTTGGAGAACCATAGAAAATGGATGAAAATGAATAAATGTATCCCAAAATAGTGCCTCATAATGCGGTTAGAGTCCCCTGCCAACTCCCCTTGCATTCCTCCAGATTTAGAAAAATTCTAAGTCAACTTTTTGGAGAACCATAGAAAATGGGTGAAAATGAATAAATTTATCCCAAAATAGTGCCTCATAATCCGGGTAGAGTCCCATCAAACTCCCCTTGCATTCCTCCAGACTCAGAAAAAGTCTAAGTCAACTTTTTGGAGAACCATAGAAAATGGGTGAAAATGAAAAATGTATCCCAAAATAGTGCCTCATAATGCGGGTAGAGTCCCCTGCCAACTCCCCTTGCATTCCTCCAGATTAAGAAAAAGTCTAAGTCAACTTTTTGGAGAACCATAGAAATGGGTGAAAATGAAAAAATGTATCAGAAAATAGTGCCTCATAATGCGGGTAGAGTCCCCTGCCAACTCCCCTTGCATTCCTCCAGACTCAGAAAAAGTCTAAGTTAACTTTTTGAAGAACCATAAAAAAGGGCTAAAAGTGTTAAAAATGTATCCCAAAATAGTGCCTCATAAGGCAGGTAGAGTCCCATCAAACTCCCCTTGCATTCCTCCAGACTCAGAAAAAGTCTAAGTCAACTTTTTGGAGAACCATAGAAATGGGTGCAAGTGAAAAAATGTATCCTAAAATAGTGCCTCATAATGCGGGTAGAGTCCCCTGCCAACTCCCCTTGCATTCCTCCAGGCTCAGAAAAAGTCTAAGTCAACTTTTTGGAGAACCATAAAAAGGGCTAAATGTGTTAAAATGTATCCCAAAATAGTGCCTCATAATGCGGGTAGAGTCCCCTGCCAACTCCCCTTGCATTCCTCCAAACCCAGAAAAAGTCTAAGTCAACTTTTTGGAGAACCATAGAAAATGGGTGAAAATGAAGAAATGTATCCCAAAATAGTGCCTCATAATGCGGGTAGAGTCCCCTGCCAACTCCCCTTGCATTCCTCCAGACTCAGAAAAAGTCTAAGTTAACTTTTTGAAGAACCATAAAAAAGGGCTAAAAGTGTTAAAATGTATCCCAAAATAGTGCCTCATAATGCGGTTAGAGTCCCCTGCCAACTCCCCTTGCATTCCTCCAGACTCAGAAAAAGTCTAAGTCAAGTTTTCGGAGAAGCATAGAAATGGGTGAAAATGAAAAAATGTATCACAAAATAGTGCCTCATAATGCGGGTAGAGTCCCATCAAACTCCCATTGCATTCCTCCAGACTCAGAAAAAGTCTAAGTCAACTTTTGGGAGAACCATAGAAAATGGGTGAAAATGAAAAATGTATCCCAAAATAGTGCCTCATAATGCGGGTAGAGTCCCCTGCCAACTCCCCTTGCATTCCTCCAGATTAAGAAAAAGTCTAAGTCAACTTTTTGGAGAACCATAGAAATGGGTGAAAATGAAAAAATGTATCAGAAAATAGTGCCTCATAATGCGGGTAGAGTCCCCTGCCAACTCCCATTGCATTCCTCCAGACTCAGAAAAAGTCTAAGTCAAGTTTTCGGAGAACCATAGAAATGGGTGAAAATGAAAAAATGTATCACAAAATAGTGCCTCATAATGCGGGTAGAGTCCCATCAAACTCCCATTGCATTCCTCCAGACTCAGAAAAAGTCTAAGTCAACTTTTTGGAGAACCATAGAAAATGGGTGAAAATGAAAAATGTATCCCAAAATAGTGCCTCATAATGCGGGTAGAGTCCCCTGCCAACTCCCCTTGCATTCCTCCAGATTAAGAAAAAGTCTAAGTCAACTTTTTGGAGAACCATAGAAATGGGTGAAAATGAAAAAATGTATCAGAAAATAGTGCCTCATAACGCGGGTAGAGTCCCCTGCCAACTCCCCTTGCATTCCTCCAGACTCAGAAAAAGTCTAAGTTAACTTTTTGAAGAACCATAAAAAAGGGCTAAAAGTGTTAAAATGTATCCCAAAATAGTGCCTCATAAGGCAGGTAGAGTCCCATCAAACTCCCCTTGCATTCCTCCAGACTCAGAAAAAGTCTAAGTCAAGTTTTCGGAGAACCATAGAAATGGGTGAAAATGAAAAAATGTATCCCAAAATAGTCCCTCATAATGCGGGTAGAGTCCCCTGCCAACTCCCCTTGCATTCCTCCAGATTAAGAAAAAGTCTAAGTCAACTTTTTGGAGAACCATACAAATGGGTGAAAATTTTAAAAATGTATCACAAAATAGTGCCTCATAATGCGGGTAGAGTCCCCTGCCAACTCCCCTTGCATTCCTCCAGACTCAGAAAAAGTCTAAGTCAACTTTTTGGAGAACCATAGAAATGAGTGAAAATGAAAAAATGTATCCCAAAATAGTGCCTCATAAGGCAGGTAGAGTCCCATCAAACTCCCATTGCATTCCTCCAGACTCAGAAAAAGTCTAAGTCAACTTTTTGGAGAACCATAGAAAATGGGTGAAAATGAAGAAATGTATCCCAAAATAGTTCCTCATCATGCGGGTAGAGTCCCCTGCCAACTCCCCTTGCATTCCTCCAGATTCAGAAAAAGTCTAAGTCAACTTTTTGGAGAACCATAGAAAATGGCTGAAAATGAATAAATTTATCCCAAAATAGTGCCTCATAATGCGGGTAGAGTCCCATAAAACTCCCATTGCATTCCTCCAGACTCAGAAAAAGTCTAAGTCAACTTTTTGGAGAACCATAGAAAATGGGTGAAAATGAAAAATGTATCCCAAAATAGTGCCTCATAATGCGGGTAGAGTCCCATCAAACTCCCATTGCATTCCTCCAGACTCAGAAAAAGTCTAAGTCAACTTTTTGGAGAACCATAGAAAATGGGTGAAAATTAAAAATGTATCCCAAAATAGTGCCTCATAATGCGGGTAGAGTCCCCTGCCAACTCCCATTGCATTCCTCCAGATTCAGAAAAAGTCTAAGTCAAATTTTTGGAGAACCATAGAAAATGGATGAAAATGAATAAATGTATCCCAAAATAGTGCCTCATAATGCGGTTAGAGTCCCCTGCCAACTCCCCTTGCATTCCTCCAGACTCAGAAAAAGTCTAATTCAAGTTTTTGGAGAACCATAGAAATGGGTGAAAATGAAAAAATGTATCAGAAAATAGTGCCTCATAATGCGGGTAGAGTCCCCTGCCAACTCCCCTTGCATTCCTCCAGACTCAGAAAAAGTCTAAGTTAACTTTTTGAAGAACCATAAAAAAAGGCTAAAAGTGTTAAAATGTATCCCAAAATAGTGCCTCATAATGCGGTTAGAGTCCCCTGCCAACTCCCCTTGCATTCCTCCAGACTCCGAAAAAGTCTAAGTCAAGTTTTCGGAGAACTATATAAATGGGTGAAAATGAAAGAATATATCCCAAAATAGTCCCTCATAATGCGGATAGAGTCCCCTGCCAACTCCCCTTGCATTCCTCCAGATTAAGAAAAAGTCTAAGTCAACTTTTTGGAGAACCATAGAAATGGTTGAAAATGAAAAAATGTATCACAAAATAGTGCCTCATAATGCGGGTAGAGTCCCCTGCCAACTCCCCTTGCATTCTTCCAGATTAAGAAAAAGTCTAAGTCAACTTTTTGGAGAACCATAGAAAATGGGTGAAAATGAAAAAATGTATCTCAAAATCTTGCCTCATAATGCGGGTAGAGTCCCTTGCCAACTCCCCTTGCATTCCTCCAGACTCAGAAAAAGTCTAAGTCAACTTTTTGGAGAACCATAGAAAATGGGTGAAAATGAATAAATTTATCCCAAAATAGTGCCTCATAATGCGGGTAGAGTCCCATAAAACTCCCATTGCATTCCTCCAGACTCAGAAAAAGTCTAAGTCAACTTTTTGGAGAACCATAGAAAATGGGTGAAAATGAAAAATGTATCCCAAAATAGTGCCTCATAATGCGGGTAGAGTCCCATCAAACTCCCATTGCATTCCTCCAGACTCAGAAAAAGTCTAAGTCAACTTTTTGGAGAACCATAGAAAATGGGTGAAAATTAAAAATGTATCCCAAAATAGTGCCTCATAATGCGGGTAGAGTCCCCTGCCAACTCCCATTGCATTCCTCCAGATTCAGAAAAAGTCTAAGTCAAATTTTTGGAGAACCATAGAAAATGGATGAAAATGAATAAATGTATCCCAAAATAGTGCCTCATAATGCGGTTAGAGTCCCCTGCCAACTCCCCTTGCATTCCTCCAGATTCAGAAAAATTCTAAGTCAACTTTTTGGAGAACCATAGAAAATGGGTGAAAATGAATAAATTTATCCCAAAATAGTGCCTCATAATCCGGGTAGAGTCCCATCAAACTCCCCTTGCATTCCTCCAGACTCAGAAAAAGTCTAAGTCAACTTTTTGGAGAACCATAGAAAATGGGTGAAAATGAAAAATGTATCCCAAAATAGTGCCTCATAATGCGGGTAGAGTCCCCTGCCAACTCCCCTTGCATTCCTCCAGATTAAGAAAAAGTCTAAGTCAACTTTTTGGAGAACCATAGAAATGGGTGAAAATGAAAAAACGTATCAGAAAATAGTGCCTCATAATGCGGGTAGAGTCCCCTGCCAACTCCCCTTGCATTCCTCCAGACTCAGAAAAAGTCTAAGTTAACTTTTTGAAGAACCATAAAAAAGGGCTAAAAGTGTTAAAAATGTATCCCAAAATAGTGCCTCATAAGGCAGGTAGAGTCCCATCAAACTCCCCTTGCATTCCTCCAGACTCAGAAAAAGTCTAAGTCAACTTTTTGGAGAACCATAGAAATGGGTGCAAGTGAAAAAATGTATCCTAAAATAGTGCCTCATAATGCGGGTAGAGTCCCCTGCCAACTCCCCTTGCATTCCTCCAGGCTCAGAAAAAGTCTAAGTCAACTTTTTGGAGAACCATAAAAAGGGCTAAATGTGTTAAAATGTATCCCAAAATAGTGCCTCATAATGCGGGTAGAGTCCCCTGCCAACTCCCCTTGCATTCCTCCAAACCCAGAAAAAGTCTAAGTCAACTTTTTGGAGAACCATAGAAAATGGGTGAAAATGAAGAAATGTATCCCAAAATAGTGCCTCATAATGCGGGTAGAGTCCCCTGCCAACTCCCCTTGCATTCCTCCAGACTCAGAAAAAGTCTAAGTTAACTTTTTGAAGAACCATAAAAAAGGGCTAAAAGTGTTAAAATGTATCCCAAAATAGTGCCTCATAATGCGGTTAGAGTCCCCTGCCAACTCCCCTTGCATTCCTCCAGACTCAGAAAAAGTCTAAGTCAAGTTTTCGGAGAAGCATAGAAATGGGTGAAAATGAAAAAATGTATCACAAAATAGTGCCTCATAATGCGGGTAGAGTCCCATCAAACTCCCATTGCATTCCTCCAGACTCAGAAAAAGTCTAAGTCAACTTTTGGGAGAACCATAGAAAATGGGTGAAAATGAAAAATGTATCCCAAAATAGTGCCTCATAATGCGGGTAGAGTCCCCTGCCAACTCCCCTTGCATTCCTCCAGATTAAGAAAAAGTCTAAGTCAACTTTTTGGAGAACCATAGAAATGGGTGAAAATGAAAAAATGTATCAGAAAATAGTGCCTCATAATGCGGGTAGAGTCCCCTGCCAACTCCCATTGCATTCCTCCAGACTCAGAAAAAGTCTAAGTCAAGTTTTCGGAGAACCATAGAAATGGGTGAAAATGAAAAAATGTATCACAAAATAGTGCCTCATAATGCGGGTAGAGTCCCATCAAACTCCCATTGCATTCCTCCAGACTCAGAAAAAGTCTAAGTCAACTTTTTGGAGAACCATAGAAAATGGGTGAAAATGAAAAATGTATCCCAAAATAGTGCCTCATAATGCGGGTAGAGTCCCCTGCCAACTCCCCTTGCATTCCTCCAGATTAAGAAAAAGTCTAAGTCAACTTTTTGGAGAACCATAGAAATGGGTGAAAATGAAAAAATGTATCAGAAAATAGTGCCTCATAACGCGGGTAGAGTCCCCTGCCAACTCCCCTTGCATTCCTCCAGACTCAGAAAAAGTCTAAGTTAACTTTTTGAAGAACCATAAAAAAGGGCTAAAAGTGTTAAAATGTATCCCAAAATAGTGCCTCATAAGGCAGGTAGAGTCCCATCAAACTCCCCTTGCATTCCTCCAGACTCAGAAAAAGTCTAAGTCAAGTTTTCGGAGAACCATAGAAATGGGTGAAAATGAAAAAATGTATCCCAAAATAGTCCCTCATAATGCGGGTAGAGTCCCCTGCCAACTCCCCTTGCATTCCTCCAGATTAAGAAAAAGTCTAAGTCAACTTTTTGGAGAACCATACAAATGGGTGAAAATTTTAAAAATGTATCACAAAATAGTGCCTCATAATGCGGGTAGAGTCCCCTGCCAACTCCCCTTGCATTCCTCCAGACTCAGAAAAAGTCTAAGTCAACTTTTTGGAGAACCTTAGAAAATGGGTGAAAATGAACAAATGTATCCCAAAATAGTGCCTCATAAGGCAGGTAGAGTCCCATCAAACTCCCCTTGCATTCCTCCAAACTCAAAAAAAGTCTAATTCAACTTTTTGGAGAACCATAGAAATGAGTGAAAATGAAAAAATGTATCCCAAAATAGTGCCTCATAAGGCAGGTAGAGTCCCATCAAACTCCCATTGCATTCCTCCAGACTCAGAAAAAGTCTAAGTCAACTTTTTGGAGAACCATAGAAAATGGGTGAAAATGAAGAAATGTATCCCAAAATAGTGGCTCATCATGCGGGTAGAGTCCCCTGCCAACTCCCCTTGCATTCCTCCAGATTCAGAAAAAGTCTAAGTCAACTTTTTGGAGAACCATAGAAAATGGGTGAAAATGAATACATTTATCCCAAAATAGTGCCTCATAATGCGGGTAGAGTCCCATAAAACTCCCATTGCATTCCTCCAGACTCAGAAAAAGTCTAAGTCAACTTTTTGGAGAACCATAGAAAATGGGTGAAAATGAAAAATGTATCCCAAAATAGTGCCTCATAATGCGGGTAGAGTCCCATCAAACTCCCATTGCATTCCTCCTGACTCAGAAAAAGTCTAAGTCAACTTTTTGGAGAACCATAGAAAATGGGTGAAAATTAAAAATGTATCCCAAAATAGTGCCTCATAATGCGGGTAGAGTCCCCTGCCAACTCCCATTGCATTCCTCCAGATTCAGAAAAAGTCTAAGTCAAATTTTTGGAGAACCATAGAAAATGGATGAAAATGAATAAATGTATCCCAAAATAGTGCCTCATAATGCGGTTAGAGTCCCCTGCCAACTCCCCTTGCATTCCTCCAGACTCAGAAAAAGTCTAATTCAAGTTTTTGGAGAACCATAGAAATGGGTGAAAATGAAAAAATGTATCAGAAAATAGTGCCTCATAATGCGGGTAGAGTCCCCTGCCAACTCCCCTTGCATTCCTCCAGACTCAGAAAAAGTCTAAGTTAACTTTTTGAAGAACCATAAAAAAAGGCTAAAAGTGTTAAAATGTATCCCAAAATAGTGCCTCATAATGCGGTTAGAGTCCCCTGCCAACTCCCCTTGCATTCCTCCAGACTCCGAAAAAGTCTAAGTCAAGTTTTCGGAGAACTATATAAATGGGTGAAAATGAAAAAATATATCCCAAAATAGTCCCTCATAATGCGGATAGAGTCCCCTGCCAACTCCCCTTGCATTCCTCCAGATTAAGAAAAAGTCTAAGTCAACTTTTTGGAGAACCATAGAAATGGGTGAAAATGAAAAAATGTATCACAAAATAGTGCCTCATAATGCGGGTAGAGTCCCCTGCCAACTCCCCTTGCATTCTTCCAGATTAAGAAAAAGTCTAAGTCAACTTTTTGGAGAACCATAGAAAATGGGTGAAAATGAAAAAATGTATCTCAAAATCTTGCCTCATAATGCGGGTAGAGTCCCTTGCCAACTCCCCTTGCATTCCTCCAGACTCAGAAAAAGTCTAAGTCAACTTTTTGGAGAACCATAAAAAAGGGCTAAAAGTGTTAAAATGTATCCCAAAATAGTGCCTCATAATGCGGGTAGAGTCCCCTGCCAACTCCCCTTGCATTCCTCCAGACTCAGAAAAAGTCTAAGTCAACTTTTTGGAGAACCATAGAAATGGGTGAAAATGAAAAAATGTCTCAGAAAATAGTGCCTCATAATGCGGGTAGAGTCCCCTGCCAACTCCCCTTGCATTCCTCCAGATTAAGAAAAAGTCTAAGTCAACTTTTTGGAGAACCATAGAAATGGGTGAAAATGAAAAAATGTCTCAGAAAATAGTGCCTCATAATGCGGGTAGAGTCCCCTGCCAACTCCCCTTGCATTCCTCCAGATTAAGAAAAAGTCTAAGTCAACTTTTTGGAGAACCATAGAAATGGGTGCAAATGAAAAAATGTATCCTAAAATAGTGCCTCATAATGCGGGTAGAGTCCCCTGCCAACTCCCCTTGCATTCCTCCAGACTCAGAAAAAGTCCAAGTCAACTTTTTGGAGAACCATAAAAAGGGCTAAAAGTGTTAAAATGTATCCCAAAATAGTGCCTCATAATGCGGGTAGAGTCCCCTGCCAACTCCCCTTGCATTCCTCCAGACCCAGAAAAAGTCTAAGTCAACTTTTTGGAGAAACATAGAAAATGGGTGAAAATGAAGAAATGTATCCCAAAATAGTGCCTCATAATGCGGGTAGAGTCCCATCAAACTCCCATTGCATTCCTCCAGACTCAGAAAAAGTATAAGTCAACTTTTTGGAGAACCATAGAAAATGGGTGAAAATGTAAAATGTATCCCAAAATAGTGCCTCATAATGCGGGTAGAGTCCCCTGCCAACTCCCCTTGCATTCCTCCAGATTAAGAAAAAGTCTAAGTCAACTTTTTGGAGAACCATAGAAATGGGTGAAAATGAAAAAATGTATCACAAAATAGTGCCTCATAATGCGGGTAGAGTCCCATCAAACTCCCATTGCATTCCTCCAGACTCAGAAAAAGTCTAAGTCAACTTTTTGGAGAACCATAGAAAATGGGTGAAAATGAAGAAATGTATCCCAAAATAGTGCCTCATCATGCGGGTAGAGTTCCCTGCCAACTCCCCTTGCATTCCTCCAGATTCAGAAAAAGTCTAAGTCAAGTTTTTGGAGAACCATAGAAAATGGGTGAAAATGAATAAATGTATCCCAAAATAGTGCCTCATAATGCGGGTAGAGTCCCATCAAACTCCCATTGCATTCCTCCAGACTCAGAAAAAGTCTAAGTCAACTTTTTGGAGAACTATAGAAAATGGGTGAAAATGAAAAATGTATCCCAAAATAGTGCCTCATAATGTCGGTAGAGTCCCCTGCCAACTCCCCTTGCATTCCTCCAGATTCAGAAAAATTCTAAGTCAACTTTTTGGAGAACCATAGAAAATGGGTGAAAATGAATAAATTTATCCCAAAATAGTGCCTCATAATCCGGGTAGAGTCCCATCAAACTCCCCTTGCATTCCTCCAGACTCAGAAAAAGTCTAAGTCAACTTTTTGGAGAACCATAGAAAATGGGTGAAAATGAAAAATGTATCCCAAAATAGTGCCTCATAATGCGGGTAGAGTCCCCTGCCAACTCCCCTTGCATTCCTCCAGATTAAGAAAAAGTCTAAGTCAACTTTTTGGAGAACCATAGAAATGGGTGAAAATGAAAAAATGTATCAGAAAATAGTGCCTCATAATGCGGGTAGAGTCCCCTGCCAACTCCCCTTGCATTCCTCCAGACTCAGAAAAAGTCTAAGTTAACTTTTTGAAGAACCATAAAAAAGGGCTAAAAGTGTTAAAAATGTATCCCAAAATAGTGCCTCATAAGGCAGGTAGAGTCCCATCAAACTCCCCTTGCATTCCTCCAGACTCAGAAAAAGTCTAAGTCAACTTTTTGGAGAACCATAGAAATGGGTGCAAGTGAAAAAATGTATCCTAAAATAGTGCCTCATAATGCGGGTAGAGTCCCCTGCCAACTCCCCTTGCATTCCTCCAGGCTCAGAAAAAGTCTAAGTCAACTTTTTGGAGAACCATAAAAAGGGCTAAATGTGTTAAAATGTATCCCAAAATAGTGCCTCATAATGCGGGTAGAGTCCCCTGCCAACTCCCCTTGCATTCCTCCAAACCCAGAAAAAGTCTAAGTCAACTTTTTGGAGAACCATAGAAAATGGGTGAAAATGAAGAAATGTATCCCAAAATAGTGCCTCATAATGCGGGTAGAGTCCCCTGCCAACTCCCCTTGCATTCCTCCAGACTCAGAAAAAGTCTAAGTTAACTTTTTGAAGAACCATAAAAAAGGGCTAAAAGTGTTAAAATGTATCCCAAAATAGTGCCTCATAATGCGGTTAGAGTCCCCTGCCAACTCCCCTTGCATTCCTCCAGACTCAGAAAAAGTCTAAGTCAAGTTTTCGGAGAAGCATAGAAATGGGTGAAAATGAAAAAATGTATCACAAAATAGTGCCTCATAATGCGGGTAGAGTCCCATCAAACTCCCATTGCATTCCTCCAGACTCAGAAAAAGTCTAAGTCAACTTTTGGGAGAACCATAGAAAATGGGTGAAAATGAAAAATGTATCCCAAAATAGTGCCTCATAATGCGGGTAGAGTCCCCTGCCAACTCCCCTTGCATTCCTCCAGATTAAGAAAAAGTCTAAGTCAACTTTTTGGAGAACCATAGAAATGGGTGAAAATGAAAAAATGTATCAGAAAATAGTGCCTCATAATGCGGGTAGAGTCCCCTGCCAACTCCCATTGCATTCCTCCAGACTCAGAAAAAGTCTAAGTCAAGTTTTCGGAGAACCATAGAAATGGGTGAAAATGAAAAAATGTATCACAAAATAGTGCCTCATAATGCGGGTAGAGTCCCATCAAACTCCCATTGCATTCCTCCAGACTCAGAAAAAGTCTAAGTCAACTTTTTGGAGAACCATAGAAAATGGGTGAAAATGAAAAATGTATCCCAAAATAGTGCCTCATAATGCGGGTAGAGTCCCCTGCCAACTCCCCTTGCATTCCTCCAGATTAAGAAAAAGTCTAAGTCAACTTTTTGGAGAACCATAGAAATGGGTGAAAATGAACAAATGTATCAGAAAATAGTGCCTCATAACGCGGGTAGAGTCCCCTGCCAACTCCCCTTGCATTCCTCCAGACTCAGAAAAAGTCTAAGTTAACTTTTTGAAGAACCATAAAAAAGGGCTAAAAGTGTTAAAATGTATCCCAAAATAGTGCCTCATAAGGCAGGTAGAGTCCCATCAAACTCCCCTTGCATTCCTCCAGACTCAGAAAAAGTCTAAGTCAAGTTTTCGGAGAACCATAGAAATGGGTGAAAATGAAAAAATGTATCCCAAAATAGTCCCTCATAATGCGGGTAGAGTCCCCTGCCAACTCCCCTTGCATTCCTCCAGATTAAGAAAAAGTCTAAGTCAACTTTTTGGAGAACCATACAAATGGGTGAAAATTTTAAAAATGTATCACAAAATAGTGCCTCATAATGCGGGTAGAGTCCCCTGCCAACTCCCCTTGCATTCCTCCAGACTCAGAAAAAGTCTAAGTCAACTTTTTGGAGAACCTTAGAAAATGGGTGAAAATGAACAAATGTATCCCAAAATAGTGCCTCATAAGGCAGGTAGAGTCCCATCAAACTCCCCTTGCATTCCTCCAAACTCAAAAAAAGTCTAATTCAACTTTTTGGAGAACCATAGAAATGAGTGAAAATGAAAAAATGTATCCCAAAATAGTGCCTCATAAGGCAGGTAGAGTCCCATCAAACTCCCATTGCATTCCTCCAGACTCAGAAAAAGTCTAAGTCAACTTTTTGGAGAACCATAGAAAATGGGTGAAAATGAAGAAATGTATCCCAAAATAGTGGCTCATCATGCGGGTAGAGTCCCCTGCCAACTCCCCTTGCATTCCTCCAGATTCAGAAAAAGTCTAAGTCAACTTTTTGGAGAACCATAGAAAATGGGTGAAAATGAATAAATTTATCCCAAAATAGTGCCTCATAATGCGGGTAGAGTCCCATAAAACTCCCATTGCATTCCTCCAGACTCAGAAAAAGTCTAAGTCAACTTTTTGGAGAACCATAGAAAATGGGTGAAAATGAAAAATGTATCCCAAAATAGTGCCTCATAATGCGGGTAGAGTCCCATCAAACTCCCATTGCATTCCTCCAGACTCAGAAAAAGTCTAAGTCAACTTTTTGGAGAACCATAGAAAATGGGTGAAAATTAAAAATGTATCCCAAAATAGTGCCTCATAATGCGGGTAGAGTCCCCTGCCAACTCCCATTGCATTCCTCCAGATTCAGAAAAAGTCTAAGTCAAATTTTTGGAGAACCATAGAAAATGGATGAAAATGAATAAATGTATCCCAAAATAGTGCCTCATAATGCGGTTAGAGTCCCCTGCCAACTCCCCTTGCATTCCTCCAGACTCAGAAAAAGTCTAATTCAAGTTTTTGGAGAACCATAGAAATGGGTGAAAATGAAAAAATGTATCAGAAAATAGTGCCTCATAATGCGGGTAGAGTCCCCTGCCAACTCCCCTTGCATTCCTCCAGACTCAGAAAAAGTCTAAGTTAACTTTTTGAAGAACCATAAAAAAAGGCTAAAAGTGTTAAAATGTATCCCAAAATAGTGCCTCATAATGCGGTTAGAGTCCCCTGCCAACTCCCCTTGCATTCCTCCAGACTCCGAAAAAGTCTAAGTCAAGTTTTCGGAGAACTATATAAATGGGTGAAAATGAAAAAATATATCCCAAAATAGTCCCTCATAATGCGGATAGAGTCCCCTGCCAACTCCCCTTGCATTCCTCCAGATTAAGAAAAAGTCTAAGTCAACTTTTTGGAGAACCATAGAAATGGGTGAAAATGAAAAAATGTATCACAAAATAGTGCCTCATAATGCGGGTAGAGTCCCCTGCCAACTCCCCTTGCATTCTTCCAGATTAAGAAAAAGTCTAAGTCAACTTTTTGGAGAACCATAGAAAATGGGTGAAAATGAAAAAATGTATCTCAAAATCTTGCCTCATAATGCGGGTAGAGTCCCTTGCCAACTCCCCTTGCATTCCTCCAGACTCAGAAAAAGTCTAAGTCAACTTTTTGGAGAACCATAAAAAAGGGCTAAAAGTGTTAAAATGTATCCCAAAATAGTGCCTCATAATGCGGGTAGAGTCCCCTGCCAACTCCCCTTGCATTCCTCCAGACTCAGAAAAAGTCTAAGTCAACTTTTTGGAGAACCATAGAAATGGGTGAAAATGAAAAAATGTCTCAGAAAATAGTGCCTCATAATGCGGGTAGAGTCCCCTGCCAACTCCCCTTGCATTCCTCCAGATTAAGAAAAAGTCTAAGTCAACTTTTTGGAGAACCATAGAAATGGGTGAAAATGAAAAAATGTCTCAGAAAATAGTGCCTCATAATGCGGGTAGAGTCCCCTGCCAACTCCCCTTGCATTCCTCCAGATTAAGAAAAAGTCTAAGTCAACTTTTTGGAGAACCATAGAAATGGGTGCAAATGAAAAAATGTATCCTAAAATAGTGCCTCATAATGCGGGTAGAGTCCCCTGCCAACTCCCCTTGCATTCCTCCAGACTCAGAAAAAGTCCAAGTCAACTTTTTGGAGAACCATAAAAAGGGCTAAAAGTGTTAAAATGTATCCCAAAATAGTGCCTCATAATGCGGGTAGAGTCCCCTGCCAACTCCCCTTGCATTCCTCCAGACCCAGAAAAAGTCTAAGTCAACTTTTTGGAGAACCATAGAAAATGGGTGAAAATGAAGAAATGTATCCCAAAATAGTGCCTCATAATGCGGGTAGAGTCCCATCAAACTCCCATTGCATTCCTCCAGACTCAGAAAAAGTATAAGTCAACTTTTTGGAGAACCATAGAAAATGGGTGAAAATGTAAAATGTATCCCAAAATAGTGCCTCATAATGCGGGTAGAGTCCCCTGCCAACTCCCCTTGCATTCCTCCAGATTAAGAAAAAGTCTAAGTCAACTTTTTGGAGAACCATAGAAATGGGTGAAAATGAAAAAATGTATCACAAAATAGTGCCTCATAATGCGGGTAGAGTCCCATCAAACTCCCATTGCATTCCTCCAGACTCAGAAAAAGTCTAAGTCAACTTTTTGGAGAACCATAGAAAATGGGTGAAAATGAAGAAATGTATCCCAAAATAGTGCCTCATCATGCGGGTAGAGTTCCCTGCCAACTCCCCTTGCATTCCTCCAGATTCAGAAAAAGTCTAAGTCAAGTTTTTGGAGAACCATAGAAAATGGGTGAAAATGAATAAATGTATCCCAAAATAGTGCCTCATAATGCGGGTAGAGTCCCATCAAACTCCCATTGCATTCCTCCAGACTCAGAAAAAGTCTAAGTCAACTTTTTGGAGAACTATAGAAAATGGGTGAAAATGAAAAATGTATCCCAAAATAGTGCCTCATAATGTCGGTAGAGTCCCCTGCCAACTCCCCTTGCATTCCTCCAGATTCAGAAAAATTCTAAGTCAACTTTTTGGAGAACCATAGAAAATGGGTGAAAATGAATAAATTTATCCCAAAATAGTGCCTCATAATCCGGGTAGAGTCCCATCAAACTCCCCTTGCATTCCTCCAGACTCAGAAAAAGTCTAAGTCAACTTTTTGGAGAACCATAGAAAATGGGTGAAAATGAAAAATGTATCCCAAAATAGTGCCTCATAATGCGGGTAGAGTCCCCTGCCAACTCCCCTTGCATTCCTCCAGATTAAGAAAAAGTCTAAGTCAACTTTTTGGAGAACCATAGAAATGGGTGAAAATGAAAAAATGTATCAGAAAATAGTGCCTCATAATGCGGGTAGAGTCCCCTGCCAACTCCCCTTGCATTCCTCCAGACTCAGAAAAAGTCTAAGTTAACTTTTTGAAGAACCATAAAAAAGGGCTAAAAGTGTTAAAAATGTATCCCAAAATAGTGCCTCATAAGGCAGGTAGAGTCCCATCAAACTCCCCTTGCATTCCTCCAGACTCAGAAAAAGTCTAAGTCAACTTTTTGGAGAACCATAGAAATGGGTGCAAGTGAAAAAATGTATCCTAAAATAGTGCCTCATAATGCGGGTAGAGTCCCCTGCCAACTCCCCTTGCATTCCTCCAGGCTCAGAAAAAGTCTAAGTCAACTTTTTGGAGAACCATAAAAAGGGCTAAATGTGTTAAAATGTATCCCAAAATAGTGCCTCATAATGCGGGTAGAGTCCCCTGCCAACTCCCCTTGCATTCCTCCAAACCCAGAAAAAGTCTAAGTCAACTTTTTGGAGAACCATAGAAAATGGGTGAAAATGAAGAAATGTATCCCAAAATAGTGCCTCATAATGCGGGTAGAGTCCCCTGCCAACTCCCCTTGCATTCCTCCAGACTCAGAAAAAGTCTAAGTTAACTTTTTGAAGAACCATAAAAAAGGGCTAAAAGTGTTAAAATGTATCCCAAAATAGTGCCTCATAATGCGGTTAGAGTCCCCTGCCAACTCCCCTTGCATTCCTCCAGACTCAGAAAAAGTCTAAGTCAAGTTTTCGGAGAAGCATAGAAATGGGTGAAAATGAAAAAATGTATCACAAAATAGTGCCTCATAATGCGGGTAGAGTCCCATCAAACTCCCATTGCATTCCTCCAGACTCAGAAAAAGTCTAAGTCAAGTTTTCGGAGAACCATAGAAATGGGTGAAAATGAAAAAATGTATCCCAAAATAGTCCCTCATAATGCGGGTAGAGTCCCCTGCCAACTCCCCTTGCATTCCTCCAGATTAAGAAAAAGTCTAAGTCAACTTTTTGGAGAACCATACAAATGGGTGAAAATTTTAAAAATGTATCACAAAATAGTGCCTCATAATGCGGGTAGAGTCCCCTGCCAACTCCCCTTGCATTCCTCCAGACTCAGAAAAAGTCTAAGTCAACTTTTTGGAGAACCTTAGAAAATGGGTGAAAATGAACAAATGTATCCCAAAATAGTGCCTCATAAGGCAGGTAGAGTCCCATCAAACTCCCCTTGCATTCCTCCAAACTCAAAAAAAGTCTAATTCAACTTTTTGGAGAACCATAGAAATGAGTGAAAATGAAAAAATGTATCCCAAAATAGTGCCTCATAAGGCAGGTAGAGTCCCATCAAACTCCCATTGCATTCCTCCAGACTCAGAAAAAGTCTAAGTCAACTTTTTGGAGAACCATAGAAAATGGGTGAAAATGAAGAAATGTATCCCAAAATAGTGGCTCATCATGCGGGTAGAGTCCCCTGCCAACTCCCCTTGCATTCCTCCAGATTAAGAAAAAGTCTAAGTCAACTTTTTGGAGAACCATAGAAATGGGTGAAAATGAAAAAATGTATCACAAAATAGTGCCTCATAATGCGGGTAGAGTCCCCTGCCAACTCCCCTTGCATTCTTCCAGATTAAGAAAAAGTCTAAGTCAACTTTTTGGAGAACCATAGAAAATGGGTGAAAATGAAAAAATGTATCTCAAAATCTTGCCTCATAATGCGGGTAGAGTCCCTTGCCAACTCCCCTTGCATTCCTCCAGACTCAGAAAAAGTCTAAGTCAACTTTTTGGAGAACCATAAAAAAGGGCTAAAAGTGTTAAAATGTATCCCAAAATAGTGCCTCATAATGCGGGTAGAGTCCCCTGCCAACTCCCCTTGCATTCCTCCAGACTCAGAAAAAGTCTAAGTCAACTTTTTGGAGAACCATAGAAATGGGTGAAAATGAAAAAATGTCTCAGAAAATAGTGCCTCATAATGCGGGTAGAGTCCCCTGCCAACTCCCCTTGCATTCCTCCAGATTAAGAAAAAGTCTAAGTCAACTTTTTGGAGAACCATAGAAATGGGTGAAAATGAAAAAATGTCTCAGAAAATAGTGCCTCATAATGCGGGTAGAGTCCCCTGCCAACTCCCCTTGCATTCCTCCAGATTAAGAAAAAGTCTAAGTCAACTTTTTGGAGAACCATAGAAATGGGTGCAAGTGAAAAAATGTATCCTAAAATAGTGCCTCATAATGCGGGTAGAGTCCCCTGCCAACTCCCCTTGCATTCCTCCAGGCTCAGAAAAAGTCTAAGTCAACTTTTGGAGAACCATAAAAAGGGCTAAATGTGTTAAAATGTATCCCAAAATAGTGCCTCATAATGCGGGTAGAGTCCCCTGCCAACTCCCCTTGCATTCCTCCAAACCCAGAAAAAGTCTAAGTCAACTTTTTGGAGAACCATAGAAAATGGGTGAAAATGAAGAAATGTATCCCAAAATAGTGCCTCATAATGCGGGTAGAGTCCCCTGCCAACTCCCCTTGCATTCCTCCAGACTCAGAAAAAGTCTAAGTTAACTTTTTGAAGAACCATAAAAAAGGGCTAAAAGTGTTAAAATGTATCCCAAAATAGTGCCTCATAATGCGGTTAGAGTCCCCTGCCAACTCCCCTTGCATTCCTCCAGACTCAGAAAAAGTCTAAGTCAAGTTTTCGGAGAAGCATAGAAATGGGTGAAAATGAAAAAATGTATCACAAAATAGTGCCTCATAATGCGGGTAGAGTCCCATCAAACTCCCATTGCATTCCTCCAGACTCAGAAAAAGTCTAAGTCAAGTTTTCGGAGAACCATAGAAATGGGTGAAAATGAAAAAATGTATCCCAAAATAGTCCCTCATAATGCGGGTAGAGTCCCCTGCCAACTCCCCTTGCATTCCTCCAGATTAAGAAAAAGTCTAAGTCAACTTTTTGGAGAACCATACAAATGGGTGAAAATTTTAAAAATGTATCACAAAATAGTGCCTCATAATGCGGGTAGAGTCCCCTGCCAACTCCCCTTGCATTCCTCCAGACTCAGAAAAAGTCTAAGTCAACTTTTTGGAGAACCTTAGAAAATGGGTGAAAATGAACAAATGTATCCCAAAATAGTGCCTCATAAGGCAGGTAGAGTCCCATCAAACTCCCCTTGCATTCCTCCAAACTCAAAAAAAGTCTAATTCAACTTTTTGGAGAACCATAGAAATGAGTGAAAATGAAAAAATGTATCCCAAAATAGTGCCTCATAAGGCAGGTAGAGTCCCATCAAACTCCCATTGCATTCCTCCAGACTCAGAAAAAGTCTAAGTCAACTTTTTGGAGAACCATAGAAAATGGGTGAAAATGAAGAAATGTATCCCAAAATAGTGGCTCATCATGCGGGTAGAGTCCCCTGCCAACTCCCCTTGCATTCCTCCAGATTAAGAAAAAGTCTAAGTCAACTTTTTGGAGAACCATAGAAATGGGTGAAAATGAAAAAATGTATCACAAAATAGTGCCTCATAATGCGGGTAGAGTCCCCTGCCAACTCCCCTTGCATTCTTCCAGATTAAGAAAAAGTCTAAGTCAACTTTTTGGAGAACCATAGAAAATGGGTGAAAATGAAAAAATGTATCTCAAAATCTTGCCTCATAATGCGGGTAGAGTCCCTTGCCAACTCCCCTTGCATTCCTCCAGACTCAGAAAAAGTCTAAGTCAACTTTTTGGAGAACCATAAAAAAGGGCTAAAAGTGTTAAAATGTATCCCAAAATAGTGCCTCATAATGCGGGTAGAGTCCCCTGCCAACTCCCCTTGCATTCCTCCAGACTCAGAAAAAGTCTAAGTCAACTTTTTGGAGAACCATAGAAATGGGTGAAAATGAAAAAATGTCTCAGAAAATAGTGCCTCATAATGCGGGTAGAGTCCCCTGCCAACTCCCCTTGCATTCCTCCAGATTAAGAAAAAGTCTAAGTCAACTTTTTGGAGAACCATAGAAATGGGTGAAAATGAAAAAATGTCTCAGAAAATAGTGCCTCATAATGCGGGTAGAGTCCCCTGCCAACTCCCCTTGCATTCCTCCAGATTAAGAAAAAGTCTAAGTCAACTTTTTGGAGAACCATAGAAATGGGTGCAAATGAAAAAATGTATCCTAAAATAGTGCCTCATAATGCGGGTAGAGTCCCCTGCCAACTCCCCTTGCATTCCTCCAGACTCAGAAAAAGTCCAAGTCAACTTTTTGGAGAACCATAAAAAGGGCTAAAAGTGTTAAAATGTATCCCAAAATAGTGCCTCATAATGCGGGTAGAGTCCCCTGCCAACTCCCCTTGCATTCCTCCAGACCCAGAAAAAGTCTAAGTCAACTTTTTGGAGAACCATAGAAAATGGGTGAAAATGAAGAAATGTATCCCAAAATAGTGCCTCATAATGCGGGTAGAGTCCCATCAAACTCCCATTGCATTCCTCCAGACTCAGAAAAAGTATAAGTCAACTTTTTGGAGAACCATAGAAAATGGGTGAAAATGTAAAATGTATCCCAAAATAGTGCCTCATAATGCGGGTAGAGTCCCCTGCCAACTCCCCTTGCATTCCTCCAGATTAAGAAAAAGTCTAAGTCAACTTTTTGGAGAACCATAGAAATGGGTGAAAATGAAAAAATGTATCACAAAATAGTGCCTCATAATGCGGGTAGAGTCCCATCAAACTCCCATTGCATTCCTCCAGACTCAGAAAAAGTCTAAGTCAACTTTTTGGAGAACCATAGAAAATGGGTGAAAATGAAGAAATGTATCCCAAAATAGTGCCTCATCATGCGGGTAGAGTTCCCTGCCAACTCCCCTTGCATTCCTCCAGATTCAGAAAAAGTCTAAGTCAAGTTTTTGGAGAACCATAGAAAATGGGTGAAAATGAATAAATGTATCCCAAAATAGTGCCTCATAATGCGGGTAGAGTCCCATCAAACTCCCATTGCATTCCTCCAGACTCAGAAAAAGTCTAAGTCAACTTTTTGGAGAACTATAGAAAATGGGTGAAAATGAAAAATGTATCCCAAAATAGTGCCTCATAATGTCGGTAGAGTCCCCTGCCAACTCCCCTTGCATTCCTCCAGATTCAGAAAAATTCTAAGTCAACTTTTTGGAGAACCATAGAAAATGGGTGAAAATGAATAAATTTATCCCAAAATAGTGCCTCATAATCCGGGTAGAGTCCCATCAAACTCCCCTTGCATTCCTCCAGACTCAGAAAAAGTCTAAGTCAACTTTTTGGAGAACCATAGAAAATGGGTGAAAATGAAAAATGTATCCCAAAATAGTGCCTCATAATGCGGGTAGAGTCCCCTGCCAACTCCCCTTGCATTCCTCCAGATTAAGAAAAAGTCTAAGTCAACTTTTTGGAGAACCATAGAAATGGGTGAAAATGAAAAAATGTATCAGAAAATAGTGCCTCATAATGCGGGTAGAGTCCCCTGCCAACTCCCCTTGCATTCCTCCAGACTCAGAAAAAGTCTAAGTTAACTTTTTGAAGAACCATAAAAAAGGGCTAAAAGTGTTAAAAATGTATCCCAAAATAGTGCCTCATAAGGCAGGTAGAGTCCCATCAAACTCCCCTTGCATTCCTCCAGACTCAGAAAAAGTCTAAGTCAACTTTTTGGAGAACCATAGAAATGGGTGCAAGTGAAAAAATGTATCCTAAAATAGTGCCTCATAATGCGGGTAGAGTCCCCTGCCAACTCCCCTTGCATTCCTCCAGGCTCAGAAAAAGTCTAAGTCAACTTTTTGGAGAACCATAAAAAGGGCTAAATGTGTTAAAATGTATCCCAAAATAGTGCCTCATAATGCGGGTAGAGTCCCCTGCCAACTCCCCTTGCATTCCTCCAAACCCAGAAAAAGTCTAAGTCAACTTTTTGGAGAACCATAGAAAATGGGTGAAAATGAAGAAATGTATCCCAAAATAGTGCCTCATAATGCGGGTAGAGTCCCCTGCCAACTCCCCTTGCATTCCTCCAGACTCAGAAAAAGTCTAAGTTAACTTTTTGAAGAACCATAAAAAAGGGCTAAAAGTGTTAAAATGTATCCCAAAATAGTGCCTCATAATGCGGTTAGAGTCCCCTGCCAACTCCCCTTGCATTCCTCCAGACTCAGAAAAAGTCTAAGTCAAGTTTTCGGAGAAGCATAGAAATGGGTGAAAATGAAAAAATGTATCACAAAATAGTGCCTCATAATGCGGGTAGAGTCCCATCAAACTCCCATTGCATTCCTCCAGACTCAGAAAAAGTCTAAGTCAAGTTTTCGGAGAACCATAGAAATGGGTGAAAATGAAAAAATGTATCCCAAAATAGTCCCTCATAATGCGGGTAGAGTCCCCTGCCAACTCCCCTTGCATTCCTCCAGATTAAGAAAAAGTCTAAGTCAACTTTTTGGAGAACCATACAAATGGGTGAAAATTTTAAAAATGTATCACAAAATAGTGCCTCATAATGCGGGTAGAGTCCCCTGCCAACTCCCCTTGCATTCCTCCAGACTCAGAAAAAGTCTAAGTCAACTTTTTGGAGAACCTTAGAAAATGGGTGAAAATGAACAAATGTATCCCAAAATAGTGCCTCATAAGGCAGGTAGAGTCCCATCAAACTCCCCTTGCATTCCTCCAAACTCAAAAAAAGTCTAATTCAACTTTTTGGAGAACCATAGAAATGAGTGAAAATGAAAAAATGTATCCCAAAATAGTGCCTCATAAGGCAGGTAGAGTCCCATCAAACTCCCATTGCATTCCTCCAGACTCAGAAAAAGTCTAAGTCAACTTTTTGGAGAACCATAGAAAATGGGTGAAAATGAAGAAATGTATCCCAAAATAGTGGCTCATCATGCGGGTAGAGTCCCCTGCCAACTCCCCTTGCATTCCTCCAGATTAAGAAAAAGTCTAAGTCAACTTTTTGGAGAACCATAGAAATGGGTGAAAATGAAAAAATGTATCACAAAATAGTGCCTCATAATGCGGGTAGAGTCCCCTGCCAACTCCCCTTGCATTCTTCCAGATTAAGAAAAAGTCTAAGTCAACTTTTTGGAGAACCATAGAAAATGGGTGAAAATGAAAAAATGTATCTCAAAATCTTGCCTCATAATGCGGGTAGAGTCCCTTGCCAACTCCCCTTGCATTCCTCCAGACTCAGAAAAAGTCTAAGTCAACTTTTTGGAGAACCATAAAAAAGGGCTAAAAGTGTTAAAATGTATCCCAAAATAGTGCCTCATAATGCGGGTAGAGTCCCCTGCCAACTCCCCTTGCATTCCTCCAGACTCAGAAAAAGTCTAAGTCAACTTTTTGGAGAACCATAGAAATGGGTGAAAATGAAAAAATGTCTCAGAAAATAGTGCCTCATAATGCGGGTAGAGTCCCCTGCCAACTCCCCTTGCATTCCTCCAGATTAAGAAAAAGTCTAAGTCAACTTTTTGGAGAACCATAGAAATGGGTGAAAATGAAAAAATGTCTCAGAAAATAGTGCCTCATAATGCGGGTAGAGTCCCCTGCCAACTCCCCTTGCATTCCTCCAGATTAAGAAAAAGTCTAAGTCAACTTTTTGGAGAACCATAGAAATGGGTGCAAGTGAAAAAATGTATCCTAAAATAGTGCCTCATAATGCGGGTAGAGTCCCCTGCCAACTCCCCTTGCATTCCTCCAGGCTCAGAAAAAGTCTAAGTCAACTTTTTGGAGAACCATAAAAAGGGCTAAATGTGTTAAAATGTATCCCAAAATAGTGCCTCATAATGCGGGTAGAGTCCCCTGCCAACTCCCCTTGCATTCCTCCAAACCCAGAAAAAGTCTAAGTCAACTTTTTGGAGAACCATAGAAAATGGGTGAAAATGAAGAAATGTATCCCAAAATAGTGCCTCATAATGCGGGTAGAGTCCCCTGCCAACTCCCCTTGCATTCCTCCAGACTCAGAAAAAGTCTAAGTTAACTTTTTGAAGAACCATAAAAAAGGGCTAAAAGTGTTAAAATGTATCCCAAAATAGTGCCTCATAATGCGGTTAGAGTCCCCTGCCAACTCCCCTTGCATTCCTCCAGACTCAGAAAAAGTCTAAGTCAAGTTTTCGGAGAAGCATAGAAATGGGTGAAAATGAAAAAATGTATCACAAAATAGTGCCTCATAATGCGGGTAGAGTCCCATCAAACTCCCATTGCATTCCTCCAGACTCAGAAAAAGTCTAAGTCAAGTTTTCGGAGAACCATAGAAATGGGTGAAAATGAAAAAATGTATCCCAAAATAGTCCCTCATAATGCGGGTAGAGTCCCCTGCCAACTCCCCTTGCATTCCTCCAGATTAAGAAAAAGTCTAAGTCAACTTTTTGGAGAACCATACAAATGGGTGAAAATTTTAAAAATGTATCACAAAATAGTGCCTCATAATGCGGGTAGAGTCCCCTGCCAACTCCCCTTGCATTCCTCCAGACTCAGAAAAAGTCTAAGTCAACTTTTTGGAGAACCTTAGAAAATGGGTGAAAATGAACAAATGTATCCCAAAATAGTGCCTCATAAGGCAGGTAGAGTCCCATCAAACTCCCCTTGCATTCCTCCAAACTCAAAAAAAGTCTAATTCAACTTTTTGGAGAACCATAGAAATGAGTGAAAATGAAAAAATGTATCCCAAAATAGTGCCTCATAAGGCAGGTAGAGTCCCATCAAACTCCCATTGCATTCCTCCAGACTCAGAAAAAGTCTAAGTCAACTTTTTGGAGAACCATAGAAAATGGGTGAAAATGAAGAAATGTATCCCAAAATAGTGGCTCATCATGCGGGTAGAGTCCCCTGCCAACTCCCCTTGCATTCCTCCAGATTAAGAAAAAGTCTAAGTCAACTTTTTGGAGAACCATAGAAATGGGTGAAAATGAAAAAATGTATCACAAAATAGTGCCTCATAATGCGGGTAGAGTCCCCTGCCAACTCCCCTTGCATTCTTCCAGATTAAGAAAAAGTCTAAGTCAACTTTTTGGAGAACCATAGAAAATGGGTGAAAATGAAAAAATGTATCTCAAAATCTTGCCTCATAATGCGGGTAGAGTCCCTTGCCAACTCCCCTTGCATTCCTCCAGACTCAGAAAAAGTCTAAGTCAACTTTTTGGAGAACCATAAAAAAGGGCTAAAAGTGTTAAAATGTATCCCAAAATAGTGCCTCATAATGCGGGTAGAGTCCCCTGCCAACTCCCCTTGCATTCCTCCAGACTCAGAAAAAGTCTAAGTCAACTTTTTGGAGAACCATAGAAATGGGTGAAAATGAAAAAATGTCTCAGAAAATAGTGCCTCATAATGCGGGTAGAGTCCCCTGCCAACTCCCCTTGCATTCCTCCAGATTAAGAAAAAGTCTAAGTCAACTTTTTGGAGAACCATAGAAATGGGTGAAAATGAAAAAATGTCTCAGAAAATAGTGCCTCATAATGCGGGTAGAGTCCCCTGCCAACTCCCCTTGCATTCCTCCAGATTAAGAAAAAGTCTAAGTCAACTTTTTGGAGAACCATAGAAATGGGTGCAAATGAAAAAATGTATCCTAAAATAGTGCCTCATAATGCGGGTAGAGTCCCCTGCCAACTCCCCTTGCATTCCTCCAGACTCAGAAAAAGTCCAAGTCAACTTTTTGGAGAACCATAAAAAGGGCTAAAAGTGTTAAAATGTATCCCAAAATAGTGCCTCATAATGCGGGTAGAGTCCCCTGCCAACTCCCCTTGCATTCCTCCAGACCCAGAAAAAGTCTAAGTCAACTTTTTGGAGAACCATAGAAAATGGGTGAAAATGAAGAAATGTATCCCAAAATAGTGCCTCATAATGCGGGTAGAGTCCCATCAAACTCCCATTGCATTCCTCCAGACTCAGAAAAAGTATAAGTCAACTTTTTGGAGAACCATAGAAAATGGGTGAAAATGTAAAATGTATCCCAAAATAGTGCCTCATAATGCGGGTAGAGTCCCCTGCCAACTCCCCTTGCATTCCTCCAGATTAAGAAAAAGTCTAAGTCAACTTTTTGGAGAACCATAGAAATGGGTGAAAATGAAAAAATGTATCACAAAATAGTGCCTCATAATGCGGGTAGAGTCCCATCAAACTCCCATTGCATTCCTCCAGACTCAGAAAAAGTCTAAGTCAACTTTTTGGAGAACCATAGAAAATGGGTGAAAATGAAGAAATGTATCCCAAAATAGTGCCTCATCATGCGGGTAGAGTTCCCTGCCAACTCCCCTTGCATTCCTCCAGATTCAGAAAAAGTCTAAGTCAAGTTTTTGGAGAACCATAGAAAATGGGTGAAAATGAATAAATGTATCCCAAAATAGTGCCTCATAATGCGGGTAGAGTCCCATCAAACTCCCATTGCATTCCTCCAGACTCAGAAAAAGTCTAAGTCAACTTTTTGGAGAACTATAGAAAATGGGTGAAAATGAAAAATGTATCCCAAAATAGTGCCTCATAATGTCGGTAGAGTCCCCTGCCAACTCCCCTTGCATTCCTCCAGATTCAGAAAAATTCTAAGTCAACTTTTTGGAGAACCATAGAAAATGGGTGAAAATGAATAAATTTATCCCAAAATAGTGCCTCATAATCCGGGTAGAGTCCCATCAAACTCCCCTTGCATTCCTCCAGACTCAGAAAAAGTCTAAGTCAACTTTTTGGAGAACCATAGAAAATGGGTGAAAATGAAAAATGTATCCCAAAATAGTGCCTCATAATGCGGGTAGAGTCCCCTGCCAACTCCCCTTGCATTCCTCCAGATTAAGAAAAAGTCTAAGTCAACTTTTTGGAGAACCATAGAAATGGGTGAAAATGAAAAAATGTATCAGAAAATAGTGCCTCATAATGCGGGTAGAGTCCCCTGCCAACTCCCCTTGCATTCCTCCAGACTCAGAAAAAGTCTAAGTTAACTTTTTGAAGAACCATAAAAAAGGGCTAAAAGTGTTAAAAATGTATCCCAAAATAGTGCCTCATAAGGCAGGTAGAGTCCCATCAAACTCCCCTTGCATTCCTCCAGACTCAGAAAAAGTCTAAGTCAACTTTTTGGAGAACCATAGAAATGGGTGCAAGTGAAAAAATGTATCCTAAAATAGTGCCTCATAATGCGGGTAGAGTCCCCTGCCAACTCCCCTTGCATTCCTCCAGGCTCAGAAAAAGTCTAAGTCAACTTTTTGGAGAACCATAAAAAGGGCTAAATGTGTTAAAATGTATCCCAAAATAGTGCCTCATAATGCGGGTAGAGTCCCCTGCCAACTCCCCTTGCATTCCTCCAAACCCAGAAAAAGTCTAAGTCAACTTTTTGGAGAACCATAGAAAATGGGTGAAAATGAAGAAATGTATCCCAAAATAGTGCCTCATAATGCGGGTAGAGTCCCCTGCCAACTCCCCTTGCATTCCTCCAGACTCAGAAAAAGTCTAAGTTAACTTTTTGAAGAACCATAAAAAAGGGCTAAAAGTGTTAAAATGTATCCCAAAATAGTGCCTCATAATGCGGTTAGAGTCCCCTGCCAACTCCCCTTGCATTCCTCCAGACTCAGAAAAAGTCTAAGTCAAGTTTTCGGAGAAGCATAGAAATGGGTGAAAATGAAAAAATGTATCACAAAATAGTGCCTCATAATGCGGGTAGAGTCCCATCAAACTCCCATTGCATTCCTCCAGACTCAGAAAAAGTCTAAGTCAACTTTTGGGAGAACCATAGAAAATGGGTGAAAATGAAAAATGTATCCCAAAATAGTGCCTCATAATGCGGGTAGAGTCCCCTGCCAACTCCCCTTGCATTCCTCCAGATTAAGAAAAAGTCTAAGTCAACTTTTTGGAGAACCATAGAAATGGGTGAAAATGAAAAAATGTATCAGAAAATAGTGCCTCATAATGCGGGTAGAGTCCCCTGCCAACTCCCATTGCATTCCTCCAGACTCAGAAAAAGTCTAAGTCAAGTTTTCGGAGAACCATAGAAATGGGTGAAAATGAAAAAATGTATCACAAAATAGTGCCTCATAATGCGGGTAGAGTCCCATCAAACTCCCATTGCATTCCTCCAGACTCAGAAAAAGTCTAAGTCAACTTTTTGGAGAACCATAGAAAATGGGTGAAAATGAAAAATGTATCCCAAAATAGTGCCTCATAATGCGGGTAGAGTCCCCTGCCAACTCCCCTTGCATTCCTCCAGATTAAGAAAAAGTCTAAGTCAACTTTTTGGAGAACCATAGAAATGGGTGAAAATGAAAAAATGTATCAGAAAATAGTGCCTCATAACGCGGGTAGAGTCCCCTGCCAACTCCCCTTGCATTCCTCCAGACTCAGAAAAAGTCTAAGTTAACTTTTTGAAGAACCATAAAAAAGGGCTAAAAGTGTTAAAATGTATCCCAAAATAGTGCCTCATAAGGCAGGTAGAGTCCCATCAAACTCCCCTTGCATTCCTCCAGACTCAGAAAAAGTCTAAGTCAAGTTTTCGGAGAACCATAGAAATGGGTGAAAATGAAAAAATGTATCCCAAAATAGTCCCTCATAATGCGGGTAGAGTCCCCTGCCAACTCCCCTTGCATTCCTCCAGATTAAGAAAAAGTCTAAGTCAACTTTTTGGAGAACCATACAAATGGGTGAACATTTTAAAAATGTATCACAAAATAGTGCCTCATAATGCGGGTAGAGTCCCCTGCCAACTCCCCTTGCATTCCTCCAGACTCAGAAAAAGTCTAAGTCAACTTTTTGGAGAACCTTAGAAAATGGGTGAAAATGAACAAATGTATCCCAAAATAGTGCCTCATAAGGCAGGTAGAGTCCCATCAAACTCCCCTTGCATTCCTCCAAACTCAAAAAAAGTCTAATTCAACTTTTTGGAGAACCATAGAAATGAGTGAAAATGAAAAAATGTATCCCAAAATAGTGCCTCATAAGGCAGGTAGAGTCCCATCAAACTCCCATTGCATTCCTCCAGACTCAGAAAAAGTCTAAGTCAACTTTTTGGAGAACCATAGAAAATGGGTGAAAATGAAGAAATGTATCCCAAAATAGTGGCTCATCATGCGGGTAGAGTCCCCTGCCAACTCCCCTTGCATTCCTCCAGATTCAGAAAAAGTCTAAGTCAACTTTTTGGAGAACCATAGAAAATGGGTGAAAATGAATACATTTATCCCAAAATAGTGCCTCATAATGCGGGTAGAGTCCCATAAAACTCCCATTGCATTCCTCCAGACTCAGAAAAAGTCTAAGTCAACTTTTTGGAGAACCATAGAAAATGGGTGAAAATGAAAAATGTATCCCAAAATAGTGCCTCATAATGCGGGTAGAGTCCCATCAAACTCCCATTGCATTCCTCCAGATTCAGAAAAAGTCTAAGTCAAATTTTTGGAGAACCATAGAAAATGGATGAAAATGAATAAATGTATCCCAAAATAGTGCCTCATAATGCGGTTAGAGTCCCCTGCCAACTCCCCTTGCATTCCTCCAGACTCAGAAAAAGTCTAATTCAAGTTTTTGGAGAACCATAGAAATGGGTGAAAATGAAAAAATGTATCAGAAAATAGTGCCTCATAATGCGGGTAGAGTCCCCTGCCAACTCCCCTTGCATTCCTCCAGACTCAGAAAAAGTCTAAGTTAACTTTTTGAAGAACCATAAAAAAAGGCTAAAAGTGTTAAAATGTATCCCAAAATAGTGCCTCATAATGCGGTTAGAGTCCCCTGCCAACTCCCCTTGCATTCCTCCAGACTCCGAAAAAGTCTAAGTCAAGTTTTCGGAGAACTATATAAATGGGTGAAAATGAAAAAATATATCCCAAAATAGTCCCTCATAATGCGGATAGAGTCCCCTGCCAACTCCCCTTGCATTCCTCCAGATTAAGAAAAAGTCTAAGTCAACTTTTTGGAGAACCATAGAAATGGGTGAAAATGAAAAAATGTATCACAAAATAGTGCCTCATAATGCGGGTAGAGTCCCCTGCCAACTCCCCTTGCATTCTTCCAGATTAAGAAAAAGTCTAAGTCAACTTTTTGGAGAACCATAGAAAATGGGTGAAAATGAAAAAATGTATCTCAAAATCTTGCCTCATAATGCGGGTAGAGTCCCTTGCCAACTCCCCTTGCATTCCTCCAGACTCAGAAAAAGTCTAAGTCAACTTTTTGGAGAACCATAAAAAAGGGCTAA
This sequence comes from Notothenia rossii, assembly GCF_949606895.1. Lineage (NCBI taxonomy): Eukaryota > Metazoa > Chordata > Actinopteri > Perciformes > Nototheniidae > Notothenia > Notothenia rossii. Next base: position 240,074 of record NW_027639744.1, read on the forward strand.
AAGTGTTAAAATGTATCCCAAAATAGTGCCTCATAATGCGGGTAGAGTCCCCTGCCAACTCCCCTTGCATTCCTCCAGACTCAGAAAAAGTCTAAGTCAACTTTTTGGAGAACCATAGAAATGGGTGAAAATGAAAAAATGTCTCAGAAAATAGTGCCTCATAATGCGGGTAGAGTCCCCTGCCAACTCCCCTTGCATTCCTCCAGATTAAGAAAAAGTCTAAGTCAACTTTTTGGAGAACCATAGAAATGGGTGAAAATGAAAAAATGTCTCAGAAAATAGTGCCTCATAATGCGGGTAGAGTCCCCTGCCAACTCCCCTTGCATTCCTCCAGATTAAGAAAAAGTCTAAGTCAACTTTTTGGAGAACCATAGAAATGGGTGCAAATGAAAAAATGTATCCTAAAATAGTGCCTCATAATGCGGGTAGAGTCCCCTGCCAACTCCCCTTGCATTCCTCCAGACTCAGAAAAAGTCCAAGTCAACTTTTTGGAGAACCATAAAAAGGGCTAAAAGTGTTAAAATGTATCCCAAAATAGTGCCTCATAATGCGGGTAGAGTCCCCTGCCAACTCCCCTTGCATTCCTCCAGACCCAGAAAAAGTCTAAGTCAACTTTTTGGAGAACCATAGAAAATGGGTGAAAATGAAGAAATGTATCCCAAAATAGTGCCTCATAATGCGGGTAGAGTCCCATCAAACTCCCATTGCATTCCTCCAGACTCAGAAAAAGTATAAGTCAACTTTTTGGAGAACCATAGAAAAGGGCTAAAAGTGTTAAAATGTATCCCAAAATAGTGCCTCATAATGCGGTTAGAGTCCCCTGCCAACTCCCCTTGCATTCCTCCAGACTCAGAAAAAGTCTAAGTCAAGTTTTCGGAGAAGCATAGAAATGGGTGAAAATGAAAAAATGTATCACAAAATAGTGCCTCATAATGCGGGTAGAGTCCCATCAAACTCCCATTGCATTCCTCCAGACTCAGAAAAAGTCTAAGTCAACTTTTGGGAGAACCATAGAAAATGGGTGAAAATGAAAAATGTATCCCAAAATAGTGCCTCATAATGCGGGTAGAGTCCCCTGCCAACTCCCCTTGCATTCCTCCAGATTAAGAAAAAGTCTAAGTCAACTTTTTGGAGAACCATAGAAATGGGTGAAAATGAAAAAATGTATCAGAAAATAGTGCCTCATAATGCGGGTAGAGTCCCCTGCCAACTCCCATTGCATTCCTCCAGACTCAGAAAAAGTCTAAGTCAAGTTTTCGGAGAACCATAGAAATGGGTGAAAATGAAAAAATGTATCACAAAATAGTGCCTCATAATGCGGGTAGAGTCCCATCAAACTCCCATTGCATTCCTCCAGACTCAGAAAAAGTCTAAGTCAACTTTTTGGAGAACCATAGAAAATGGGTGAAAATGAAAAATGTATCCCAAAATAGTGCCTCATAATGCGGGTAGAGTCCCCTGCCAACTCCCCTTGCATTCCTCCAGATTAAGAAAAAGTCTAAGTCAACTTTTTGGAGAACCATAGAAATGGGTGAAAATGAAAAAATGTATCAGAAAATAGTGCCTCATAACGCGGGTAGAGTCCCCTGCCAACTCCCCTTGCATTCCTCCAGACTCAGAAAAAGTCTAAGTTAACTTTTTGAAGAACCATAAAAAAGGGCTAAAAGTGTTAAAATGTATCCCAAAATAGTGCCTCATAAGGCAGGTAGAATCCCATCAAACTCCCCTTGCATTCCTCCAGACTCAGAAAAAGTCTAAGTCAAGTTTTCGGAGAACCATAGAAATGGGTGAAAATGAAAAAATGTATCCCAAAATAGTCCCTCATAATGCGGGTAGAGTCCCCTGCCAACTCCCCTTGCATTCCTCCAGATTAAGAAAAAGTCTAAGTCAACTTTTTGGAGAACCATACAAATGGGTGAACATTTTAAAAATGTATCACAAAATAGTGCCTCATAATGCGGGTAGAGTCCCCTGCCAACTCCCCTTGCATTCCTCCAGACTCAGAAAAAGTCTAAGTCAACTTTTTGGAGAACCTTAGAAAATGGGTGAAAATGAACAAATGTATCCCAAAATAGTGCCTCATAAGGCAGGTAGAGTCCCATCAAACTCCCCTTGCATTCCTCCAAACTCAAAAAAAGTCTAATTCAACTTTTTGGAGAACCATAGAAATGAGTGAAAATGAAAAAATGTATCCCAAAATAGTGCCTCATAAGGCAGGTAGAGTCCCATCAAACTCCCATTGCATTCCTCCAGACTCAGAAAAAGTCTAAGTCAACTTTTTGGAGAACCATAGAAAATGGGTGAAAATGAAGAAATGTATCCCAAAATAGTGGCTCATCATGCGGGTAGAGTCCCCTGCCAACTCCCCTTGCATTCCTCCAGATTCAGAAAAAGTCTAAGTCAACTTTTTGGAGAACCATAGAAAATGGGTGAAAATGAATAAATTTATCCCAAAATAGTGCCTCATAATGCGGGTAGAGTCCCATAAAACTCCCATTGCATTCCTCCAGACTCAGAAAAAGTCTAAGTCAACTTTTTGGAGAACCATAGAAAATGGGTGAAAATGAAAAATGTATCCCAAAATAGTGCCTCATAATGCGGGTAGAGTCCCATCAAACTCCCATTGCATTCCTCCAGATTCAGAAAAAGTCTAAGTCAAATTTTTGGAGAACCATAGAAAATGGATGAAAATGAATAAATGTATCCCAAAATAGTGCCTCATAATGCGGTTAGAGTCCCCTGCCAACTCCCCTTGCATTCCTCCAGACTCAGAAAAAGTCTAATTCAAGTTTTTGGAGAACCATAGAAATGGGTGAAAATGAAAAAATGTATCAGAAAATAGTGCCTCATAATGCGGGTAGAGTCCCCTGCCAACTCCCCTTGCATTCCTCCAGACTCAGAAAAAGTCTAAGTTAACTTTTTGAAGAACCATAAAAAAAGGCTAAAAGTGTTAAAATGTATCCCAAAATAGTGCCTCATAATGCGGTTAGAGTCCCCTGCCAACTCCCCTTGCATTCCTCCAGACTCCGAAAAAGTCTAAGTCAAGTTTTCGGAGAACTATATAAATGGGTGAAAATGAAAAAATATATCCCAAAATAGTCCCTCATAATGCGGATAGAGTCCCCTGCCAACTCCCCTTGCATTCCTCCAGATTAAGAAAAAGTCTAAGTCAACTTTTTGGAGAACCATAGAAATGGGTGAAAATGAAAAAATGTATCACAAAATAGTGCCTCATAATGCGGGTAGAGTCCCCTGCCAACTCCCCTTGCATTCTTCCAGATTAAGAAAAAGTCTAAGTCAACTTTTTGGAGAACCATAGAAAATGGGTGAAAATGAAAAAATGTATCTCAAAATCTTGCCTCATAATGCGGGTAGAGTCCCTTGCCAACTCCCCTTGCATTCCTCCAGACTCAGAAAAAGTCTAAGTCAACTTTTTGGAGAACCATAAAAAAGGGCTAAAAGTGTTAAAATGTATCCCAAAATAGTGCCTCATAATGCGGGTAGAGTCCCCTGCCAACTCCCCTTGCATTCCTCCAGACTCAGAAAAAGTCTAAGTCAACTTTTTGGAGAACCATAGAAATGGGTGAAAATGAAAAAATGTCTCAGAAAATAGTGCCTCATAATGCGGGTAGAGTCCCCTGCCAACTCCCCTTGCATTCCTCCAGATTAAGAAAAAGTCTAAGTCAACTTTTTGGAGAACCATAGAAATGGGTGAAAATGAAAAAATGTCTCAGAAAATAGTGCCTCATAATGCGGGTAGAGTCCCCTGCCAACTCCCCTTGCATTCCTCCAGATTAAGAAAAAGTCTAAGTCAACTTTTTGGAGAACCATAGAAATGGGTGCAAATGAAAAAATGTATCCTAAAATAGTGCCTCATAATGCGGGTAGAGTCCCCTGCCAACTCCCCTTGCATTCCTCCAGACTCAGAAAAAGTCCAAGTCAACTTTTTGGAGAACCATAAAAAGGGCTAAAAGTGTTAAAATGTATCCCAAAATAGTGCCTCATAATGCGGGTAGAGTCCCCTGCCAACTCCCCTTGCATTCCTCCAGACCCAGAAAAAGTCTAAGTCAACTTTTTGGAGAACCATAGAAAATGGGTGAAAATGAAGAAATGTATCCCAAAATAGTGCCTCATAATGCGGGTAGAGTCCCATCAAACTCCCATTGCATTCCTCCAGACTCAGAAAAAGTATAAGTCAACTTTTTGGAGAACCATAGAAAATGGGTGAAAATGTAAAATGTATCCCAAAATAGTGCCTCATAATGCGGGTAGAGTCCCCTGCCAACTCCCCTTGCATTCCTCCAGATTAAGAAAAAGTCTAAGTCAACTTTTTGGAGAACCATAGAAATGGGTGAAAATGAAAAAATGTATCACAAAATAGTGCCTCATAATGCGGGTAGAGTCCCATCAAACTCCCATTGCATTCCTCCAGACTCAGAAAAAGTCTAAGTCAACTTTTTGGAGAACCATAGAAAATGGGTGAAAATGAAGAAATGTATCCCAAAATAGTGCCTCATCATGCGGGTAGAGTTCCCTGCCAACTCCCCTTGCATTCCTCCAGATTCAGAAAAAGTCTAAGTCAAGTTTTTGGAGAACCATAGAAAATGGGTGAAAATGAATAAATGTATCCCAAAATAGTGCCTCATAATGCGGGTAGAGTCCCATCAAACTCCCATTGCATTCCTCCAGACTCAGAAAAAGTCTAAGTCAACTTTTTGGAGAACTATAGAAAATGGGTGAAAATGAAAAATGTATCCCAAAATAGTGCCTCATAATGTCGGTAGAGTCCCCTGCCAACTCCCCTTGCATTCCTCCAGATTCAGAAAAATTCTAAGTCAACTTTTTGGAGAACCATAGAAAATGGGTGAAAATGAATAAATTTATCCCAAAATAGTGCCTCATAATCCGGGTAGAGTCCCATCAAACTCCCCTTGCATTCCTCCAGACTCAGAAAAAGTCTAAGTCAACTTTTTGGAGAACCATAGAAAATGGGTGAAAATGAAAAATGTATCCCAAAATAGTGCCTCATAATGCGGGTAGAGTCCCCTGCCAACTCCCCTTGCATTCCTCCAGATTAAGAAAAAGTCTAAGTCAACTTTTTGGAGAACCATAGAAATGGGTGAAAATGAAAAAATGTATCAGAAAATAGTGCCTCATAATGCGGGTAGAGTCCCCTGCCAACTCCCCTTGCATTCCTCCAGACTCAGAAAAAGTCTAAGTTAACTTTTTGAAGAACCATAAAAAAGGGCTAAAAGTGTTAAAAATGTATCCCAAAATAGTGCCTCATAAGGCAGGTAGAGTCCCATCAAACTCCCCTTGCATTCCTCCAGACTCAGAAAAAGTCTAAGTCAACTTTTTGGAGAACCATAGAAATGGGTGCAAGTGAAAAAATGTATCCTAAAATAGTGCCTCATAATGCGGGTAGAGTCCCCTGCCAACTCCCCTTGCATTCCTCCAGGCTCAGAAAAAGTCTAAGTCAACTTTTTGGAGAACCATAAAAAGGGCTAAATGTGTTAAAATGTATCCCAAAATAGTGCCTCATAATGCGGGTAGAGTCCCCTGCCAACTCCCCTTGCATTCCTCCAAACCCAGAAAAAGTCTAAGTCAACTTTTTGGAGAACCATAGAAAATGGGTGAAAATGAAGAAATGTATCCCAAAATAGTGCCTCATAATGCGGGTAGAGTCCCCTGCCAACTCCCCTTGCATTCCTCCAGACTCAGAAAAAGTCTAAGTTAACTTTTTGAAGAACCATAAAAAAGGGCTAAAAGTGTTAAAATGTATCCCAAAATAGTGCCTCATAATGCGGTTAGAGTCCCCTGCCAACTCCCCTTGCATTCCTCCAGACTCAGAAAAAGTCTAAGTCAAGTTTTCGGAGAAGCATAGAAATGGGTGAAAATGAAAAAATGTATCACAAAATAGTGCCTCATAATGCGGGTAGAGTCCCATCAAACTCCCATTGCATTCCTCCAGACTCAGAAAAAGTCTAAGTCAACTTTTGGGAGAACCATAGAAAATGGGTGAAAATGAAAAATGTATCCCAAAATAGTGCCTCATAATGCGGGTAGAGTCCCCTGCCAACTCCCCTTGCATTCCTCCAGATTAAGAAAAAGTCTAAGTCAACTTTTTGGAGAACCATAGAAATGGGTGAAAATGAAAAAATGTATCAGAAAATAGTGCCTCATAATGCGGGTAGAGTCCCCTGCCAACTCCCATTGCATTCCTCCAGACTCAGAAAAAGTCTAAGTCAAGTTTTCGGAGAACCATAGAAATGGGTGAAAATGAAAAAATGTATCACAAAATAGTGCCTCATAATGCGGGTAGAGTCCCATCAAACTCCCATTGCATTCCTCCAGACTCAGAAAAAGTCTAAGTCAACTTTTTGGAGAACCATAGAAAATGGGTGAAAATGAAAAATGTATCCCAAAATAGTGCCTCATAATGCGGGTAGAGTCCCCTGCCAACTCCCCTTGCATTCCTCCAGATTAAGAAAAAGTCTAAGTCAACTTTTTGGAGAACCATAGAAATGGGTGAAAATGAAAAAATGTATCAGAAAATAGTGCCTCATAACGCGGGTAGAGTCCCCTGCCAACTCCCCTTGCATTCCTCCAGACTCAGAAAAAGTCTAAGTTAACTTTTTGAAGAACCATAAAAAAGGGCTAAAAGTGTTAAAATGTATCCCAAAATAGTGCCTCATAAGGCAGGTAGAGTCCCATCAAACTCCCCTTGCATTCCTCCAGACTCAGAAAAAGTCTAAGTCAAGTTTTCGGAGAACCATAGAAATGGGTGAAAATGAAAAAATGTATCCCAAAATAGTCCCTCATAATGCGGGTAGAGTCCCCTGCCAACTCCCCTTGCATTCCTCCAGATTAAGAAAAAGTCTAAGTCAACTTTTTGGAGAACCATACAAATGGGTGAACATTTTAAAAATGTATCACAAAATAGTGCCTCATAATGCGGGTAGAGTCCCCTGCCAACTCCCCTTGCATTCCTCCAGACTCAGAAAAAGTCTAAGTCAACTTTTTGGAGAACCTTAGAAAATGGGTGAAAATGAACAAATGTATCCCAAAATAGTGCCTCATAAGGCAGGTAGAGTCCCATCAAACTCCCCTTGCATTCCTCCAAACTCAAAAAAAGTCTAATTCAACTTTTTGGAGAACCATAGAAATGAGTGAAAATGAAAAAATGTATCCCAAAATAGTGCCTCATAAGGCAGGTAGAGTCCCATCAAACTCCCATTGCATTCCTCCAGACTCAGAAAAAGTCTAAGTCAACTTTTTGGAGAACCATAGAAAATGGGTGAAAATGAAGAAATGTATCCCAAAATAGTGGCTCATCATGCGGGTAGAGTCCCCTGCCAACTCCCCTTGCATTCCTCCAGATTCAGAAAAAGTCTAAGTCAACTTTTTGGAGAACCATAGAAAATGGGTGAAAATGAATAAATTTATCCCAAAATAGTGCCTCATAATGCGGGTAGAGTCCCATAAAACTCCCATTGCATTCCTCCAGACTCAGAAAAAGTCTAAGTCAACTTTTTGGAGAACCATAGAAAATGGGTGAAAATGAAAAATGTATCCCAAAATAGTGCCTCATAATGCGGGTAGAGTCCCATCAAACTCCCATTGCATTCCTCCAGACTCAGAAAAAGTCTAAGTCAACTTTTTGGAGAACCATAGAAAATGGGTGAAAATTAAAAATGTATCCCAAAATAGTGCCTCATAATGCGGGTAGAGTCCCCTGCCAACTCCCATTGCATTCCTCCAGATTCAGAAAAAGTCTAAGTCAAATTTTTGGAGAACCATAGAAAATGGATGAAAATGAATAAATGTATCCCAAAATAGTGCCTCATAATGCGGTTAGAGTCCCCTGCCAACTCCCCTTGCATTCCTCCAGACTCAGAAAAAGTCTAATTCAAGTTTTTGGAGAACCATAGAAATGGGTGAAAATGAAAAAATGTATCAGAAAATAGTGCCTCATAATGCGGGTAGAGTCCCCTGCCAACTCCCCTTGCATTCCTCCAGACTCAGAAAAAGTCTAAGTTAACTTTTTGAAGAACAATAAAAAAAGGCTAAAAGTGTTAAAATGTATCCCAAAATAGTGCCTCATAATGCGGTTAGAGTCCCCTGCCAACTCCCCTTGCATTCCTCCAGACTCCGAAAAAGTCTAAGTCAAGTTTTCGGAGAACTATATAAATGGGTGAAAATGAAAAAATATATCCCAAAATAGTCCCTCATAATGCGGATAGAGTCCCCTGCCAACTCCCCTTGCATTCCTCCAGATTAAGAAAAAGTCTAAGTCAACTTTTTGGAGAACCATAGAAATGGGTGAAAATGAAAAAATGTATCACAAAATAGTGCCTCATAATGCGGGTAGAGTCCCCTGCCAACTCCCCTTGCATTCTTCCAGATTAAGAAAAAGTCTAAGTCAACTTTTTGGAGAACCATAGAAAATGGGTGAAAATGAAAACATGTATCTCAAAATCTTGCCTCATAATGCGGGTAGAGTCCCTTGCCAACTCCCCTTGCATTCCTCCAGACTCAGAAAAAGTCTAAGTCAACTTTTTGGAGAACCATAAAAAAGGGCTAAAAGTGTTAAAATGTATCCCAAAATAGTGCCTCATAATGCGGGTAGAGTCCCCTGCCAACTCCCCTTGCATTCCTCCAGACTCAGAAAAAGTCTAAGTCAACTTTTTGGAGAACCATAGAAATGGGTGAAAATGAAAAAATGTCTCAGAAAATAGTGCCTCATAATGCGGGTAGAGTCCCCTGCCAACTCCCCTTGCATTCCTCCAGATTAAGAAAAAGTCTAAGTCAACTTTTTGGAGAACCATAGAAATGGGTGAAAATGAAAAAATGTCTCAGAAAATAGTGCCTCATAATGCGGGTAGAGTCCCCTGCCAACTCCCCTTGCATTCCTCCAGATTAAGAAAAAGTCTAAGTCAACTTTTTGGAGAACCATAGAAATGGGTGCAAATGAAAAAATGTATCCTAAAATAGTGCCTCATAATGCGGGTAGAGTCCCATCAAACTCCCATTGCATTCCTCCAGACTCAGAAAAAGTCTAAGTCAACTTTTTGGAGAACCATAGAAAATGGGTGAAAATGAATAAATTTATCCCAAAATAGTGCCTCATAATCCGGGTAGAGTCCCATCAAACTCCCCTTGCATTCCTCCAGACTCAGAAAAAGTCTAAGTCAACTTTTTGGAGAACCATAGAAAATGGGTGAAAATGAAAAATGTATCCCAAAATAGTGCCTCATAATGCGGGTAGAGTCCCCTGCCAACTCCCCTTGCATTCCTCCAGATTAAGAAAAAGTCTAAGTCAACTTTTTGGAGAACCATAGAAATGGGTGAAAATGAAAAAATGTATCAGAAAATAGTGCCTCATAATGCGGGTAGAGTCCCCTGCCAACTCCCCTTGCATTCCTCCAGACTCAGAAAAAGTCTAAGTTAACTTTTTGAAGAACCATAAAAAAGGGCTAAAAGTGTTAAAAATGTATCCCAAAATAGTGCCTCATAAGGCAGGTAGAGTCCCATCAAACTCCCCTTGCATTCCTCCAGACTCAGAAAAAGTCTAAGTCAACTTTTTGGAGAACCATAGAAATGGGTGCAAGTGAAAAAATGTATCCTAAAATAGTGCCTCATAATGCGGGTAGAGTCCCCTGCCAACTCCCCTTGCATTCCTCCAGGCTCAGAAAAAGTCTAAGTCAACTTTTTGGAGAACCATAAAAAGGGCTAAATGTGTTAAAATGTATCCCAAAATAGTGCCTCATAATGCGGGTAGAGTCCCCTGCCAACTCCCCTTGCATTCCTCCAAACCCAGAAAAAGTCTAAGTCAACTTTTTGGAGAACCATAGAAAATGGGTGAAAATGAAGAAATGTATCCCAAAATAGTGCCTCATAATGCGGGTAGAGTCCCCTGCCAACTCCCCTTGCATTCCTCCAGACTCAGAAAAAGTCTAAGTTAACTTTTTGAAGAACCATAAAAAAGGGCTAAAAGTGTTAAAATGTATCCCAAAATAGTGCCTCATAATGCGGTTAGAGTCCCCTGCCAACTCCCCTTGCATTCCTCCAGATTAAGAAAAAGTCTAAGTCAACTTTTTGGAGAACCATAGAAATGGGTGAAAATGAAAAAATGTATCAGAAAATAGTGCCTCATAATGCGGGTAGAGTCCCCTGCCAACTCCCATTGCATTCCTCCAGACTCAGAAAAAGTCTAAGTCAAGTTTTCGGAGAACCATAGAAATGGGTGAAAATGAAAAAATGTATCACAAAATAGTGCCTCATAATGCGGGTAGAGTCCCATCAAACTCCCATTGCATTCCTCCAGACTCAGAAAAAGTCTAAGTCAACTTTTTGGAGAACCATAGAAAATGGGTGAAAATGAAAAATGTATCCCAAAATAGTGCCTCATAATGCGGGTAGAGTCCCCTGCCAACTCCCCTTGCATTCCTCCAGATTAAGAAAAAGTCTAAGTCAACTTTTTGGAGAACCATAGAAATGGGTGAAAATGAACAAATGTATCAGAAAATAGTGCCTCATAACGCGGGTAGAGTCCCCTGCCAACTCCCCTTGCATTCCTCCAGACTCAGAAAAAGTCTAAGTTAACTTTTTGAAGAACCATAAAAAAGGGCTAAAAGTGTTAAAATGTATCCCAAAATAGTGCCTCATAAGGCAGGTAGAGTCCCATCAAACTCCCCTTGCATTCCTCCAGACTCAGAAAAAGTCTAAGTCAAGTTTTCGGAGAACCATAGAAATGGGTGAAAATGAAAAAATGTATCCCAAAATAGTCCCTCATAATGCGGGTAGAGTCCCCTGCCAACTCCCCTTGCATTCCTCCAGATTAAGAAAAAGTCTAAGTCAACTTTTTGGAGAACCATACAAATGGGTGAAAATTTTAAAAATGTATCACAAAATAGTGCCTCATAATGCGGGTAGAGTCCCCTGCCAACTCCCCTTGCATTCCTCCAGACTCAGAAAAAGTCTAAGTCAACTTTTTGGAGAACCTTAGAAAATGGGTGAAAATGAACAAATGTATCCCAAAATAGTGCCTCATAAGGCAGGTAGAGTCCCATCAAACTCCCCTTGCATTCCTCCAAACTCAAAAAAAGTCTAATTCAACTTTTTGGAGAACCATAGAAATGAGTGAAAATGAAAAAATGTATCCCAAAATAGTGCCTCATAAGGCAGGTAGAGTCCCATCAAACTCCCATTGCATTCCTCCAGACTCAGAAAAAGTCTAAGTCAACTTTTTGGAGAACCATAGAAAATGGGTGAAAATGAAGAAATGTATCCCAAAATAGTGGCTCATCATGCGGGTAGAGTCCCCTGCCAACTCCCCTTGCATTCCTCCAGATTCAGAAAAAGTCTAAGTCAACTTTTTGGAGAACCATAGAAAATGGGTGAAAATGAATAAATTTATCCCAAAATAGTGCCTCATAATGCGGGTAGAGTCCCATAAAACTCCCATTGCATTCCTCCAGACTCAGAAAAAGTCTAAGTCAACTTTTTGGAGAACCATAGAAAATGGGTGAAAATGAAAAATGTATCCCAAAATAGTGCCTCATAATGCGGGTAGAGTCCCATCAAACTCCCATTGCATTCCTCCAGACTCAGAAAAAGTCTAAGTCAACTTTTTGGAGAACCATAGAAAATGGGTGAAAATTAAAAATGTATCCCAAAATAGTGCCTCATAATGCGGGTAGAGTCCCCTGCCAACTCCCATTGCATTCCTCCAGATTCAGAAAAAGTCTAAGTCAAATTTTTGGAGAACCATAGAAAATGGATGAAAATGAATAAATGTATCCCAAAATAGTGCCTCATAATGCGGTTAGAGTCCCCTGCCAACTCCCCTTGCATTCCTCCAGACTCAGAAAAAGTCTAATTCAAGTTTTTGGAGAACCATAGAAATGGGTGAAAATGAAAAAATGTATCAGAAAATAGTGCCTCATAATGCGGGTAGAGTCCCCTGCCAACTCCCCTTGCATTCCTCCAGACTCAGAAAAAGTCTAAGTTAACTTTTTGAAGAACCATAAAAAAAGGCTAAAAGTGTTAAAATGTATCCCAAAATAGTGCCTCATAATGCGGTTAGAGTCCCCTGCCAACTCCCCTTGCATTCCTCCAGACTCCGAAAAAGTCTAAGTCAAGTTTTCGGAGAACTATATAAATGGGTGAAAATGAAAAAATATATCCCAAAATAGTCCCTCATAATGCGGATAGAGTCCCCTGCCAACTCCCCTTGCATTCCTCCAGATTAAGAAAAAGTCTAAGTCAACTTTTTGGAGAACCATAGAAATGGGTGAAAATGAAAAAATGTATCACAAAATAGTGCCTCATAATGCGGGTAGAGTCCCCTGCCAACTCCCCTTGCATTCTTCCAGATTAAGAAAAAGTCTAAGTCAACTTTTTGGAGAACCATAGAAAATGGGTGAAAATGAAAAAATGTATCTCAAAATCTTGCCTCATAATGCGGGTAGAGTCCCTTGCCAACTCCCCTTGCATTCCTCCAGACTCAGAAAAAGTCTAAGTCAACTTTTTGGAGAACCATAAAAAAGGGCTAAAAGTGTTAAAATGTATCCCAAAATAGTGCCTCATAATGCGGGTAGAGTCCCCTGCCAACTCCCCTTGCATTCCTCCAGACTCAGAAAAAGTCTAAGTCAACTTTTTGGAGAACCATAGAAATGGGTGAAAATGAAAAAATGTCTCAGAAAATAGTGCCTCATAATGCGGGTAGAGTCCCCTGCCAACTCCCCTTGCATTCCTCCAGATTAAGAAAAAGTCTAAGTCAACTTTTTGGAGAACCATAGAAATGGGTGAAAATGAAAAAATGTCTCAGAAAATAGTGCCTCATAATGCGGGTAGAGTCCCCTGCCAACTCCCCTTGCATTCCTCCAGATTAAGAAAAAGTCTAAGTCAACTTTTTGGAGAACCATAGAAATGGGTGCAAATGAAAAAATGTATCCTAAAATAGTGCCTCATAATGCGGGTAGAGTCCCCTGCCAACTCCCCTTGCATTCCTCCAGACTCAGAAAAAGTCCAAGTCAACTTTTTGGAGAACCATAAAAAGGGCTAAAAGTGTTAAAATGTATCCCAAAATAGTGCCTCATAATGCGGGTAGAGTCCCCTGCCAACTCCCCTTGCATTCCTCCAGACCCAGAAAAAGTCTAAGTCAACTTTTTGGAGAACCATAGAAAATGGGTGAAAATGAAGAAATGTATCCCAAAATAGTGCCTCATAATGCGGGTAGAGTCCCATCAAACTCCCATTGCATTCCTCCAGACTCAGAAAAAGTATAAGTCAACTTTTTGGAGAACCATAGAAAATGGGTGAAAATGTAAAATGTATCCCAAAATAGTGCCTCATAATGCGGGTAGAGTCCCCTGCCAACTCCCCTTGCATTCCTCCAGATTAAGAAAAAGTCTAAGTCAACTTTTTGGAGAACCATAGAAATGGGTGAAAATGAAAAAATGTATCACAAAATAGTGCCTCATAATGCGGGTAGAGTCCCATCAAACTCCCATTGCATTCCTCCAGACTCAGAAAAAGTCTAAGTCAACTTTTTGGAGAACCATAGAAAATGGGTGAAAATGAAGAAATGTATCCCAAAATAGTGCCTCATCATGCGGGTAGAGTTCCCTGCCAACTCCCCTTGCATTCCTCCAGATTCAGAAAAAGTCTAAGTCAAGTTTTTGGAGAACCATAGAAAATGGGTGAAAATGAATAAATGTATCCCAAAATAGTGCCTCATAATGCGGGTAGAGTCCCATCAAACTCCCATTGCATTCCTCCAGACTCAGAAAAAGTCTAAGTCAACTTTTTGGAGAACTATAGAAAATGGGTGAAAATGAAAAATGTATCCCAAAATAGTGCCTCATAATGTCGGTAGAGTCCCCTGCCAACTCCCCTTGCATTCCTCCAGATTCAGAAAAATTCTAAGTCAACTTTTTGGAGAACCATAGAAAATGGGTGAAAATGAATAAATTTATCCCTAAATAGTGCCTCATAATCCGGGTAGAGTCCCATCAAACTCCCCTTGCATTCCTCCAGACTCAGAAAAAGTCTAAGTCAACTTTTTGGAGAACCATAGAAAATGGGTGAAAATGAAAAATGTATCCCAAAATAGTGCCTCATAATGCGGGTAGAGTCCCCTGCCAACTCCCCTTGCATTCCTCCAGATTAAGAAAAAGTCTAAGTCAACTTTTTGGAGAACCATAGAAATGGGTGAAAATGAAAAAATGTATCAGAAAATAGTGCCTCATAATGCGGGTAGAGTCCCCTGCCAACTCCCCTTGCATTCCTCCAGACTCAGAAAAAGTCTAAGTTAACTTTTTGAAGAACCATAAAAAAGGGCTAAAAGTGTTAAAAATGTATCCCAAAATAGTGCCTCATAAGGCAGGTAGAGTCCCATCAAACTCCCCTTGCATTCCTCCAGACTCAGAAAAAGTCTAAGTCAACTTTTTGGAGAACCATAGAAATGGGTGCAAGTGAAAAAATGTATCCTAAAATAGTGCCTCATAATGCGGGTAGAGTCCCCTGCCAACTCCCCTTGCATTCCTCCAGGCTCAGAAAAAGTCTAAGTCAACTTTTTGGAGAACCATAAAAAGGGCTAAATGTGTTAAAATGTATCCCAAAATAGTGCCTCATAATGCGGGTAGAGTCCCCTGCCAACTCCCCTTGCATTCCTCCAAACCCAGAAAAAGTCTAAGTCAACTTTTTGGAGAACCATAGAAAATGGGTGAAAATGAAGAAATGTATCCCAAAATAGTGCCTCATAATGCGGGTAGAGTCCCCTGCCAACTCCCCTTGCATTCCTCCAGACTCAGAAAAAGTCTAAGTTAACTTTTTGAAGAACCATAAAAAAGGGCTAAAAGTGTTAAAATGTATCCCAAAATAGTGCCTCATAATGCGGTTAGAGTCCCCTGCCAACTCCCCTTGCATTCCTCCAGACTCAGAAAAAGTCTAAGTCAAGTTTTCGGAGAAGCATAGAAATGGGTGAAAATGAAAAAATGTATCACAAAATAGTGCCTCATAATGCGGGTAGAGTCCCATCAAACTCCCATTGCATTCCTCCAGACTCAGAAAAAGTCTAAGTCAAGTTTTCGGAGAACCATAGAAATGGGTGAAAATGAAAAAATGTATCCCAAAATAGTCCCTCATAATGCGGGTAGAGTCCCCTGCCAACTCCCCTTGCATTCCTCCAGATTAAGAAAAAGTCTAAGTCAACTTTTTGGAGAACCATACAAATGGGTGAAAATTTTAAAAATGTATCACAAAATAGTGCCTCATAATGCGGGTAGAGTCCCCTGCCAACTCCCCTTGCATTCCTCCAGACTCAGAAAAAGTCTAAGTCAACTTTTTGGAGAACCTTAGAAAATGGGTGAAAATGAACAAATGTATCCCAAAATAGTGCCTCATAAGGCAGGTAGAGTCCCATCAAACTCCCCTTGCATTCCTCCAAACTCAAAAAAAGTCTAATTCAACTTTTTGGAGAACCATAGAAATGAGTGAAAATGAAAAAATGTATCCCAAAATAGTGCCTCATAAGGCAGGTAGAGTCCCATCAAACTCCCATTGCATTCCTCCAGACTCAGAAAAAGTCTAAGTCAACTTTTTGGAGAACCATAGAAAATGGGTGAAAATGAAGAAATGTATCCCAAAATAGTGGCTCATCATGCGGGTAGAGTCCCCTGCCAACTCCCCTTGCATTCCTCCAGATTAAGAAAAAGTCTAAGTCAAGTTTTCGGAGAACCATAGAAATGGGTGAAAATGAAAAAATGTATCACAAAATAGTTCCTCATAATGCGGGTAGAGTCCCATCAAACTCCCATTGCATTCCTCCAGACTCAGAAAAAGTCTAAGTCAACTTTTTGGAGAACCATAGAAAATGGGTGAAAATGAAAAATGTATCCCAAAATAGTGCCTCATAATGCGGGTAGAGTCCCCTGCCAACTCCCCTTGCATTCCTCCAGATTAAGAAAAAGTCTAAGTCAACTTTTTGGAGAACCATAGAAATGGGTGAAAATGAACAAATGTATCAGAAAATAGTGCCTCATAACGCGGGTAGAGTCCCCTGCCAACTCCCCTTGCATTCCTCCAGACTCAGAAAAAGTCTAAGTTAACTTTTTGAAGAACCATAAAAAAGGGCTAAAAGTGTTAAAATGTATCCCAAAATAGTGCCTCATAAGGCAGGTAGAGTCCCATCAAACTCCCCTTGCATTCCTCCAGACTCAGAAAAAGTCTAAGTCAAGTTTTCGGAGAACCATAGAAATGGGTGAAAATGAAAAAATGTATCCCAAAATAGTCCCTCATAATGCGGGTAGAGTCCCCTGCCAACTCCCCTTGCATTCCTCCAGATTAAGAAAAAGTCTAAGTCAACTTTTTGGAGAACCATACAAATGGGTGAAAATTTTAAAAATGTATCACAAAATAGTGCCTCATAATGCGGGTAGAGTCCCCTGCCAACTCCCCTTGCATTCCTCCAGACTCAGAAAAAGTCTAAGTCAACTTTTTGGAGAACCTTAGAAAATGGGTGAAAATGAACAAATGTATCCCAAAATAGTGCCTCATAAGGCAGGTAGAGTCCCATCAAACTCCCCTTGCATTCCTCCAAACTCAAAAAAAGTCTAATTCAACTTTTTGGAGAACCATAGAAATGAGTGAAAATGAAAAAATGTATCCCAAAATAGTGCCTCATAAGGCAGGTAGAGTCCCATCAAACTCCCATTGCATTCCTCCAGACTCAGAAAAAGTCTAAGTCAACTTTTTGGAGAACCATAGAAAATGGGTGAAAATGAAGAAATGTATCCCAAAATAGTGGCTCATCATGCGGGTAGAGTCCCCTGCCAACTCCCCTTGCATTCCTCCAGATTCAGAAAAAGTCTAAGTCAACTTTTTGGAGAACCATAGAAAATGGGTGAAAATGAATAAATTTATCCCAAAATAGTGCCTCATAATGCGGGTAGAGTCCCATAAAACTCCCATTGCATTCCTCCAGACTCAGAAAAAGTCTAAGTCAAGTTTTCGGAGAACCATAGAAATGGGTGAAAATGAAAAAATGTATCCCAAAATAGTCCCTCATAATGCGGGTAGAGTCCCCTGCCAACTCCCCTTGCATTCCTCCAGATTAAGAAAAAGTCTAAGTCAACTTTTTGGAGAACCATACAAATGGGTGAAAATTTTAAAAATGTATCACAAAATAGTGCCTCATAATGCGGGTAGAGTCCCCTGCCAACTCCCCTTGCATTCCTCCAGACTCAGAAAAAGTCTAAGTCAACTTTTTGGAGAACCTTAGAAAATGGGTGAAAATGAACAAATGTATCCCAAAATAGTGCCTCATAAGGCAGGTAGAGTCCCATCAAACTCCCCTTGCATTCCTCCAAACTCAAAAAAAGTCTAATTCAACTTTTTGGAGAACCATAGAAATGAGTGAAAATGAAAAAATGTATCCCAAAATAGTGCCTCATAAGGCAGGTAGAGTCCCATCAAACTCCCATTGCATTCCTCCAGACTCAGAAAAAGTCTAAGTCAACTTTTTGGAGAACCATAGAAAATGGGTGAAAATGAAGAAATGTATCCCAAAATAGTGGCTCATCATGCGGGTAGAGTCCCCTGCCAACTCCCCTTGCATTCCTCCAGATTCAGAAAAAGTCTAAGTCAACTTTTTGGAGAACCATAGAAAATGGGTGAAAATGAATAAATTTATCCCAAAATAGTGCCTCATAATGCGGGTAGAGTCCCATAAAACTCCCATTGCATTCCTCCAGACTCAGAAAAAGTCTAAGTCAACTTTTTGGAGAACCATAGAAAATGGGTGAAAATGAAAAATGTATCCCAAAATAGTGCCTCATAATGCGGGTAGAGTCCCATCAAACTCCCATTGCATTCCTCCAGACTCAGAAAAAGTCTAAGTCAACTTTTTGGAGAACCATAGAAAATGGGTGAAAATTAAAAATGTATCCCAAAATAGTGCCTCATAATGCGGGTAGAGTCCCCTGCCAACTCCCATTGCATTCCTCCAGATTCAGAAAAAGTCTAAGTCAAATTTTTGGAGAACCATAGAAAATGGATGAAAATGAATAAATGTATCCCAAAATAGTGCCTCATAATGCGGTTAGAGTCCCCTGCCAACTCCCCTTGCATTCCTCCAGACTCAGAAAAAGTCTAAGTCAACTTTTTGGAGAACCATAGAAATGGGTGCAAGTGAAAAAATGTATCCTAAAATAGTGCCTCATAATGCGGGTAGAGTCCCCTGCCAACTCCCCTTGCATTCCTCCAGGCTCAGAAAAAGTCTAAGTCAACTTTTTGGAGAACCATAAAAAGGGCTAAATGTGTTAAAATGTATCCCAAAATAGTGCCTCATAATGCGGGTAGAGTCCCCTGCCAACTCCCCTTGCATTCCTCCAAACCCAGAAAAAGTCTAAGTCAACTTTTTGGAGAACCATAGAAAATGGGTGAAAATGAAGAAATGTATCCCAAAATAGTGCCTCATAATGCGGGTAGAGTCCCCTGCCAACTCCCCTTGCATTCCTCCAGACTCAGAAAAAGTCTAAGTTAACTTTTTGAAGAACCATAAAAAAGGGCTAAAAGTGTTAAAATGTATCCCAAAATAGTGCCTCATAATGCGGTTAGAGTCCCCTGCCAACTCCCCTTGCATTCCTCCAGACTCAGAAAAAGTCTAAGTCAAGTTTTCGGAGAAGCATAGAAATGGGTGAAAATGAAAAAATGTATCACAAAATAGTGCCTCATAATGCGGGTAGAGTCCCATCAAACTCCCATTGCATTCCTCCAGACTCAGAAAAAGTCTAAGTCAAGTTTTCGGAGAACCATAGAAATGGGTGAAAATGAAAAAATGTATCCCAAAATAGTCCCTCATAATGCGGGTAGAGTCCCCTGCCAACTCCCCTTGCATTCCTCCAGATTAAGAAAAAGTCTAAGTCAACTTTTTGGAGAACCATACAAATGGGTGAAAATTTTAAAAATGTATCACAAAATAGTGCCTCATAATGCGGGTAGAGTCCCCTGCCAACTCCCCTTGCATTCCTCCAGACTCAGAAAAAGTCTAAGTCAACTTTTTGGAGAACCTTAGAAAATGGGTGAAAATGAACAAATGTATCCCAAAATAGTGCCTCATAAGGCAGGTAGAGTCCCATCAAACTCCCCTTGCATTCCTCCAAACTCAAAAAAAGTCTAATTCAACTTTTTGGAGAACCATAGAAATGAGTGAAAATGAAAAAATGTATCCCAAAATAGTGCCTCATAAGGCAGGTAGAGTCCCATCAAACTCCCATTGCATTCCTCCAGACTCAGAAAAAGTCTAAGTCAACTTTTTGGAGAACCATAGAAAATGGGTGAAAATGAAGAAATGTATCCCAAAATAGTGGCTCATCATGCGGGTAGAGTCCCCTGCCAACTCCCCTTGCATTCCTCCAGATTAAGAAAAAGTCTAAGTCAACTTTTTGGAGAACCATAGAAATGGGTGAAAATGAAAAAATGTATCACAAAATAGTGCCTCATAATGCGGGTAGAGTCCCCTGCCAACTCCCCTTGCATTCTTCCAGATTAAGAAAAAGTCTAAGTCAACTTTTTGGAGAACCATAGAAAATGGGTGAAAATGAAAAAATGTATCTCAAAATCTTGCCTCATAATGCGGGTAGAGTCCCTTGCCAACTCCCCTTGCATTCCTCCAGACTCAGAAAAAGTCTAAGTCAACTTTTTGGAGAACCATAAAAAAGGGCTAAAAGTGTTAAAATGTATCCCAAAATAGTGCCTCATAATGCGGGTAGAGTCCCCTGCCAACTCCCCTTGCATTCCTCCAGACTCAGAAAAAGTCTAAGTCAACTTTTTGGAGAACCATAGAAATGGGTGAAAATGAAAAAATGTCTCAGAAAATAGTGCCTCATAATGCGGGTAGAGTCCCCTGCCAACTCCCCTTGCATTCCTCCAGATTAAGAAAAAGTCTAAGTCAACTTTTTGGAGAACCATAGAAATGGGTGAAAATGAAAAAATGTCTCAGAAAATAGTGCCTCATAATGCGGGTAGAGTCCCCTGCCAACTCCCCTTGCATTCCTCCAGATTAAGAAAAAGTCTAAGTCAACTTTTTGGAGAACCATAGAAATGGGTGCAAGTGAAAAAATGTATCCTAAAATAGTGCCTCATAATGCGGGTAGAGTCCCCTGCCAACTCCCCTTGCATTCCTCCAGGCTCAGAAAAAGTCTAAGTCAACTTTTTGGAGAACCATAAAAAGGGCTAAATGTGTTAAAATGTATCCCAAAATAGTGCCTCATAATGCGGGTAGAGTCCCCTGCCAACTCCCCTTGCATTCCTCCAAACCCAGAAAAAGTCTAAGTCAACTTTTTGGAGAACCATAGAAAATGGGTGAAAATGAAGAAATGTATCCCAAAATAGTGCCTCATAATGCGGGTAGAGTCCCCTGCCAACTCCCCTTGCATTCCTCCAGACTCAGAAAAAGTCTAAGTTAACTTTTTGAAGAACCATAAAAAAGGGCTAAAAGTGTTAAAATGTATCCCAAAATAGTGCCTCATAATGCGGTTAGAGTCCCCTGCCAACTCCCCTTGCATTCCTCCAGACTCAGAAAAAGTCTAAGTCAAGTTTTCGGAGAAGCATAGAAATGGGTGAAAATGAAAAAATGTATACCAAAATAGTCCCTCATAATGCGGGTAGAGTCCCCTGCCAACTCCCCTTGCATTCCTCCAGATTAAGAAAAAGTCTAAGTCAACTTTTTGGAGAACCATACAAATGGGTGAAAATTTTAAAAATGTATCACAAAATAGTGCCTCATAATGCGGGTAGAGTCCCCTGCCAACTCCCCTTGCATTCCTCCAGACTCAGAAAAAGTCTAAGTCAACTTTTTGGAGAACCTTAGAAAATGGGTGAAAATGAAAAAATGTATCCCAAAATAGTGCCTCATAAGGCAGGTAGAGTCCCATCAAACTCCCATTGCATTCCTCCAGACTCAGAAAAAGTCTAAGTCAACTTTTTGGAGAACCATAGAAAATGGGTGAAAATGAAGAAATGTATCCCAAAATAGTGGCTCATCATGCGGGTAGAGTCCCCTGCCAACTCCCCTTGCATTCCTCCAGATTAAGAAAAAGTCTAAGTCAACTTTTTGGAGAACCATAGAAATGGGTGAAAATGAAAAAATGTCTCAGAAAATAGTGCCTCATAATGCGGGTAGAGTCCCCTGCCAACTCCCCTTGCATTCCTCCAGATTAAGAAAAAGTCTAAGTCAACTTTTTGGAGAACCATAGAAATGGGTGCAAATGAAAAAATGTATCCTAAAATAGTGCCTCATAATGCGGGTAGAGTCCCCTGCCAACTCCCCTTGCATTCCTCCAGACTCAGAAAAAGTCCAAGTCAACTTTTTGGAGAACCATAAAAAGGGCTAAAAGTGTTAAAATGTATCCCAAAATAGTGCCTCATAATGCGGGTAGAGTCCCCTGCCAACTCCCCTTGCATTCCTCCAGACCCAGAAAAAGTCTAAGTCAACTTTTTGGAGAACCATAGAAAATGGGTGAAAATGAAGAAATGTATCCCAAAATAGTGCCTCATAATGCGGGTAGAGTCCCATCAAACTCCCATTGCATTCCTCCAGACTCAGAAAAAGTATAAGTCAACTTTTTGGAGAACCATAGAAAATGGGTGAAAATGTAAAATGTATCCCAAAATAGTGCCTCATAATGCGGGTAGAGTCCCCTGCCAACTCCCCTTGCATTCCTCCAGATTAAGAAAAAGTCTAAGTCAACTTTTTGGAGAACCATAGAAATGGGTGAAAATGAAAAAATGTATCACAAAATAGTGCCTCATAATGCGGGTAGAGTCCCATCAAACTCCCATTGCATTCCTCCAGACTCAGAAAAAGTCTAAGTCAACTTTTTGGAGAACCATAGAAAATGGGTGAAAATGAAGAAATGTATCCCAAAATAGTGCCTCATCATGCGGGTAGAGTTCCCTGCCAACTCCCCTTGCATTCCTCCAGATTAAGAAAAAGTCTAAGTCAACTTTTTGGAGAACCATAGAAATGGGTGAAAATGAAAAAATGTATCACAAAATAGTGCCTCATAATGCGGGTAGAGTCCCATCAAACTCCCATTGCATTCCTCCAGATTCAGAAAAAGTCTAAGTCAAGTTTTTGGAGAACCATAGAAAATGGGTGAAAATGAATAAATGTATCCCAAAATAGTGCCTCATAATGCGGGTAGAGTCCCATCAAACTCCCATTGCATTCCTCCAGACTCAGAAAAAGTCTAAGTCAACTTTTTGGAGAACTATAGAAAATGGGTGAAAATGAAAAATGTATCCCAAAATAGTGCCTCATAATGTCGGTAGAGTCCCCTGCCAACTCCCCTTGCATTCCTCCAGATTCAGAAAAATTCTAAGTCAACTTTTTGGAGAACCATAGAAAATGGGTGAAAATGAATAAATTTATCCCAAAATAGTGCCTCATAATCCGGGTAGAGTCCCATCAAACTCCCCTTGCATTCCTCCAGACTCAGAAAAAGTCTAAGTCAACTTTTTGGAGAACCATAGAAAATGGGTGAAAATGAAAAATGTATCCCAAAATAGTGCCTCATAATGCGGGTAGAGTCCCCTGCCAACTCCCCTTGCATTCCTCCAGATTAAGAAAAAGTCTAAGTCAACTTTTTGGAGAACCATAGAAATGGGTGAAAATGAAAAAATGTATCAGAAAATAGTGCCTCATAATGCGGGTAGAGTCCCCTGCCAACTCCCCTTGCATTCCTCCAGACTCAGAAAAAGTCTAAGTTAACTTTTTGAAGAACCATAAAAAAGGGCTAAAAGTGTTAAAAATGTATCCCAAAATAGTGCCTCATAAGGCAGGTAGAGTCCCATCAAACTCCCCTTGCATTCCTCCAGACTCAGAAAAAGTCTAAGTCAACTTTTTGGAGAACCATAGAAATGGGTGCAAGTGAAAAAATGTATCCTAAAATAGTGCCTCATAATGCGGGTAGAGTCCCCTGCCAACTCCCCTTGCATTCCTCCAGGCTCAGAAAAAGTCTAAGTCAACTTTTTGGAGAACCATAAAAAGGGCTAAATGTGTTAAAATGTATCCCAAAATAGTGCCTCATAATGCGGGTAGAGTCCCCTGCCAACTCCCCTTGCATTCCTCCAAACCCAGAAAAAGTCTAAGTCAACTTTTTGGAGAACCATAGAAAATGGGTGAAAATGAAGAAATGTATCCCAAAATAGTGCCTCATAATGCGGGTAGAGTCCCCTGCCAACTCCCCTTGCATTCCTCCAGACTCAGAAAAAGTCTAAGTTAACTTTTTGAAGAACCATAAAAAAGGGCTAAAAGTGTTAAAATGTATCCCAAAATAGTGCCTCATAATGCGGTTAGAGTCCCCTGCCAACTCCCCTTGCATTCCTCCAGACTCAGAAAAAGTCTAAGTCAAGTTTTCGGAGAAGCATAGAAATGGGTGAAAATGAAAAAATGTATCACAAAATAGTGCCTCATAATGCGGGTAGAGTCCCATCAAACTCCCATTGCATTCCTCCAGACTCAGAAAAAGTCTAAGTCAACTTTTGGGAGAACCATAGAAAATGGGTGAAAATGAAAAATGTATCCCAAAATAGTGCCTCATAATGCGGGTAGAGTCCCCTGCCAACTCCCCTTGCATTCCTCCAGATTAAGAAAAAGTCTAAGTCAACTTTTTGGAGAACCATAGAAATGGGTGAAAATGAAAAAATGTATCAGAAAATAGTGCCTCATAACGCGGGTAGAGTCCCCTGCCAACTCCCATTGCATTCCTCCAGACTCAGAAAAAGTCTAAGTCAAGTTTTCGGAGAACCATAGAAATGGGTGAAAATGAAAAAATGTATCACAAAATAGTGCCTCATAATGCGGGTAGAGTCCCATCAAACTCCCATTGCATTCCTCCAGACTCAGAAAAAGTCTAAGTCAACTTTTTGGAGAACCATAGAAATGGGTGAAAATGAAAAAATGTATCAGAAAATAGTGCCTCATAATGCGGGTAGAGTCCCCTGCCAACTCCCATTGCATTCCTCCAGACTCAGAAAAAGTCTAAGTCAAGTTTTCGGAGAACCATAGAAATGGGTGAAAATGAAAAAATGTATCCCAAAATAGTCCCTCATAATGCGGGTAGAGTCCCCTGCCAACTCCCCTTGCATTCCTCCAGATTAAGAAAAAGTCTAAGTCAACTTTTTGGAGAACCATACAAATGGGTGAACATTTTAAAAATGTATCACAAAATAGTGCCTCATAATGCGGGTAGAGTCCCCTGCCAACTCCCCTTGCATTCCTCCAGACTCAGAAAAAGTCTAAGTCAACTTTTTGGAGAACCTTAGAAAATGGGTGAAAATGAACAAATGTATCCCAAAATAGTGCCTCATAAGGCAGGTAGAGTCCCATCAAACTCCCCTTGCATTCCTCCAAACTCAAAAAAAGTCTAATTCAACTTTTTGGAGAACCATAGAAATGAGTGAAAATGAAAAAATGTATCCCAAAATAGTGCCTCATAAGGCAGGTAGAGTCCCATCAAACTCCCATTGCATTCCTCCAGACTCAGAAAAAGTCTAAGTCAACTTTTTGGAGAACCATAGAAAATGGGTGAAAATGAAGAAATGTATCCCAAAATAGTGGCTCATCATGCGGGTAGAGTCCCCTGCCAACTCCCCTTGCATTCCTCCAGATTCAGAAAAAGTCTAAGTCAACTTTTTGGAGAACCATAGAAAATGGGTGAAAATGAATAAATTTATCCCAAAATAGTGCCTCATAATGCGGGTAGAGTCCCATAAAACTCCCATTGCATTCCTCCAGACTCAGAAAAAGTCTAAGTCAACTTTTTGGAGAACCATAGAAAATGGGTGAAAATGAAAAATGTATCCCAAAATAGTGCCTCATAATGCGGGTAGAGTCCCATCAAACTCCCATTGCATTCCTCCAGATTCAGAAAAAGTCTAAGTCAAATTTTTGGAGAACCATAGAAAATGGATGAAAATGAATAAATGTATCCCAAAATAGTGCCTCATAATGCGGTTAGAGTCCCCTGCCAACTCCCCTTGCATTCCTCCAGACTCAGAAAAAGTCTAATTCAAGTTTTTGGAGAACCATAGAAATGGGTGAAAATGAAAAAATGTATCAGAAAATAGTGCCTCATAATGCGGGTAGAGTCCCCTGCCAACTCCCCTTGCATTCCTCCAGACTCAGAAAAAGTCTAAGTTAACTTTTTGAAGAACCATAAAAAAAGGCTAAAAGTGTTAAAATGTATCCCAAAATAGTGCCTCATAATGCGGTTAGAGTCCCCTGCCAACTCCCCTTGCATTCCTCCAGACTCCGAAAAAGTCTAAGTCAAGTTTTCGGAGAACTATATAAATGGGTGAAAATGAAAAAATATATCCCAAAATAGTCCCTCATAATGCGGATAGAGTCCCCTGCCAACTCCCCTTGCATTCCTCCAGATTAAGAAAAAGTCTAAGTCAACTTTTTGGAGAACCATAGAAATGGGTGAAAATGAAAAAATGTATCACAAAATAGTGCCTCATAATGCGGGTAGAGTCCCCTGCCAACTCCCCTTGCATTCTTCCAGATTAAGAAAAAGTCTAAGTCAACTTTTTGGAGAACCATAGAAAATGGGTGAAAATGAAAAAATGTATCTCAAAATCTTGCCTCATAATGCGGGTAGAGTCCCTTGCCAACTCCCCTTGCATTCCTCCAGACTCAGAAAAAGTCTAAGTCAACTTTTTGGAGAACCATAAAAAAGGGCTAAAAGTGTTAAAATGTATCCCAAAATAGTGCCTCATAATGCGGGTAGAGTCCCCTGCCAACTCCCCTTGCATTCCTCCAGACTCAGAAAAAGTCTAAGTCAACTTTTTGGAGAACCATAGAAATGGGTGAAAATGAAAAAATGTCTCAGAAAATAGTGCCTCATAATGCGGGTAGAGTCCCCTGCCAACTCCCCTTGCATTCCTCCAGATTAAGAAAAAGTCTAAGTCAACTTTTTGGAGAACCATAGAAATGGGTGAAAATGAAAAAATGTCTCAGAAAATAGTGCCTCATAATGCGGGTAGAGTCCCCTGCCAACTCCCCTTGCATTCCTCCAGATTAAGAAAAAGTCTAAGTCAACTTTTTGGAGAACCATAGAAATGGGTGCAAATGAAAAAATGTATCCTAAAATAGTGCCTCATAATGCGGGTAGAGTCCCCTGCCAACTCCCCTTGCATTCCTCCAGACTCAGAAAAAGTCCAAGTCAACTTTTTGGAGAACCATAAAAAGGGCTAAAAGTGTTAAAATGTATCCCAAAATAGTGCCTCATAATGCGGGTAGAGTCCCCTGCCAACTCCCCTTGCATTCCTCCAGACCCAGAAAAAGTCTAAGTCAACTTTTTGGAGAACCATAGAAAATGGGTGAAAATGAAGAAATGTATCCCAAAATAGTGCCTCATAATGCGGGTAGAGTCCCATCAAACTCCCATTGCATTCCTCCAGACTCAGAAAAAGTATAAGTCAACTTTTTGGAGAACCATAGAAAAGGGCTAAAAGTGTTAAAATGTATCCCAAAATAGTGCCTCATAATGCGGTTAGAGTCCCCTGCCAACTCCCCTTGCATTCCTCCAGACTCAGAAAAAGTCTAAGTCAAGTTTTCGGAGAAGCATAGAAATGGGTGAAAATGAAAAAATGTATCACAAAATAGTGCCTCATAATGCGGGTAGAGTCCCATCAAACTCCCATTGCATTCCTCCAGACTCAGAAAAAGTCTAAGTCAACTTTTGGGAGAACCATAGAAAATGGGTGAAAATGAAAAATGTATCCCAAAATAGTGCCTCATAATGCGGGTAGAGTCCCCTGCCAACTCCCCTTGCATTCCTCCAGATTAAGAAAAAGTCTAAGTCAACTTTTTGGAGAACCATAGAAATGGGTGAAAATGAAAAAATGTATCAGAAAATAGTGCCTCATAATGCGGGTAGAGTCCCCTGCCAACTCCCATTGCATTCCTCCAGACTCAGAAAAAGTCTAAGTCAAGTTTTCGGAGAACCATAGAAATGGGTGAAAATGAAAAAATGTATCACAAAATAGTGCCTCATAATGCGGGTAGAGTCCCATCAAACTCCCATTGCATTCCTCCAGACTCAGAAAAAGTCTAAGTCAACTTTTTGGAGAACCATAGAAAATGGGTGAAAATGAAAAATGTATCCCAAAATAGTGCCTCATAATGCGGGTAGAGTCCCCTGCCAACTCCCCTTGCATTCCTCCAGATTAAGAAAAAGTCTAAGTCAACTTTTTGGAGAACCATAGAAATGGGTGAAAATGAAAAAATGTATCAGAAAATAGTGCCTCATAACGCGGGTAGAGTCCCCTGCCAACTCCCCTTGCATTCCTCCAGACTCAGAAAAAGTCTAAGTTAACTTTTTGAAGAACCATAAAAAAGGGCTAAAAGTGTTAAAATGTATCCCAAAATAGTGCCTCATAAGGCAGGTAGAGTCCCATCAAACTCCCCTTGCATTCCTCCAGACTCAGAAAAAGTCTAAGTCAAGTTTTCGGAGAACCATAGAAATGGGTGAAAATGAAAAAATGTATCCCAAAATAGTCCCTCATAATGCGGGTAGAGTCCCCTGCCAACTCCCCTTGCATTCCTCCAGATTAAGAAAAAGTCTAAGTCAACTTTTTGGAGAACCATACAAATGGGTGAACATTTTAAAAATGTATCACAAAATAGTGCCTCATAATGCGGGTAGAGTCCCCTGCCAACTCCCCTTGCATTCCTCCAGACTCAGAAAAAGTCTAAGTCAACTTTTTGGAGAACCTTAGAAAATGGGTGAAAATGAACAAATGTATCCCAAAATAGTGCCTCATAAGGCAGGTAGAGTCCCATCAAACTCCCCTTGCATTCCTCCAAACTCAAAAAAAGTCTAATTCAACTTTTTGGAGAACCATAGAAATGAGTGAAAATGAAAAAATGTATCCCAAAATAGTGCCTCATAAGGCAGGTAGAGTCCCATCAAACTCCCATTGCATTCCTCCAGACTCAGAAAAAGTCTAAGTCAACTTTTTGGAGAACCATAGAAAATGGGTGAAAATGAAGAAATGTATCCCAAAATAGTGGCTCATCATGCGGGTAGAGTCCCCTGCCAACTCCCCTTGCATTCCTCCAGATTCAGAAAAAGTCTAAGTCAACTTTTTGGAGAACCATAGAAAATGGGTGAAAATGAATAAATTTATCCCAAAATAGTGCCTCATAATGCGGGTAGAGTCCCATAAAACTCCCATTGCATTCCTCCAGACTCAGAAAAAGTCTAAGTCAACTTTTTGGAGAACAATAGAAAATGGGTGAAAATGAAAAATGTATCCCAAAATAGTGCCTCATAATGCGGGTAGAGTCCCATCAAACTCCCATTGCATTCCTCCAGATTCAGAAAAAGTCTAAGTCAAATTTTTGGAGAACCATAGAAAATGGATGAAAATGAATAAATGTATCCCAAAATAGTGCCTCATAATGCGGTTAGAGTCCCCTGCCAACTCCCCTTGCATTCCTCCAGACTCAGAAAAAGTCTAATTCAAGTTTTTGGAGAACCATAGAAATGGGTGAAAATGAAAAAATGTATCAGAAAATAGTGCCTCATAATGCGGGTAGAGTCCCCTGCCAACTCCCCTTGCATTCCTCCAGACTCAGAAAAAGTCTAAGTTAACTTTTTGAAGAACCATAAAAAAAGGCTAAAAGTGTTAAAATGTATCCCAAAATAGTGCCTCATAATGCGGTTAGAGTCCCCTGCCAACTCCCCTTGCATTCCTCCAGACTCCGAAAAAGTCTAAGTCAAGTTTTCGGAGAACTATATAAATGGTTGAAAATGAAAAAATATATCCCAAAATAGTCCCTCATAATGCGGATAGAGTCCCCTGCCAACTCCCCTTGCATTCCTCCAGATTAAGAAAAAGTCTAAGTCAACTTTTTGGAGAACCATAGAAATGGGTGAAAATGAAAAAATGTATCACAAAATAGTGCCTCATAATGCGGGTAGAGTCCCCTGCCAACTCCCCTTGCATTCTTCCAGATTAAGAAAAAGTCTAAGTCAACTTTTTGGAGAACCATAGAAAATGGGTGAAAATGAAAAAATGTATCTCAAAATCTTGCCTCATAATGCGGGTAGAGTCCCTTGCCAACTCCCCTTGCATTCCTCCAGACTCAGAAAAAGTCTAAGTCAACTTTTTGGAGAACCATAAAAAAGGGCTAAAAGTGTTAAAATGTATCCCAAAATAGTGCCTCATAATGCGGGTAGAGTCCCCTGCCAACTCCCCTTGCATTCCTCCAGACTCAGAAAAAGTCTAAGTCAACTTTTTGGAGAACCATAGAAATGGGTGAAAATGAAAAAATGTCTCAGAAAATAGTGCCTCATAATGCGGGTAGAGTCCCCTGCCAACTCCCCTTGCATTCCTCCAGATTAAGAAAAAGTCTAAGTCAACTTTTTGGAGAACCATAGAAATGGGTGAAAATGAAAAAATGTCTCAGAAAATAGTGCCTCATAATGCGGGTAGAGTCCCCTGCCAACTCCCCTTGCATTCCTCCAGATTAAGAAAAAGTCTAAGTCAACTTTTTGGAGAACCATAGAAATGGGTGCAAATGAAAAAATGTATCCTAAAATAGTGCCTCATAATGCGGGTAGAGTCCCCTGCCAACTCCCCTTGCATTCCTCCAGACTCAGAAAAAGTCCAAGTCAACTTTTTGGAGAACCATAAAAAGGGCTAAAAGTGTTAAAATGTATCCCAAAATAGTGCCTCATAATGCGGGTAGAGTCCCCTGCCAACTCCCCTTGCATTCCTCCAGACCCAGAAAAAGTCTAAGTCAACTTTTTGGAGAACCATAGAAAATGGGTGAAAATGAAGAAATGTATCCCAAAATAGTGCCTCATAATGCGGGTAGAGTCCCATCAAACTCCCATTGCATTCCTCCAGACTCAGAAAAAGTATAAGTCAACTTTTTGGAGAACCATAGAAAATGGGTGAAAATGTAAAATGTATCCCAAAATAGTGCCTCATAATGCGGGTAGAGTCCCCTGCCAACTCCCCTTGCATTCCTCCAGATTAAGAAAAAGTCTAAGTCAACTTTTTGGAGAACCATAGAAATGGGTGAAAATGAAAAAATGTATCACAAAATAGTGCCTCATAATGCGGGTAGAGTCCCATCAAACTCCCATTGCATTCCTCCAGACTCAGAAAAAGTCTAAGTCAACTTTTTGGAGAACCATAGAAAATGGGTGAAAATGAAGAAATGTATCCCAAAATAGTGCCTCATCATGCGGGTAGAGTTCCCTGCCAACTCCCCTTGCATTCCTCCAGATTCAGAAAAAGTCTAAGTCAAGTTTTTGGAGAACCATAGAAAATGGGTGAAAATGAATAAATGTATCCCAAAATAGTGCCTCATAATGCGGGTAGAGTCCCATCAAACTCCCATTGCATTCCTCCAGACTCAGAAAAAGTCTAAGTCAACTTTTTGGAGAACTATAGAAAATGGGTGAAAATGAAAAATGTATCCCAAAATAGTGCCTCATAATGTCGGTAGAGTCCCCTGCCAACTCCCCTTGCATTCCTCCAGATTCAGAAAAATTCTAAGTCAACTTTTTGGAGAACCATAGAAAATGGGTGAAAATGAATAAATTTATCCCAAAATAGTGCCTCATAATCCGGGTAGAGTCCCATCAAACTCCCCTTGCATTCCTCCAGACTCAGAAAAAGTCTAAGTCAACTTTTTGGAGAACCATAGAAAATGGGTGAAAATGAAAAATGTATCCCAAAATAGTGCCTCATAATGCGGGTAGAGTCCCCTGCCAACTCCCCTTGCATTCCTCCAGATTAAGAAAAAGTCTAAGTCAACTTTTTGGAGAACCATAGAAATGGGTGAAAATGAAAAAATGTATCAGAAAATAGTGCCTCATAATGCGGGTAGAGTCCCCTGCCAACTCCCCTTGCATTCCTCCAGACTCAGAAAAAGTCTAAGTTAACTTTTTGAAGAACCATAAAAAAGGGCTAAAAGTGTTAAAAATGTATCCCAAAATAGTGCCTCATAAGGCAGGTAGAGTCCCATCAAACTCCCCTTGCATTCCTCCAGACTCAGAAAAAGTCTAAGTCAACTTTTTGGAGAACCATAGAAATGGGTGCAAGTGAAAAAATGTATCCTAAAATAGTGCCTCATAATGCGGGTAGAGTCCCCTGCCAACTCCCCTTGCATTCCTCCAGGCTCAGAAAAAGTCTAAGTCAACTTTTTGGAGAACCATAAAAAGGGCTAAATGTGTTAAAATGTATCCCAAAATAGTGCCTCATAATGCGGGTAGAGTCCCCTGCCAACTCCCCTTGCATTCCTCCAAACCCAGAAAAAGTCTAAGTCAACTTTTTGGAGAACCATAGAAAATGGGTGAAAATGAAGAAATGTATCCCAAAATAGTGCCTCATAATGCGGGTAGAGTCCCCTGCCAACTCCCCTTGCATTCCTCCAGACTCAGAAAAAGTCTAAGTTAACTTTTTGAAGAACCATAAAAAAGGGCTAAAAGTGTTAAAATGTATCCCAAAATAGTGCCTCATAATGCGGTTAGAGTCCCCTGCCAACTCCCCTTGCATTCCTCCAGACTCAGAAAAAGTCTAAGTCAAGTTTTCGGAGAAGCATAGAAATGGGTGAAAATGAAAAAATGTATCACAAAATAGTGCCTCATAATGCGGGTAGAGTCCCATCAAACTCCCATTGCATTCCTCCAGACTCAGAAAAAGTCTAAGTCAACTTTTGGGAGAACCATAGAAAATGGGTGAAAATGAAAAATGTATCCCAAAATAGTGCCTCATAATGCGGGTAGAGTCCCCTGCCAACTCCCCTTGCATTCCTCCAGATTAAGAAAAAGTCTAAGTCAACTTTTTGGAGAACCATAGAAATGGGTGAAAATGAAAAAATGTATCAGAAAATAGTGCCTCATAACGCGGGTAGAGTCCCCTGCCAACTCCCCTTGCATTCCTCCAGACTCAGAAAAAGTCTAAGTTAACTTTTTGAAGAACCATAAAAAAGGGCTAAAAGTGTTAAAATGTATCCCAAAATAGTGCCTCATAAGGCAGGTAGAGTCCCATCAAACTCCCCTTGCATTCTTCCAGACTCAGAAAAAGTCGAAGTCAAGTTTTCGGAGAACCATAGAAATGGGTGAAAATGAAAAAATGTATCCCAAAATAGTCCCTCATAATGCGGGTAGAGTCCCCTGCCAACTCCCCTTGCATTCCTCCAGATTAAGAAAAAGTCTAAGTCAACTTTTTGGAGAACCATACAAATGGGTGAAAATGAAAAAATGTATCACAAAATAGTGCCTTATAATGCGGGTAGAGTCCCCTGCCAACTCCCCTTGCATTCCTATAGACTCAGAAAAAGTCTAAGTCAACTTTTTGGAGAACCATAAAAAAGGGCTAAAAGTGTTAAAATGTATCCCAAAATAATGCCTCATAATGCGGGTAGAGTCCCCTGCCAACTCCCCTTGCATTCCTCCAGACTCAGAAAAAGTCTAAGTCAACTTTTTGGAGAACCTTAGAAAATGGGTGAAAATGAACAAATGTATCCCAAAATAGTGCCTCATAAGGCAGGTAGAGTCCCATCAAACTCCCCTTGCATTCCTCCAAACTCAAAAAAAGTCTAATTCAACTTTTTGGAGAACCATAGAAATGAGTGAAAATGAAAAAATGTATCCCAAAATAGTGCCTCATAAGTCAGGTAGAGTCCCATCAAACTCCCATTGCAATTCCTCCAGACTCAGAAAAAGTCTAAGTCAACTTTTTGGAGAACCATAGAAAATGGGTGAAAATGAAGAAATGTATCCCAAAATAGTGCCTCATCATGCGGGTAGAGTCCCCTGCCAACTCCCCTTGCATTCCTCCAGATTCAGAAAAAGTCTAAGTCAACTTTTTGGAGAACCATAGAAAATGGGTGAAAATGAATAAATCTATCCCAAAATATTGCCTCATAATGCGGGTAGAGTCCCATCAAACTCCCATTGCATTCCTCCAGACTCAGAAAAAGTCTAAGTCAACTTTTTGGAGAACCATAGAAAATGGGTGAAAATGAAAAATGTATCCCAAAATAGTGCCTCATAATGCGGGTAGAGTCCCATCAAACTCCCATTGCATTCCTCCAGACTCAGAAAAAGTCTAAGTCAACTTTTTGGAGAACCATAGAAATGGGTGAAAATGAAAAAATGTCTCAGAAAATAGTGCCTCATAATGCGGGTAGAGTCCCCTGCCAACTCCCCTTGCATTCCTCCAGATTAAGAAAAAGTCTAAGTCAACTTTTTGGAGAACCATAGAAATGGGTGAAAATGAAAAAATGTCTCAGAAAATAGTGCCTCATAATGCGGGTAGAGTCCCCTGCCAACTCCCCTTGCATTCCTCCAGATTAAGAAAAAGTCTAAGTCAACTTTTTGGAGAACCATACAAATGGGTGCAAATGAAAAAATGTATCCTAAAATAGTGCCTCATAATGCGGGTAGAGTCCCCTGCCAACTCCCCTTGCATTCCTCCAGACTCAGAAAAAGTCCAAGTCAACTTTTTGGAGAACCATAAAAAGGGCTAAAAGTGTTAAAATGTATCCCAAAATAGTGCCTCATAATGCGGGTAGAGTCCCCTGCCAACTCCCCTTGCATTCCTCCAGACCCAGAAAAAGTCTAAGTCAACTTTTTGGAGAACCATAGAAAATGGGTGAAAATGAAGAAATGTATCCCAAAATAGTGCCTCATAATGCGGGTAGAGTCCCATCAAACTCCCATTGCATTCCTCCAGACTCAGAAAAAGTATAAGTCAACTTTTTGGAGAACCATAGAAAATGGGTGAAAATGAAAAAATGTATCACAAAATAGTGCCTTATAATGCGGGTAGAGTCCCCTGCCAACTCCCCTTGCATTCCTCCAGACTCAGAAAAAGTCTAAGTCAACTTTTTGGAGAACCTTAGAAAATGGGTGAAAATGAACAAATGTATCCCAAAATAGTGCCTCATAGGGCAGGTAGAGTCCCATCAAACTCCCCTTGCATTCCTCCAAACTCAAAAAAAGTCTAATTCAACTTTTTGGAGAACCATAGAAATGAGTGAAAATGAAAAAATGTATCCCAAAATAGTGCCTCATAAGTCAGGTAGAGTCCCATCAAACTCCCATTGCAATTCCTCCAGACTCAGAAAAAGTCTAAGTCAACTTTTTGGAGAACCATAGAAAATGGGTGAAAATGAAGAAATGTATCCCAAAATAGTGCCTCATCATGCGGGTAGAGTCCCCTGCCAACTCCCCTTGCATTCCTCCAGATTCAGAAAAAGTCTAAGTCAACTTTTTGGAGAACCATAGAAAATGGGTGAAAATGAATAAATCTATCCCAAAATATTGCCTCATAATGCGGGTAGAGTCCCATCAAACTCCCATTGCATTCCTCCAGACTCAGAAAAAGTCTAAGTCAACTTTTTGGAGAACCATAGAAAATGGGTGAAAATGAAAAATGTATCCCAAAATAGTGCCTCATAATGCGGGTAGAGTCCCATCAAACTCCCATTGCATTCCTCCAGACTCAGAAAAAGTCTAAGTCAACTTTTTGGAGAACCATAGAAATGGGTGAAAATGAAAAAATGTCTCAGAAAATAGTGCATCATAATGCGGGTAGAGTCCCCTGCCAACTCCCCTTGCATTCCTCCAGATTAAGAAAAAGTCTAAGTCAACTTTTTGGAGAACCATAGAAATGGGTGAAAATGAAAAAATGTCTCAGAAAATAGTGCCTCATAATGCGGGTAGAGTCCCCTGCCAACTCCCCTTGCATTCCTCCAGATTAAGAAAAAGTCTAAGTCAACTTTTTGGAGAACCATAGAAATGGGTGCAAATGAAAAAATGTATCCTAAAATAGTGCCTCATAATGCGGGTAGAGTCCCCTGCCAACTCCCCTTGCATTCCTCCAGACTCAGAAAAAGTCCAAGTCAACTTTTTGGAGAACCATAAAAAGGGCTAAAAGTGTTAAAATGTATCCCAAAATAGTGCCTCATAATGCGGGTAGAGTCCCCTGCCAACTCCCCTTGCATTCCTCCAGACCCAGAAAAAGTCTAAGTCAACTTTTTGGAGAACCATAGAAAATGGGTGAAAATGAAGAAATGTATCCCAAAATAGTGCCTCATAATGCGGGTAGAGTCCCATCAAACTCCCATTGCATTCCTCCAGACTCAGAAAAAGTATAAGTCAACTTTTTGGAGAACCATAGAAAATGGGTGAAAATGTAAAATGTATCCCAAAATAGTGCCTCATAATGCGGGTAGAGTCCCCTGCCAACTCCCCTTGCATTCCTCCAGATTAAGAAAAAGTCTAAGTCAACTTTTTGGAGAACCATAGAAATGGGTGAAAATGAAAAAATGTATCACAAAATAGTGCCTCATAATGCGGGTAGAGTCCCATCAAACTCCCATTGCATTCCTCCAGACTCAGAAAAAGTCTAAGTCAACTTTTTGGAGAACCATAGAAAATGGGTGAAAATGAAGAAATGTATCCCAAAATAGTGCCTCATCATGCGGGTAGAGTCCCCTGCCAACTCCCCTTGCATTCCTCCAGATTCAGAAAAAGTCTAAGTCAAGTTTTTGGAGAACCATAGAAAATGGTTGAAAATGAATAAATGTATCCCAAAATAGTGCCTCATAATGCGGGTAGAGTCCCATCAAACTCCCATTGCATTCCTCCAGACTCAGAAAAAGTCTAAGTCAACTTTTTGGAGAACTATAGAAAATGGGTGAAAATGAAAAATGTATCCCAAAATAGTGCCTCATAATGTCGGTAGAGTCCCCTGCCAACTCCCCTTGCATTCCTCCAGATTCAGAAAAATTCTAAGTCAACTTTTTGGAGAACCATAGAAAATGGGTGAAAATGAATAAATTTATCCCAAAATAGTGCCTCATAATCCGGGTAGAGTCCCATCAAACTCCCCTTGCATTCCTCCAGACTCAGAAAAAGTCTAAGTCAACTTTTTGGAGAACCATAGAAAATGGGTGAAAATGAAAAATGTATCCCAAAATAGTGCCTCATAATGCGGGTAGAGTCCCCTGCCAACTCCCCTTGCATTCCTCCAGATTAAGAAAAAGTCTAAGTCAACTTTTTGGAGAACCATAGAAATGGGTGAAAATGAAAAAATGTATCAGAAAATAGTGCCTCATAATGCGGGTAGAGTCCCCTGCCAACTCCCCTTGCATTCCTCCAGACTCAGAAAAAGTCTAAGTTAACTTTTTGAAGAACCATAAAAAAGGGCTAAAAGTGTTAAAAATGTATCCCAAAATAGTGCCTCATAAGGCAGGTAGAGTCCCATCAAACTCCCCTTGCATTCCTCCAGACTCAGAAAAAGTCTAAGTCAACTTTTTGGAGAACCATAGAAATGGGTGCAAGTGAAAAAATGTATCCTAAAATAGTGCCTCATAATGCGGGTAGAGTCCCCTGCCAACTCCCCTTGCATTCCTCCAGGCTCAGAAAAAGTCTAAGTCAACTTTTTGGAGAACCATAAAAAGGGCTAAATGTGTTAAAATGTATCCCAAAATAGTGCCTCATAATGCGGGTAGAGTCCCCTGCCAACTCCCCTTGCATTCCTCCAAACCCAGAAAAAGTCTAAGTCAACTTTTTGGAGAACCATAGAAAATGGGTGAAAATGAAGAAATGTATCCCAAAATAGTGCCTCATAATGCGGGTAGAGTCCCCTGCCAACTCCCCTTGCATTCCTCCAGACTCAGAAAAAGTCTAAGTTAACTTTTTGAAGAACCATAAAAAAGGGCTAAAAGTGTTAAAATGTATCCCAAAATAGTGCCTCATAATGCGGTTAGAGTCCCCTGCCAACTCCCCTTGCATTCCTCCAGACTCAGAAAAAGTCTAAGTCAAGTTTTCGGAGAAGCATAGAAATGGGTGAAAATGAAAAAATGTATCACAAAATAGTGCCTCATAATGCGGGTAGAGTCCCATCAAACTCCCATTGCATTCCTCCAGACTCAGAAAAAGTCTAAGTCAACTTTTGGGAGAACCATAGAAAATGGGTGAAAATGAAAAATGTATCCCAAAATAGTGCCTCATAATGCGGGTAGAGTCCCCTGCCAACTCCCCTTGCATTCCTCCAGATTAAGAAAAAGTCTAAGTCAACTTTTTGGAGAACCATAGAAATGGGTGAAAATGAAAAAATGTATCAGAAAATAGTGCCTCATAACGCAGGTAGAGTCCCCTGCCAACTCCCCTTGCATTCCTCCAGACTCAGAAAAAGTCTAAGTTAACTTTTTGAAGAACCATAAAAAAGGGCTAAAAGTGTTAAAATGTATCCCAAAATAGTGCCTCATAAGGCAGGTAGAGTCCCATCA
Organism: Notothenia rossii; assembly: GCF_949606895.1. NCBI lineage: Eukaryota > Metazoa > Chordata > Actinopteri > Perciformes > Nototheniidae > Notothenia > Notothenia rossii. The sequence continues at coordinate 277,416 of NW_027639744.1, forward strand.
AACTCCCCTTGCATTCTTCCAGACTCAGAAAAAGTCTAAGTCAAGTTTTCGGAGAACCATAGAAATGGGTGAAAATGAAAAAATGTATCCCAAAATAGTCCCTCATAATGCGGGTAGAGTCCCCTGCCAACTCCCCTTACATTCCTCCAGATTAAGAAAAAGTCTAAGTCAACTTTTTGGAGAACCATACAAATGGGTGAAAATGAAAAAATGTATCACAAAATAGTGCCTTATAATGCGGGTAGAGTCCCCTGCCAACTCCCCTTGCATTCCTATAGACTCAGAAAAAGTCTAAGTCAACTTTTTGGAGAACCATAAAAAAGGGCTAAAAGTGTTAAAATGTATCCCAAAATAATGCCTCATAATGCGGGTAGAGTCCCCTGCCAACTCCCCTTGCATTCCTCCAGACTCAGAAAAAGTCTAAGTCAACTTTTTGGAGAACCTTAGAAAATGGGTGAAAATGAACAAATGTATCCCAAAATAGTGCCTCATAAGGCAGGTAGAGTCCCATCAAACTCCCCTTGCATTCCTCCAAACTCAAAAAAAGTCTAATTCAACTTTTTGGAGAACCATAGAAATGAGTGAAAATGAAAAAATGTATCCCAAAATAGTGCCTCATAAGGCAGGTAGAGTCCCATCAAACTCCCATTGCATTCCTCCAGACTCAGAAAAAGTCTAAGTCAACTTTTTGGAGAACCATAGAAAATGGGTGAAAATGAAGAAATGTATCCCAAAATAGTGCCTCATCATGCGGGTAGAGTCCCCTGCCAACTCCCCTTGCATTCCTCCAGATTCAGAAAAAGTCTAAGTCAACTTTTTGGAGAACCATAGAAAATGGGTGAAAATGAATAAATCTATCCCAAAATATTGCCTCATAATGCGGGTAGAGTCCCATCAAACTCCCATTGCATTCCTCCAGACTCAGAAAAAGTCTAAGTCAACTTTTTGGGGAACCATAGAAAATGGGTGAAAATGAAAAATGTATCCCAAAATAGTGCCTCATAATGCGGGTAGAGTCCCATCAAACTCCCATTGCATTCCTCCAGACTCAGAAAAAGTCTAAGTCAACTTTTTGGAGAACCATAGAAAATGGGTGAAAATTAAAAATGTATCCCAAAATAGTGCCTCATAATGCGGGTAGAGTCCCCTGCCAACTCCCCTTGCATTCCTCCAGATTAAGAAAAAGTCTAAGTCAACTTTTTGGAGAACCATAGAAAATGGATGAAAATGAATAAATGTATCCCAAAATAGTGCCTCATAATGCGGTTAGAGTCCCCTGCCAACTCCCCTTGCATTCCTCCAGACTCAGAAAAAGTCTAATTCAAGTTTTTGGAGAACCATAGAAATGGGTGAAAATGAAAAAATGTATCAGAAAATAGTGCCTCATAATGCGGGTAGAGTCCCCTGCCAACTCCCCTTGCATTCCTCCAGACTCAGAAAAAGTCTAAGTTAACTTTTTGAAGAACCATAAAAAAGGGCTAAAAGTGTTAAAATGTATCCCAAAATAGTGCCTCATAATGCGGTTAGAGTCCCCTGCCAACTCCCCTTGCATTAAACCAGACTCCGAAAAATTCTAAGTCAAGTTTTCGGAGAACTATAGAAATGGGTGAAAATGAAAAAATGTATCCCAAAATAGTCCCTCATAATGCGGATAGAGTCCCCTGCCAACTCCCCTTGCATTCCTCCAGATTAAGAAAAAGTCTAAGTCAACTTTTTGGAGAACCATAGAAATGGGTGAAAATGAAAAAATGTATCACAAAATAGTGCCTCATAATGCGGGTAGAGTCCCCTGCCAACTCCCCTTGCATTCTTCCAGATTAAGAAAAAGTCTAAGTCAACTTTTTGGAGAACCATAGAAAATGGGTGAAAATGAAAAAATGTATCTCAAAATAGTGCCTCATAATGCGGGTAGAGTCCCCTGCCAACTCCCCTTGCATTCCTCCAGATTAAGAAAAAGTCTAAGTCAACTTTTTGGAGAACCATAGAAAATGGGTGAAAATGAATAAATGTATCCCAAAATAGTGCCTCATAATGCGGGTAGAGTCCCATCAAACTCCCATTGCATTCCTCCAGACTCAGAAAAAGTCTAAGTTAACTTTTTGAAGAACCATAAAAAAGGGCTAAAAGTGTTAAAATGTATCCCTATTTAGGCGCAATGGATGTCCACTTGCGGGAGACGACAGACAGTGGTGCGGTTAGCCAAAGTGACAATGGATGTCCACTTGCGGGAGACGACAGACAGTGGTGCGGTTAGCCAAAGTGACAGACCTAATGTTAGACCAATTTACAGGCAATGGACGTCCACTCTCGGGAGAGAGACCTCCAGCATGTGTCCCTGACATGGAGACTCTGTTTATTTCACTCATCCAGGACAGAGACCGGGGAAATCTCCTCTCTGTGGCCCCTCCAAGACCCCCAAAGGACGGACCACAGACCTCCAGCATGTGTCCCTGACATGGGCACCTCCATAACCTTGCACACCGTGAGTCCCCGGACTCCCGGACTTAAGCACTCCCCCACGGACTAAACCCAGATGTTCACACCCTACAGAACTCCATGCCCCTGGTTAACCTAAAGGGGGTGGATTTTGCGGTGCTTTACCGTCGGCACATCGGTATCCATATTCGGCCTTATTCACGGCACCACCACCCCTTCTGTGGAGGATATTCTCATGCTCCTGGTAACCCTTTAAATAGTCTGATACTGTCAGGGCTCATCACCGCACTTTACAAGCCATAAATAATGTTTAAATGGTCGGGGAAAGTGTTTTTAAACGTCTGGAAGAGAGTTGTAGCCTGTCATTTTGCAGGATATCATTTAACATGTAACCTCTCCTGGAAATGCACAGAATATGTCCATTTCCAGGAGAGGTTCCATGTTAAATTATATCCTGCAAAATGACAGGCTATAAGCCAGGAAAAAGTGTTTGAAAGGCGGGGAAAAGTTGTTTAAAATAGTCGGAAAAGTGTTTTTAAACGTCTGGAAGAGAGTTGTTGCCTGTCATTTTGCAGGATATAATTTAACATGGAACCTCTCCTGGAAATGCGCAGAGTATGTCCATTTCCAGGAGAGGTTCCATGTTAAATTATATCCTGCAAAATGACAGGCTATAAGCCAGGAAAAAGTGTTTGAAAGGCGGGGAAAAGTTGTTTAAAATAGTCGGAAAAGTGTTTTTAAACGTCTGGAAGAGAGTTGTTGCCTGTCATTTTGCAGGATATCATTTAACATGGAACCTCTCCTGGAAATGCGCAGAGTATGTCCATTTCCAGGAGAGGTTCCATGTTAAATTATATCCTGCAAAATGACAGGCTATAAGCCAGGAACAAGTGTTTGAAAGGCGGGGAAAAGTTGTTTAAAATAGTCGGAAAAGTGTTTTTAAACGTCTGGAAGAGAGTTGTTGCCTGTCATTTTGCAGGATATAATTTAACATGGAACCTCTCCTGGAAATGCGCAGAGTATGTCCATTTCCAGGAGAGGTTCCATGTTAAATTATATCCTGCAAAATGACAGGCTATAAGCCAGGAAAAAGTGTTTGAAAGGCGGGGAAAAGTTGTTTAAAATACTCTGATACCTCCAGGGCGCATCACCGCATTTTACAAGCCAGGGAAGGTGTCGGAATCCTGGGTAAACATTGTTTAAATAGTCTGACACCTGGCACTGTATTTGCCCCTGGGAGAGGTTCCATGTTAAATTATATCCTGCAAAATGACAGGCTATAAGCCAGGAAAAAGTGTTTGAAAGGCGGGGAAAAGTTGTTTAAAATACTCTGATACCTCCAGGGCGCATCACCGCATTTTACAAGCCAGGGAAGGTGTCGGAATCCTGGGTAAACATTGTTTAAATAGTCTGACACCTGACACTGTATTTGCCCCTGGGAGAGGTTCCATGTTAAATTATATCCTGCAAAATGACAGGCTATAAGCCAGGAAAAAGTGTTTGAAAGGCGGGGAAAAGTTGTTTAAAATACTCTGATACCTCCAGGGCGCATCACCGCATTTTACAAGCCAGGGAAGGTGTCGGAATCCTGGGTAAACATTGTTTAAATAGTCTGACACCTGGCACTGTATTTGCCCCTGGGAAACTTCAAGGTTATATTCATGTTTTATTATTTATTTAATAATCACATGATTTTTACAAAAACAGTATACACAGTATACATATATACAATAATAATAATAATAATAATATAACAATATACATAATAAAAACATGAAAAGTGGTGAAAATGAGAAAATGTATCCGAAAATAGTGCCTCCTAATGCGGGCATGTGGACAGTAGCCACAGACTCACAGGCACACACACACATGCAGAGATCCAGGGGGCGGAGCACATGGCTTTTTTTACCCAGAAATAAGTCTATGAGAGGCGGGGAGACTCAGAGGACAGGCTGCGTCACCTCACTTTGTAACCCAGGAAAAGAGCAGGAATTCTGGCTGCGTGAGTGTTAAAAGTGCATTCATCTGTGTTAATCCGACAGCCGCAGAGGTGCTGACGCAAAGCAGGCGGAACAAATTGATTATTTGAACCAGGAATAAATGTTTGCAAGGCGGGGAAAGTGTTCCTGCAGCCCCTCCATAACGGTAATAATGATTAGAAATGATTTCCAGGGCAGAAAGCGTTTTTTAAATGTGGAAAAAAATATGTTAAACTGTTTAAAAAGCACAAAGTGATTTGAGTGCAGTTCTCATGTGTCCCCACAGGAGGGCGCGTCGTCCCAGGGAGCACAGTACATGGTGACAAGGTACGATTTATACCCTAAAATAGCATGCTAAGTGTGGGTGGATTAGTTTCAAAGCATGCACACTCTGCTCGTGTCAGACTTCCATCAAATAGACCGGGGAAAACACCTCTCATTAGCCCCTCAAAGACCACCAAAGGACGGACTAAGCAGCTCCAGCACGGCTCCCTCACATGGAGCTCAGGTTATTTCATACCTCCAGGAGAGGGACCGGGAAAACCACCTCTCTGTAGCCCCTGACAGAGCCCCAAAGGACGGACTAAGGACCTCCGGCAACAGTGGCACTTCCATAACCTCGTGCACCGTGAGACCCCGGGCCCCCGGACTTAAGCACTCCCCCACGGACTAAACCCAGATGTTCACACCCTGCAGAATCTCATGCCCCTGGTCACCTTTAAGGGGGGGTGGATTTTGCGGTGCTTTACCGTCCGAACACAAGCATCAATATTCATCCTCCTTCACAGCAGCAGCAGCAGCAGCAGCAGCAGCACCTGCCCTGCTGGAGGTTCACACTTTAACTTATTTGTATTCGTTTTTTTTTGTTCCCCTCCTCTGCCTTACACATCCTCCCACGCTCGAGCACTCCTCACTCGGACTAAACCCCTCCATGCACACCGCCAGAACCAGAACCTCACGCCCCTGGTGACCTTAAAGGTGTTTGTCTTTGTTTGTTTTTGTATTCCACATAGACAGGCAGGTGTTCAGCACCACGGACAGAGCCTGCCCGCTGCTGCTGCTGCTGCTGCTGCTGATGGAAGGTGGAACACTTTGAGTCTTTTTATTTTCTCTTTTCTCCCTGCTCCTGCACACACCTTTTGTTACCCTCCTCTGCCTTACACATCCTCCCACGCTCGAGCACTCCTCACTCGGACTAAACCCCTCCATGCACACCGCCAGAACCAGAACCTCACGCCCCTGGTGACCTTAAAGGTGTTTGTCTTTGTTAGTTTTTGTACTCCACATAGACAGGCAGGTGTTCAGCACCACGGACAGAGCGGGCCCGCTGCTGCTGCTGCTGCTGGAAGGTGGAACACTTTGAGGCTTTTTATTTTCTCTTTTCTCCCTGCTCCTGCACACACCTTTTGTTACCCTCCTCTGCCTTACACATCCTCCCACGCTCGAGCACTCCTCACTCGGACTAAACCCCTCCATGCACACCGCCAGAACCAGAACCTCACGCCCCTGGTGACCTTAAAGGTGTTTGTCTTTGTTTGTTTTTGTACTCCACATAGACAGGCAGGTGTTCAGCACCACGGACAGAGCGGGCCCGCTGCTGCTGCTGCTGGAAGGTGGAACACTTTGAGTCTTTTTATTTTCTCTTTTCTCCCTGCTCCTGCACACACCTTTTGTTCCCCTCCTCTGCCTTACACATCCTCCCACGCTCGAGCACTCCTCACTCGGACTAAACCCAGATGTTCACACCCTACAGAACTTCATGCCCCTGGTTACCCTAAAGGGGTGGATTTTGCGGTGCTTTACCGTCCGCACATCGGCATACATATTCGGCCTTATTCATGACACTACCACCCCTTCTTTGGAGGATATTGCAGGATATAATTTAACATGGAACCTCTCCTGGAAATGCACAGAGTATGTCCATTTCCAGGAGAGGTTACATGTTAAATTATATCCTGCAAAATGACAGGCACTGTATTTGCCCCTGGGAACCTTCAAGGTTATACTAATGTTTTTTTTTTATTTTTTATTTAATTATCACACCAATTTTACAAAAACAGTATACAAAATAAACATAATAACAACATGATTAACAGGGGCCTTGGGGCCATATTAGCCGTCTAACTTGTACAGTGCACCGGGGAAAAAAGGTTGAGTCCACGGCCCCTTTCCCCTCATCAGGAGTACCAATCGGTCCTGAAGAAGAGGTATCGCTGCTCTCCGCCCCTGAATCCTCTTCGGAGGTAGCTGACGGTGGTAGACCTCCTTCTGATGATGATGCTGCTGCAGCTGCTGCCGCCGCCCTGAACATGGAGCGGATCTTCAATGCCTCCTTTATTCCAGGCGTATTCGCGTAGAACCGGTCTGCAGTGCTTACGTCGTGGCACATAAACCTAGCCAGAATCGACCTGCTTTCTGGATCTTGGTGATGCTTGATATTGTCAGCCAGGGCAGTGCGCAAGATGGTGAAGGTGACGGCTGTTTCTAGCCCAGCATCAGCCCAAGCCCTCTTCAAGTGAGCATTCAGGTTCTTGGAAGCCTGCTTCCCCGATGTGAAAAGGAAGAATTCATTCTGAGGACCCGACAAGCCCTCTTTTATCCCCATCCACCGCATGACCCAGCTAAACTCCTTTATTGTAAGCACCAGCTGTGCTTCACCAAATGTCTTGGCAGTCTTGTGATCCTGCACGTGGATGATGTAGCCCTCAGCAGTGCCCCTTCTGTCCGCCTCAAAGACCTCCGTGTTGGTCATGTTTGCATACACACCCGGACGGTGGCCATACAGGAGGCTCCAATGGAGGGTTAGATAGCCATATAGCAGGTACTGGGTGATTGTGGTCGGATTGCTAGCCATCAGGTCAAGGAGATCAGGGATGCGCTTCTCAGCGGCCGCCATGGCGGCGAGAAGCTCCGCCTGGCTCGGCAGACGATCCAGCTTGTCCCTCTTCACCTTAAACTGGTGGAGAGTGACAGACTTTTTCAAATCGTTAATGTTGGCTTTCACCTCTCTGATGATGTGGGTCATATCAGACTGGGTGAGCCTGCACCCCCGGAGCTTTGATGCAGACAAGTACCTCAGGAAATGGTTCACAGTCTTCAGGAACAACAGCGATGTTGTGACTGTCCGGCCCGACTCTGAAATATACTTGCTCCAGCCACGGACCCTCTTTGTGTCTTTTAGAAACAGCCAGTCTGACAGCCGGTCAAAACCATGGGCCATGAATACTATGAAGTTCTTTATCCGGCTGACATTGGACATACAATTCTCTTTCCGTTTTACTGTCGGTGCAAGACCCTCACAATGACCTCTGTATGTCTGAATGTACGTCTCCATGCTTTTAGGCAACGTGATTTCACGCATGGTATTCCGCAGTCCCTTCCCAGTGCACCATTGATTTTGGGAAGAGGGCCAGTCCTTAGCCAGATTAGCTTTCAGCTTATTGGAGACAGACGCACGGGTCTTCTGGCATACAGGGGTCTCACTACAGGAGGCTTCTACGGACCGCATGACAGTCTGCATCGGGGTCTTGCTTCCGGAGGCTTCTGGGGACCGCATCACAGACTTGAGAGGGATCTCACTCGCAGAGGCTTCTATGGACCGCATGACAGTCTTCACTGGGGTCTCACTACCGGAGGCTTCTGGGGACCACATGACAGTCTTCACTGGGGTCTTGCTTCCGGAGGCTTCTGGGGACCGCATCACAGACTTGAGAGGGGTCTCTCTACCGGAGGCTTTGTTGGACCGCATGACAGTCTTCACCGGGGTCTTGCTTCCGGAGGCTTCTGGGGACCGCATGACAGTGTTCACCGGGGTCTCACTACCGGAGGCTTTGTCGGACCGCATGACAGTCTTCACCGGGGTCTTGCTTCCGGAGGCTTCTGGGGACCGCATCACAGACTTGAGGGGGGTCTCACTCGCAGAGGCTTCTATGGACCGCATGACAGTCTTCACCGGGGTCTTGAGAGGGGTATTGCTGCCGGAGGCTACTGAGTTCATGTCGGGGGTACTTGGGATTGCTACGCCCTTAAATCGTATACATTCTTCGTCTTCCTCAAGCAGAGCAGCAGTGGCATTCTGCTTCCTGGGTTTTAGACCCTGTTTTAGCCTGGAGCGCAGGGTCTTCACCTCATCAATGAGGGCATCCTTCTGAGCCCTCAATGCCACATTGTCCAGCCTCACCTGCATGCAGTCCTCTTCGTCACACTCGGTATGTGGGGAGAAGGGTGGAGGGTGCACCGGGTATTCCTCCTCATTGTCTATATCCAATGATGTAGCCATTCCAATGATGGGATTAGTCTCTCGGAGGTCATGGAGCAACTGCAGGGCCACACTATGCTTCAGCCTTGCCATGACCTGATGTGCCTCATCTCGGGAGAACTCAGGGTGGTCACGAGTTACATGACGGTGTAGTTTCCTCCCAGCATACGAACACCCTGTGATGGGACAGGGTTTGGTCCGAACATTTATTCTACCACTGGCCATTTTAAGAATGATGCCTCTTTCATCCAGGTTCCGCACTGCATGTTTGTGCTTAAGGTGCTTATTCAAAGCCAGATAGCGGAGGCTGCACACCGGGCATTCGGTCAACATCCTTCCAAAAACACACACAATGAATTATATTTAAATGGTTTTCTGTTTCTCCGTTTATATGCGTTAGCCAACTGCTGATTGCAACCATGGGTCCGATGCTTCAATGCAGGGAACACGGACCAAGGGGAGGACTTGGGTTACCACCTGGTTAAAATGGTCCCACCTCCGCACCAACGCGACTGGCGATGGGTCCGATACATTGATTGTTTTTTGTTTCATGGTTCTGCCACGAACTCACAAGACAGTTTTGGGTACAAAACGTGGGGGTAACAGTACCTCCGGGCGCTCCGTCCCGCTCCGGCTTTCGCCGCAGCGGGGGGAGGAGGCATTGAACCCCTCGCACCTGCCCCCGGAGGAGGCAGGGGAGTCAGGTACCCGGAGGCGCACGGTGGACGGCCAGGGCGAGACCGCCACACCGCACTGGAGTCAGAGTTCCGAGTTTTTCGAGCCAGGTCCCGGTGAAACGCAGTACGGAGCACCCGGCAGGAACCTCCAGCAGACCCCCCCGCGCGGTTCCCTCGTCCCTCGGAAGAGGCGGAGAGGTGGGTGTTTTTCATCTGCTGGCGGACTGCCGGGGAGAACGTGCTGCTCGGGAGCCAGGCTCAGAGTTAGTGGAAGTGAGAGCCCGTGCACCTGCCTTTTACAGCAGGCACGCGCTGGTATCGGGGTGGGGAGAGAAGGTAGATGCAGAGGCTGCAGAAACAGCCAGAGCCTTTCCCCTCTAACACACCCCTCATTTGGTTCATGAGCACTGGGCAGAGTCCCCTGTCAACTCTCCTTATATTCCTCCGGAGACCAGTTGGGAAATGGCAGCATCCCACTTCACCTGGTAGACCAATATCGTTAAATGAGCTCAGTAATGTACTGCACAACATCACATGGGTAAAATGAGCTATATCATGCACTGCAAAATCACATTTGGTTTATTTCCAAAAAGCCTGGAAAAAACACATATCCATCATGTCCTGTAAAATATCATTCTTTGTTTATGTCCGCTCCAGGATTACCCGTAGTTTGGATGAACCGACCGCCAAGCACCGGAAGCTGGACCCGGGGAGGAGGCCCTCCGATGGCGGGTCAAAGTTGATGATACCGCAGCTGGCTGGACACTAGCCGTAGAAGAACACCTGGGCGGGACCAGGCATGTCCCTCTTTGCAGACAAGCATATGTGCTCCCAGGAGCAGAGTCAATCACACAGTTTGGAGGAACCGACCGCCTAGCACCGGAAGCTGGACCCGGGGAGGAGGCCCTCCGATGGCGGGTCAAAGTTGATGATACCGCAGCTGGCTGGACACTAGCCGTAGAAGAACACCTGGGCGGGACCAGGCATGTCCCTCTTTGCAGACAAGCATATGTGCTCCCAGGAGCAGAGTCAATCACACAGTTTGGAGGAACCGACCGCCTAGCACCGGAAGCTGGACCCGGGGAGGAGGCCCTCCGATGGCGGGTCAAAGTTGATGATACCGCAGCTGGCTGGACACTAGCCGTAGAAGAACACCTGGGCGGGACCAGGCATGTCCCTCTTTGCAGACAAGCATATGTGCTCCCAGGAGCAGAGTCAATCACACAGTTTGGAGGAACCGACCGCCTAGCACCGGAAGCTGGACCCGGGGAGGAGGCCCTCCGATGGCGGGTCAAAGTTGATGATACCGCAGCTGGCTGGACACTAGCCGTAGAAGAACACCTGGGCGGGACCAGGCATGTCCCTCTTTGCAGACAAGCATATGTGCTCCCAGGAGCAGAGTCAAACCCGCAGTTTGGAAGAACCGACCGCCAGAGCACCGGCACGAAGCCGGGCCGGCGGAGGCCTTCCGATGGCGGGTCACGTTTGCCATTCGATCAATGTCTTTGCAGACAAGCATATATGTGGTTGTTACGCAGGATCAAATAGGTAGTTTGATGAAGTAGGGTCCTGTGCCCGGAGCAAGGCCAATTGCTGAATGCCGCAGCCGACTAAGGCCGCTATGCCACAGTGGAGGATGAGAGAAACAGGTGTTTGTTTTGCATTCCGCGGCAAAGAGGGGAGGTGGAACTTCCACCCCGCTACGGAACCTGTGGTGGGACCCCTGAGTCAGACGGTTCGTCTTGGAAACGCTTCATATCGGTCGGCCTGGGAGGTAAGAGACACGCAGGGTAACGGACACGCAGGGTTACCCCCACGCAGCCCACGCAACACGGAGGAGGCAGGGGAGTCTGGTACCCGGAGGCGCATGGCCGCAACACCGCACTGGAGTCAGGGTTTCGAGTTTTTCGAGCCAGGTCCCATTGAACGCAAGACTCCAGCAGGAGCCTCCAGCAGACCCCCCCGACGTTTCCCCCGTCCCTCCCGGCCATCAGAGTCGAACCCGCAGTTCGGAGGAACCGACCGCCAGAGCACCGGCACGAGGCCGGGCCGGCGGAGGCCCTCCGATGGCGGGTCACGTTTGCCATTCGATCAATGTCTTTGCAGACAAGCATATATGTGGTTGTTACGCAGGATCAAATCGGTAGTTTGATGAAGTAGGGTCCTGTGCCCGGAGCCTCCAGCAGACCCCCCCGACGTTTCCCTCGTCCCTCCCGGCCATCAGAGTCGAACCCGCAGTTCGGAGGAACCGACCGCCAGAGCACCGGCACGAGGCCGGGCCGGCGGAGGCCCTCCGATGGCGGGTCACGTTTGCCATTCGATCAATGTCTTTGCAGACAAGCATATATGTGGTTGTTACGCAGGATCAAATAGGTAGTTTGATGAAGTAGGGTCCTGTGCCCGGAGCAAGGCCAATTGCTGAATGCCACAGCCGACTAAGGCCGCTATGCCACAGTGGAGGATGAGAGAAACAGGTGTTTGTTTTGCATTCCGCGGCAAAGAGGGGAGGTGGAACTTCCACCCCGCTACGGAACCTGTGGTGGGACCCCTGAGTCAGACGGTTCGTCTTGGAAACGCTTCATATCGGTCGGCCTGGGAGGTAAGAGACACGCAGGGTAACGGACACGCAGGGTTACCCCCACGCAGCCCACGCAACACGGAGGAGGCAGGGGAGTCTGGTACCCGGAGGCGCATGGCCGCAACACCGCACTGGAGTCAGGGTTTCGAGTTTTTCGAGCCAGGTCCCAGTGAACGCAAGACTCCAGCAGGAGCCTCCAGCAGACCCCCCCGACGTTTCCCTCGTCCCTCCCGGCCATCAGAGTCGAACCCGCAGTTCGGAGGAACCGACCGCCAGAGCACCGGCACGAGGCCGGGCCGGCGGAGGCCCTCCGATGGCGGGTCGCGTTTGCCATTCGATCAGTGAGAAATCAGAAGAGGAAGGGGGAAGAAAAAAGACTAACTTGTCTTTTTGGAGAACCATCAAAAATGGGTGAAAATGAAAAAATGTATCCGAGAATAGTGCCCCATAAGGCGGGTAAAGTCCCCTGTCAACTCCCCTCACCTTCCTCCACACTCTGAAAAAGTCAGAGTTATTTTTTGGAGAACCATCAAAAAGGGCTAAAAGTGTTGAAATGTATCCGGGAATAGTGCCCCATAAGGCGGGTAAAGTCCCCTGTCAACTCCCCTCACCTTCCTCCACACTCTGAAAAAGTCAGAGTTATTTTTTGGAGAACCATCAAAAAGGGCTAAAAGTGTTGAAATGTATCCGGGAATAGTGCCCCATAAGGCGGGTAAAGTCCCCTGTCAACTCCCCTCACCTTCCTCCACACTCTGAAAAAGTCAGAGTTATTTTTTGGAGAACCATCAAAAAGGGCTAAAAGTGTTGAAATGTATCCGGGAATAGTGCCCCATAAGGCGGGTAAAGTCCCCTGTCAACTCCCCTCACCTTCCTCCACACTCTGAAAAAGTCAGAGTTATTTTTTGGAGAACCATCAAAAAGGGCTAAAAGTGTTGAAATGTATCCGGGAATAGTGCCCCATAAGGCGGATAAAGTCCCCTGTCAACTCCCCTCACCTTCCTCCACACTCTGAAAAAGTCAGAGTTATTTTTTGGAGAACCATCAAAAAGGGCTAAAAGTGTTGAAATGTATCCGGGAATAGTGCCCCATAAGGCGGGTAAAGTCCCCTGTCAACTCCCCTCACCTTCCTCCACACTCTGAAAAAGTCAGAGTTATTTTTTGGAGAACCATCAAAAAGGGCTAAAAGTGTTGAAATGTATCCGGGAATAGTGCCCCATAAGGCGGGTAAAGTCCCCTGTCAACTCCCCTCACCTTCCTCCACACTCTGAAAAAGTCAGAGTTATTTTTTGGAGAACCATCAAAAAGGGCTAAAAGTGTTGAAATGTATCCGGGAATAGTGCCCCATAAGGCGGATAAAGTCCCCTGTCAACTCCCCTCACCTTCCTCCACACTCTGAAAAAGTCAGAGTTATTTTTTGGAGAACCATCAAAAAGGGCTAAAAGTGTTGAAATGTATCCGAGAATAGTGCCCCATAAGGCGGATAAAGTCCCCTGTCAACTCCCCTCACCTTCCTCCACACTCTGAAAAAGTCAGAGTTATTTTTTGGAGAACCATCAAAAAGGGCTAAAAGTGTTGAAATGTATCCGAGAATAGTGCCCCATAAGGCGGATAAAGTCCCCTGTCAACTCCCCTCACCTTCCTCCACACTCTGAAAAAGTCAGAGTTATTTTTTGGAGAACCATCAAAAAGGGCTAAAAGTGTTGAAATGTATCCGAAAATAGTGCCTCATGAGGCGGATTGAGTCCCCTGTCAACTCCCCTTACCTTCCTCCAGAGCCCAGTTCAAAAACTTTAAGTTTGGTAAGAACCATGCTGGGGGGTCTCCAGGCAACAAAATGTATCCGAGCCAAAGTGCACATACAGCGGATGAATTCCTCCATGAAGTTACACAGCCGTTTTTTTTCTGAGTCCTCTCAAAAACCGGGTTTCCGATTTCGTGCAGAAGGTAGCTTGTAAAACATGAACGGTTTTTTACAACGGAGGAGGGGAAGTCTGGATTCCCCTCTCCGTTGTACCTTGCAACGGGGTAGGGGAAAAGTGTTCGGCGCTTCGTCCCGAAGCGCCGAACACTTTTCCCCTTCTCCAATTTTTCAGATCCCCTCTCCCATGTAATTTTAAAAGTTCAGTTTTTGATTATTTTAACATATAATTGACCGTTTTCTTTCATTTTTTTTTCATTCCACGGGTGGGGGCCTATGGCAGGCTGCCTATGAGCTCCCAAATTTGGCCCGGATCATCCGGGATTTGTGGGATAAGCTCCATAAACTGACAAAGTCATCCAAATATGTCGCTTTTATCGCCCAAAGATATATCATGCAAATACATTAAAATAGTAAAAGGTACAATTGTGCTCGGCATTAACCGGAATTTGATTTATATAGCCCCCAAAAAATAATTAAAAATCATTTTCGTGGGGAAAAGTGTTAAAACGCCTGATTAAAGCATTTGCGGGACCCCAGCGAGCTCCAGACTATGTGCATTGTGTCGGGGACCCTGGATAATGATAAAACACATCATTTAAATGCCAAAAACACCATTAAAAGTCACTTTTAGGGGCAAAAAACAGCCTCTGTCCACTTCGTTAACAAAGTGATGGGGAAAAGGACAAAATCGTGATTAAAGCATTTTGCGGGACCCCAGCGAGCTCCAGACTAGTTTCATTGTGTCGGGGACCCTGGAGAAATATAAAACCCATCATTTAAATGCCAAAAACACCATTAAAAGTCACTTTTAGGGGCAAAAAACAGCCTCTGTCCACTTCGTTAACAAAGTGATGGGGAAAAGGACCAAATCGTGATTAAAGCATTTTGCGGGACCCCAGCGAGCTCCAGACTAGTTTCATTGTGTCGGGGACCCTGGAGAAATATAAAACCCATCATTTAAATGCCAAAAACACCATTAAAAGTCACTTTTAGGGGCAAAAAACAGCCTCTGTCCACTTCGTTAACAAAGTGATGGGGAAAAGGACCAAATCGTGATTAAAGCATTTTGCGGGACCCCAGCGAGCTCCAGACTAGTTTCATTGTGTCGGGGACCCTGGATAATGATAAAACCCATCATTTAAATGCCAAAAACACCATTAAAAGTCACTTTTAGGGGCAAAAAACAGCCTCTGTCCACTTCGTTAACAAAGTGATGGGGAAAAGGACCAAATCGTGATTAAAGCATTTTGCGGGACCCCAGCGAGCTCCAGACTAGTTTCATTGTGTCGGGGACCCTGGATAATGATAAAACCCATCATTTAAATGCCAAAAACACCATTAAAAGTCACTTTTAGGGGCAAAAAACAGCCTCTGTCCACTTCGTTAACAAAGTGATGGGGAAAAGGACAAAATCGTGATTAAAGCATTTTGCGGGACCCCAGCGAGCTCCAGACTAGTTTCATTGTGTCGGGGACCCTGGAGAAATGTAAAACCCATCATTTAAATGCCAAAAACACCATTAAAAGTCACTTTTAGGGGCAAAAAACAGCCTCTGTCCACTTCGTTAACAAAGTGATGGGGAAAAGGACAAAATCGTGATTAAAGCATTTTGCGGGACCCCAGCGAGCTCCAGACTAGTTTCATTGTGTCGGGGACCCTGGATAATGATAAGACCCATCATTTAAATGCCAAAAACACCATTAAAAGTCACTTTTAGGGGCAAAAAACAGCCTCTGTCCACTTCGTTAACAAAGTGATGGGGAAAAGGACAAAATCGTGATTAAAGCATTTTGCGGGACCCCAGCGAGTTCCAGACTATGTGCATTGCGTCGGGGACCCTGGAGAAAGATAAAACACATCATTTAAATACAAAAAACACCATTAAAAGTCACTTTTAGGGGCAAAAAACAGCCTCTGTCCACTTCGTTAACAAAGTGATGGGGAAAAGGACCAAATCGTGATTAAAGCATTTTGCGGGAACCCAGCGAGCTCCAGACTAGTTTCATTGTGTCGGGGACCCTGGATAACGATAAAACACATCATTTAAATGCCAAAAACACCATTAAAAGTCACTTTTAGGGGCAAAAAACAGCCTCTGTCCACTTCGTTAACAAAGTGATGGGGAAAAGGACAAAATCGTGATTAAAGCATTTGCGGGACCCCAGCGAGCTCCAGACTAGTTGCATTGTCTTGGGGACCCTGGATAATGATAAGACCCATCATTTAAATGCCAAAAACACCATTAAAAGTCACTTTTAGGGGCAAAAAACAGCCTCTGTCCACTTCGTTAACAAAGTGATGGGGAAAAGGACAAAATCGTGATTAAAGCATTTTGCGGGACCCCAGCGAGCTCCAGACTAGTTTCATTGTGTCGGGGACCCTGGAGAAATATAAAACACATCATTTAAATGCCAAAAACACCATTAAAAGTCACTTTTAGGGGCAAAAAACAGCCTCTGTCCACTTCGTTAACAAACTGATAGGCAAATGGACAGAAGGGGGAACACGGCCCAGCCGCTGCTCCGCTGCTCCAGACTATGTGCATTGTGTCGGGGAGCCAGGTCAAACCCCTCCATGCACACCGCCAGAACCAGAACCTCACGACCCTGGTGACCTTAAAGGTGTTTGTCTTTGTTTGTTTTTGTATTCCACATAGACAGGCTGGGGTTCAGCACCACGCACAGAGCCTACCCGCTACCTCCAGGGCGCATCACCACATTTTACAAGCCAGGAAAGGTGCATGGATCCTGGGTAAACATTGATTAAGTGTTTTTAAATGTGTGGAACAGTGTTTTGTCACTTTCAAAACTCTCCTGTCATTGACCGGAGAATTTGGGTCGATTTTGTATTCAATCTGGCCATTTATATTCCAGTGAGACGAAGTACGTACATTGACCGGAGTGATCCCATGTTAATGTTGTCCAAATACCGGAACATTCCCTAACCCAAAATAGTGCCTCATAAGGCAGGTAGAGTCCCATCAAACTCCCCTTGCATTCCTCCAGACTCAGAAAAAGTCTAAGTCAACTTTTTGGAGAACCATAAAAAGGGCTAAAAGTGTTAAAATGTATCCCAAAATAGTGCCTCATAATGCGGGTAGAGTCCCCTGCCAACTCCCCTTGCATTCCTCCAGACCCAGAAAATGTCTAAGTCAACTTTTTGGAGAACCATAGAAATGGGTGAAAATGAAAAAATGTATCCCAAAATAGTGCCTCATAAGGCAGGTAGAGTTCCATCAAACTCCCATTGCATTCCTCCAGACTCAGAAAAAGTCTAAGTCAACTTTTTGGAGAACCATAAAAAAGGGCTAAAAGTGTTAAAATGTATCCCAAAATAGTGCCTCATAATGCAGGTAGAGTCCCCTGCCAACTCCCCTTGCATTCTTCCAGATTAAGAAAAAGTCTAAGTCAACTTTTTGGAGAACCATAGAAATGGGTGAAAATGAAAAAATGTATCAGAAAATAGTGCCTCATAATGCGGGTAGAGTCCCCTGCCAACTCCCCTTGCATTCCTCCAGACTCAGAAAAAGTCTAAGTTAACTTTTTGAAGAACCATAAAAAAGGGCTAAAAGTGTTAAAATGTATCCCAAAATAGTGCCTCATAAGGCAGGTAGAGTCCCATCAAACTCCACTTGCATTCCTTCAGACTCAGAAAAAGTCTAAGTCAACTTTTTGGAGAACCATAGAAATGGGTGCAAATGAAAAAATGTATCCTAAAATAGTGCCTCATAATGCGGGTAGAGTCCCCTGCCAACTCCCCTTGCATTCCTCCAGACTCAGAAAAAGTCCAAGTCAACTTTTTGGAGAACCATAAAAAGGGCTAAAAGTGTTAAAATGTATCCCAAAATAGTGCCTCATAATGCGGGTAGAGTCCCCTGCCAACTCCCCTTGCATTCCTCCAGACCCAGAAAAAGTCTAAGTCAACTTTTTGGAGAACCATAGAAAATGGGTGAAAATGAAGAAATGTATCCCAAAATAGTGCCTCATAATGCGGGTAGAGTCCCATCAAACTCCCATTGCATTCCTCCAGACTCAGAAAAAGTATAAGTCAACTTTTTGGAGAACCATAGAAAATGGGTGAAAATGTAAAATGTATCCCAAAATAGTGCCTCATAATGCGGGTAGAGTCCCCTGCCAACTCCCCTTGCATTCCTCCAGATTAAGAAAAAGTCTAAGTCAACTTTTTGGAGAACCATAGAAAATGGGTGAAAATGAAGAAATGTATCCCAAAATAGTGCCTCATCATGCGGGTAGAGTCCCCTGCCAACTCCCCTTGCATTCCTCCAGATTCAGAAAAAGTCTAAGTCAAGTTTTTGGAGAACCATAGAAAATGGGTGAAAATGAATAAATGTATCCCAAAATAGTGCCTCATAATGCGGGTAGAGTCCCATCAAACTCCCATTGCATTCCTCCAGACTCAGAAAAAGTCTAAGTCAACTTTTTGGAGAACTATAGAAAATGGGTGAAAATGAAAAATGTATCCCAAAATAGTGCCTCATAATGTCGGTAGAGTCCCCTGCCAACTCCCCTTGCATTCCTCCAGATTCAGAAAAATTCTAAGTCAACTTTTTGGAGAACCATAGAAAATGGGTGAAAATGAATAAATTTATCCCAAAATAGTGCCTCATAATCCGGGTAGAGTCCCATCAAACTCCCCTTGCATTCCTCCAGACTCAGAAAAAGTCTAAGTCAACTTTTTGGAGAACCATAGAAAATGGGTGAAAATGAAAAATGTATCCCAAAATAGTGCCTCATAATGCGGGTAGAGTCCCCTGCCAACTCCCCTTGCATTCCTCCAGATTAAGAAAAAGTCTAAGTCAACTTTTTGGAGAACCATAGAAATGGGTGAAAATGAAAAAATGTATCAGAAAATAGTGCCTCATAATGCGGGTAGAGTCCCCTGCCAACTCCCCTTGCATTCCTCCAGACTCAGAAAAAGTCTAAGTTAACTTTTTGAAGAACCATAAAAAAGGGCTAAAAGTGTTAAAAATGTATCCCAAAATAGTGCCTCATAAGGCAGGTAGAGTCCCATCAAACTCCCCTTGCATTCCTCCAGACTCAGAAAAAGTCTAAGTCAACTTTTTGGAGAACCATAGAAATGGGTGCAAGTGAAAAAATGTATCCTAAAATAGTGCCTCATAATGCGGGTAGAGTCCCCTGCCAACTCCCCTTGCATTCCTCCAGGCTCAGAAAAAGTCTAAGTCAACTTTTTGGAGAACCATAAAAAGGGCTAAATGTGTTAAAATGTATCCCAAAATAGTGCCTCATAATGCGGGTAGAGTCCCCTGCCAACTCCCCTTGCATTCCTCCAAACCCAGAAAAAGTCTAAGTCAACTTTTTGGAGAACCATAGAAAATGGGTGAAAATGAAGAAATGTATCCCAAAATAGTGCCTCATAATGCGGGTAGAGTCCCCTGCCAACTCCCCTTGCATTCCTCCAGACTCAGAAAAAGTCTAAGTTAACTTTTTGAAGAACCATAAAAAAGGGCTAAAAGTGTTAAAATGTATCCCAAAATAGTGCCTCATAATGCGGTTAGAGTCCCCTGCCAACTCCCCTTGCATTCCTCCAGACTCAGAAAAAGTCTAAGTCAAGTTTTCGGAGAAGCATAGAAATGGGTGAAAATGAAAAAATGTATCAAAAAATAGTGCCTCATAATGCGGGTAGAGTCCCATCAAACTCCCATTGCATTCCTCCAGACTCAGAAAAAGTCTAAGTCAACTTTTTGGAGAACCATAGAAAATGGGTGAAAATGAAAAATGTATCCCAAAATAGTGCCTCATAATGCGGGTAGAGTCCCCTGCCAACTCCCCTTGCATTCCTCCAGATTAAGAAAAAGTCGAAGTCAACTTTTTGGAGAACCATAGAAATGGGTGAAAATGAAAAAATGTATCAGAAAATAGTGCCTCATAACGCGGGTAGAGTCCCCTGCCAACTCCCCTTGCATTCCTCCAGACTCAGAAAAAGTCTAAGTTAACTTTTTGAAGAACCATAAAAAAGGGCTAAAAGTGTTAAAATGTATCCCAAAATAGTGCCTCATAAGGCAGGTAGAGTCCCATCAAACTCCCCTTGCATTCCTCCAGACTCAGAAAAAGTCTAAGTCAAGTTTTCGGAGAACCATAGAAATGGGTGAAAATGAAAAAATGTATCCCAAAATAGTCCCTCATAATGCGGGTAGAGTCCCCTGCCAACTCCCCTTGCATTCCTCCAGATTAAGAAAAAGTCTAAGTCAACTTTTTGGAGAACCATACAAATGGGTGAAAATGAAAAAATGTATCACAAAATAGTGCCTCATAATGCGGGTAGAGTCCCCTGCCAACTCCCCTTGCATTCCTATAGACTCAGAAAAAGTCTAAGTCAACTTTTTGGAGAACCATAAAAAAGGGCTAAAAGTGTTAAAATGTATCCCAAAATAATGCCTCATAATGCGGGTAGAGTCCCCTGCCAACTCCCCTTGCATTCCTCCAGACTCAGAAAAAGTCTAAGTCAACTTTTTGGAGAACCTTAGAAAATGGGTGAAAATGAACAAATGTATCCCAAAATAGTGCCTCATAAGGCAGGTAGAGTCCCATCAAACTCCCCTTGCATTCCTCCAAACTCAAAAAAAGTCTAATTCAACTTTTTGGAGAACCATAGAAATGAGTGAAAATGAAAAAATGTATCCCAAAATAGTGCCTCATAAGGCAGGTAGAGTCCCATCAAACTCCCATTGCATTCCTCCAGACTCAGAAAAAGTCTAAGTCAACTTTTTGGAGAACCATAGAAAATGGGTGAAAATGAAGAAATGTATCCCAAAATAGTGCCTCATCATGCGGGTAGAGTCCCCTGCCAACTCCCCTTGCATTCCTCCAGATTCAGAAAAAGTCTAAGTCAACTTTTTGGAGAACCATAGAAAATGGGTGAAAATGAATACATTTATCCCAAAATAGTGCCTCATAATGCGGGTAGAGTCCCATCAAACTCCCATTGCATTCCTCCAGACTCAGAAAAAGTCTAAGTCAACTTTTTGGAGAACCATAGAAAATGGGTGAAAATGAAAAATGTATCCCAAAATAGTGCCTCATAATGCGGGTAGAGTCCCATCAAACTCCCATTGCATTCCTCCAGACTCAGAAAAAGTCTAAGTCAACTTTTTGGAGAACCATAGAAATGGGTGAAAATGAAAAAATGTATCAGAAAATAGTGCCTCATAATGCGGGTAGAGTCCCCTGCCAACTCCCCTTGTATTCCTCCAGACTCAGAAAAAGTCTAAGTCAAGTTTTCGGAGAACCATAGAAATGGGTGAAAATGAAAAAATGTATCCCAAAATAGTCCCTCATAATGCGGGTAGAGTCCCCTGCCAACTCCCCTTGCATTCCTCCAGATTAAGAAAAAGTCTAAGTCAACTTTTTGGAGAACCATAGAAATGGGTGAAAATGAAAAAATGTATCACAAAATAGTGCCTCATAATGCAGGTAGAGTCCCCTGCCAACTCCCCTTGCATTCCTATAGACTCAGAAAAAGTCTAAGTCAACTTTTTGGAGAACCATAGAAATGGGTGAAAATGAAAAAATGTATCCCAAAATAGTGCCTCATAAGGCAGGTAGAGTTCCATCAAACTCCCATTGCATTCCTCCAGACTCAGAAAAAGTCTAAGTCAACTTTTTGGAGAACCATAAAAAAGGGCTAAAAGTGTTAAAATGTATCCCAAAATAGTGCCTCATAATGCGGGTAGAGTCCCCTGCCAACTCCCCTTGCATTCTTCCAGATTAAGAAAAAGTCTAAGTCAACTTTTTGGAGAACCATAGAAATGGGTGAAAATGAAAAAATGTATCAGAAAATAGTGCCTCATAATGCGGGTAGAGTCCCCTGCCAACTCCCCTTGCATTCCTCCAGACTCAGAAAAAGTCTAAGTTAACTTTTTGAAGAACCATAAAAAAGGGCTAAAAGTGTTAAAATGTATCCCAAAATAGTGCCTCATAAGGCAGGTAGAGTCCCATCAAACTCCCCTTGCATTCCTTCAGACTCAGAAAAAGTCTAAGTCAACTTTTTGGAGAACCATAGAAATGGGTGCAAATGAAAAAATGTATCCTAAAATAGTGCCTCATAATGCGGGTAGAGTCCCCTGCCAACTCCCCTTGCATTCCTCCAGACTCAGAAAAAGTCCAAGTCAACTTTTTGGAGAACCATAAAAAGGGCTAAAAGTGTTAAAATGTATCCCAAAATAGTGCCTCATAATGCGGGTAGAGTCCCCTGCCAACTCCCCTTGCATTCCTCCAGACCCAGAAAAAGTCTAAGTCAACTTTTTGGAGAACCATAGAAAATGGGTGAAAATGAAGAAATGTATCCCAAAATAGTGCCTCATAATGCGGGTAGAGTCCCATCAAACTCCCATTGCATTCCTCCAGACTCAGAAAAAGTATAAGTCAACTTTTTGGAGAACCATAGAAAATGGGTGAAAATGTAAAATGTATCCCAAAATAGTGCCTCATAAGGCAGGTAGAGTCCCATCAAACTCCCCTTGCATTCCTCCAAACTCAAAAAAAGTCTAATTCAACTTTTTGGAGAACCATAGAAATGAGTGAAAATGAAAAAATGTATCCCAAAATAGTGCCTCATAAGGCAGGTAGAGTCCCATCAAACTCCCATTGCATTCCTCCAGACTCAGAAAAAGTCTAAGTCAACTTTTTGGAGAACCATAGAAAATGGGTGAAAATGAAGAAATGTATCCCAAAATAGTGCCTCATCATGCGGGTAGAGTCCCCTGCCAACTCCCCTTGCATTCCTCCAGATTCAGAAAAAGTCTAAGTCAACTTTTTGGAGAACCATAGAAAATGGGTGAAAATGAATAAATTTATCCCAAAATAGTGCCTCATAATGCGGGTAGAGTCCCATCAAACTCCCATTGCATTCCTCCAGACTCAGAAAAAGTCTAAGTCAACTTTTTGGAGAACCATAGAAAATGGGTGAAAATGAAAAATGTATCCCAAAATAGTGCCTCATAATGCGGGTAGAGTCCCATCAAACTCCCATTGCATTCCTCCAGACTCAGAAAAAGTCTAAGTCAACTTTTTGGAGAACCATAGAAAATGGGTGAAAATTAAAAATGTATCCCAAAATAGTGCCTCATAATGCGGGTAGAGTCCCCTGCCAACTCCCCTTGCATTCCTCCAGATTCAGAAAAAGTCTAAGTCAAATTTTTGGAGAACCATAGAAAATGGATGAAAATGAATAAATGTATCCCAAAATAGTGCCTCATAATGCGGTTAGAGTCCCCTGCCAACTCCCCTTGCATTCCTCCAGACTCAGAAAAAGTCTAATTCAAGTTTTTGGAGAACCATAGAAATGGGTGAAAATGAAAAAATGTATCAGAAAATAGTGCCTCATAATGCGGGTAGAGTCCCCTGCCAACTCCCCTTGCATTCCTCCAGACTCAGAAAAAGTCTAAGTTAACTTTTTGAAGAACCATAAAAAAGGGCTAAAAGTGTTAAAATGTATCCCAAAATAGTGCCTCATAATGCGGGTAGAGTCCCCTGCCAACTCCCCTTGCATTCCTCCAGATTAAGAAAAAGTCTAAGTCAACTTTTTGGAGAACCATAGAAATGGGTGAAAATGAAAAAATGTATCAGAAAATAGTGCCTCATAATGCGGGTAGAGTCCCCTGCCAACTCCCCTTGTATTCCTCCAGACTCAGAAAAAGTCTAAGTCAAGTTTTCGGAGAACCATAGAAATGGGTGAAAATGAAAAAATGTATCCCAAAATAGTCCCTCATAATGCGGGTAGAGTCCCCTGCCAACTCCCCTTGCATTCCTCCAGATTAAGAAAAAGTCTAAGTCAACTTTTTGGAGAACCATAGAAATGGGTGAAAATGAAAAAATGTATCACAAAATAGTGCCTCATAATGCAGGTAGAGTCCCCTGCCAACTCCCCTTGCATTCCTATAGACTCAGAAAAAGTCTAAGTCAACTTTTTGGAGAACCATAGAAATGGGTGAAAATGAAAAAATGTATCCCAAAATAGTGCCTCATAAGGCAGGTAGAGTTCCATCAAACTCCCATTGCATTCCTCCAGACTCAGAAAAAGTCTAAGTCAACTTTTTGGAGAACCATAAAAAAGGGCTAAAAGTGTTAAAATGTATCCCAAAATAGTGCCTCATAATGCGGGTAGAGTCCCCATCAAACTCCCCTTGCATTCCTTCAGACTCAGAAAAAGTCTAAGTCAACTTTTTGGAGAACCATAGAAATGGGTGCAAATGAAAAAATGTATCCTAAAATAGTGCCTCATAATGCGGGTAGAGTCCCCTGCCAACTCCCCTTGCATTCCTCCAGACTCAGAAAAAGTCCAAGTCAACTTTTTGGAGAACCATAAAAAGGGCTAAAAGTGTTAAAATGTATCCCAAAATAGTGCCTCATAATGCGGGTAGAGTCCCCTGCCAACTCCCCTTGCATTCCTCCAGACCCAGAAAAAGTCTAAGTCAACTTTTTGGAGAACCATAGAAAATGGGTGAAAATGAAGAAATGTATCCCAAAATAGTGCCTCATAATGCGGGTAGAGTCCCATCAAACTCCCATTGCATTCCTCCAGACTCAGAAAAAGTATAAGTCAACTTTTTGGAGAACCATAGAAAATGGGTGAAAATGTAAAATGTATCCCAAAATAGTGCCTCATAATGCGGGTAGAGTCCCCTGCCAACTCCCCTTGCATTCCTCCAGATTAAGAAAAAGTCTAAGTCAACTTTTTGGAGAACCATAGAAATGGGTGAAAATGAAAAAATGTATCACAAAATAGTGCCTCATAATGCGGGTAGAGTCCCATCAAACTCCCATTGCATTCCTCCAGACTCAGAAAAAGTCTAAGTCAACTTTTTGGAGAACCATAGAAAATGGGTGAAAATGAAGAAATGTATCCCAAAATAGTGCCTCATCATGCGGGTAGAGTCCCCTTGCATTCCTCCAGATTCAGAAAAAGTCTAAGTCAAGTTTTTGGAGAACCATAGAAAATGGGTGAAAATGAATTAATGTATCCCAAAATAGTGCCTCATAATGCGGGTAGAGTCCCATCAAACTCCCATTGCATTCCTCCAGACTCAGAAAAAGTCTAAGTCAACTTTTTGGAGAACCATAGAAAATGGGTGAAAATGAAAAATGTATCCCAAAATAGTGCCTCATAATGCGGGTAGAGTCCCATCAAACTCCCATTGCATTCCTCCAGACTCAGAAAAAGTCTAAGTCAACTTTTTGGAGAACCATAGAAAATGGGTGAAAATGAAAAAATGTATCAGAAAATAGTGCCTCATAATGCGGGTAGAGTCCCCTGCCAACTCCCCTTGCATTCCTCCAGACTCAGAAAAAGTCTAAGTTAACTTTTTGAAGAACCATAAAAAAGGGCTAAAAGTGTTAAAATGTATCCCAAAATAGTGCCTCATAAGGCAGGTACAGTCCCATCAAACTCCCCTTGCATTCCTCCAGACTCAGAAAAAGTCTAAGTCAACTTTTTGGAGAACCATAAAAAGGGCTAAAAGTGTTAAAATGTATCCCAAAATAGTGCCTCATAATGCGGGTAGAGTCCCCTGCCAACTCCCCTTGCATTCCTCCAGACCCAGAAAATGTCTAAGTCAACTTTTTGGAGAACCATAGAAAATGGGTGAAAATGAAGAAATGTATCCCAAAATAGTGCCTCATAATGCGGTTAGAGTCCCCTGCCAACTCCCCTTGCATTCCTCCAGACTCAGAAAAAGTCTAAGTCAACTTTTTGGAGAACTATAGAAAATGGGTGAAAATGAAAAATGTATCCCAAAATAGTGCCTCATAATGTCGGTAGAGTCCCCTGCCAACTCCCCTTGCATTGCTCCAGATTCAGAAAAATTCTAAGTCAACTTTTTGGAGAACCATAGAAAATGGGTGAAAATGAATAAATTTATCCCAAAATAGTGCCTCATAATCCGGGTAGAGTCCCATCAAACTCCCATTGCATTCCTCCAGACTCAGAAAAAGTCTAAGTCAACTTTTTGGAGAACCATAGAAAATGGGTGAAAATGAAAAATGTATCCCAAAATAGTGCCTCATAATGCGGGTAGAGTCCCCTGCCAACTCCCCTTGCATTCCTCCAGATTAAGAAAAAGTCTAAGTCAACTTTTTGGAGAACCATAGAAATGGGTGAAAATGAAAAAATGTATCAGAAAATAGTGCCTCATAATGCGGGTAGAGTCCCCTGCCAACTCCCCTTGCATTCCTCCAGACTCAGAAAAAGTCTAAGTTAACTTTTTGAAGAACCATAAAAAAGGGCTAAAAGTGTTAAAAATGTATCCCAAAATAGTGCCTCATAAGGCAGGTAGAGTCCCATCAAACTCCCCTTGCATTCCTCCAGACTCAGAAAAAGTCTAAGTCAACTTTTTGGAGAACCATAGAAATGGGTGCAAGTGAAAAAATGTATCCTAAAATAGTGCCTCATAATGCGGGTAGAGTCCCCTGCCAACTCCCCTTGCATTCCTCCAGGCTCAGAAAAAGTCTAAGTCAACTTTTTGGAGAACCATAAAAAGGGCTAAATGTGTTAAAATGTATCCCAAAATAGTGCCTCATAATGCGGGTAGAGTCCCCTGCCAACTCCCCTTGCATTCCTCCAAACCCAGAAAAAGTCTAAGTCAACTTTTTGGAGAACCATAGAAAATGGGTGAAAATGAAGAAATGTATCCCAAAATAGTGCCTCATAATGCGGGTAGAGTCCCCTGCCAACTCCCCTTGCATTCCTCCAGACTCAGAAAAAGTCTAAGTTAACTTTTTGAAGAACCATAAAAAAGGGCTAAAAGTGTTAAAATGTATCCCAAAATAGTGCCTCATAATGCGGTTAGAGTCCCCTGCCAACTCCCCTTGCATTCCTCCAGACTCAGAAAAAGTCTAAGTCAAGTTTTCGGAGAAGCATAGAAATGGGTGAAAATGAAAAAATGTATCACAAAATAGTGCCTCATAATGCGGGTAGAGTCCCATCAAACTCCCATTGCATTCCTCCAGACTCAGAAAAAGTCTGAGTCAACTTTTGGGAGAACCATAGAAAATGGGTGAAAATGAAAAATGTATCCCAAAATAGTGCCTCATAATGCGGGTAGAGTCCCCTGCCAACTCCCCTTGCATTCCTCCAGATTAAGAAAAAGTCTAAGTCAACTTTTTGGAGAACCATAGAAATGGGTGAAAATGAAAAAATTTATCTGAAAATAGTGCCTCATAATGCGGGTAGAGTCCCCTGCCAACTCCCATTGCATTCCTCCAGACTCAGAAAAAGTCTAAGTCAAGTTTTCGGAGAACCATAGAAATGGGTGAAAATGAAAAAATGTATCACAAAATAGTGCCTCATAATGCGGGTAGAGTCCCATCAAACTCCCATTGCATTCCTCCAGACTCAGAAAAAGTCTAAGTCAACTTTTTGGAGAACCATAGAAAATGGGTGAAAATGAAAAATGTATCCCAAAATAGTGCCTCATAATGCGAGTAGAGTCCCCTGCCAACTCCCCTTGCATTCCTCCAGATTAAGAAAAAGTCTAAGTCAATTTTTTGGAGAACCATAGAAATGGGTGAAAATGAAAAAATGTATCAGAAAATAGTGCCTCATAACGCGGGTAGAGTCCACTGCCAACTCCCCTTGCATTCCTCCAGACTCAGAAAAAGTCTAAGTTAACTTTTTGAAGAACCATAAAAAAGGGCTAAAAGTGTTAAAATGTATCCCAAAATAGTGCCTCATAAGGCAGGTAGAGTCCCATCAAACTCCCCTTGCATTCCTCCAGACTCAGAAAAAGTCTAAGTCAAGTTTTCGGAGAACCATAGAAATGGGTGAAAATGAAAAAATGTATCACAAAATAGTGCCTCATAATGCGGGTAGAGTCCCCTGCCAACTCCCCTTGCATTCCTATAGACTCAGAAAAAGTCTAAGTCAACTTTTTGGAGAACCATAGAAAATGGGTGAAAATGAATAAATTTATCCCAAAATAGTGCCTCATAATGCGGGTAGAGTCCCATCAAACTCCCATTGCATTCCTCCAGACTCAGAAAAAGTCTAAGTCAACTTTTTGGAGAACCATAGAAATGGGTGAAAATGAAAAATGTATCCCAAAATAGTGCCTCATAATGCGGGTAGAGTCCCATCAAACTCCCATTGCATTCCTCCAGACTCAGAAAAAGTCTAAGTCAACTTTTTGGAGAACCATAGAAAATGGGTGAAAATTAAAAATGTATCCCAAAATAGTGCCTCATAATGCGGTTAGAGTCCCCTGCCAACTCCCCTTGCATTCCTCCAGACTCAGAAAAAGTCTAATTCAAGTTTTTGGAGAACCATAGAAATGGGTGAAAATGAAAAAATGTATCAGAAAATAGTGCCTCATAATGCGGGTAGAGTCCCCTGCCAACTCCCCTTGCATTCCTCCAGACTCAGAAAAAGTCTAAGTTAACTTTTTGAAGAACCATAAAAAAGGGCTAAAAGTGTTAAAATGTATCCCAAAATAGTGCCTCATAATGCGGTTAGAGTCCCCTGCCAACTCCCCTTGCATTCCTCCAGACTCCGAAAAAGTCTAAGTCAAGTTTTCGGAGAACTATAGAAATGGGTGAAAATGAAAAAATGTATCCCAAAATAGTCCCTCATAATGCGGATAGAGTCCCCTGCCAACTCCCCTTGCATTCCTCCAGATTAAGAAAAAGTCTAAGTCAACTTTTTGGAGAACCATAGAAATGGGTGAAAATGAAAAAATGTATCACAAAATAGTGCCTCATAATGCGGGTAGAGTCCCCTGCCAACTCCCCTTGCATTCTTCCAGATTAAGAAAAAGTCTAAGTCAACTTTTTGGAGAACCATAGAAAATGGGTGAAAATGAAAAAATGTATCTCAAAATAGTGCCTCATAATGCGGCTAGAGTCCCTTGCCAACTCCCCTTGCATTCCTCCAGACTCAGAAAAAGTCTAAGTCAACTTTTTGGAGAACCATAAAAAAGGGCTAAAAGTGTTAAAATGTATCCCAAAATAGTGCCTCATAATGCGGGTAGAGTCCCCTGCCAACTCCCCTTGCATTCCTCCAGACTCAGAAAAAGTCTAAGTCAACTTTTTGGAGAACCATAGAAATGGGTGAAAATGAAAAGATGTCTCAGAAAATAGTGCCTCATAATGCGGGTAGAGTCCCCTGCCAACTCCCCTTGCATTCCTCCAGATTAAGAAAAAGTCTAAGTCAACTTTTTGGAGAACCATAGAAATGGGTGAAAATGAAAAAATGTATCAGAAAATAGTGCCTCATAATGCGGGTAGAGTCCCCTGCCAACTCCCCTTGCATTCCTCCAGATTAAGAAAAAGTCTAAGTCAACTTTTTGGAGAACCATAGAAAATGGGTGAAAATGAATAAATGTATCCCAAAATAGTGCCTCATAATGCGGGTAGAGTCCCATCAAACTCCCATTGCATTCCTCCAGACTCAGAAAAAGTCTAAGTCAACTTTTTGGAGAACCATAGAAAATGGGTGAAAATGAAAAATGTATCCTAAAATAGTGCCTCATAATGCGGGTAGAGTCCCATCAAACTCCCATTGCATTCCTCCAGACTCAGAAAAAGTCTAAGTCAACTTTTTGGAGAACCATAGAAAATGGGTGAAAATGAAAAAATGTATCAGAAAATACTGCCTCATAATGCGGGTAGAGTCCCCTGCCAACTCCCCTTGCATTCCTCCAGACTCAGAAAAAGTCTAAGTTAACTTTTTGAAGAACCATAAAAAAGGGCTAAAAGTGTTAAAATGTATCCCAAAATAGTGCCTCATAAGGCGGGTAGAGTCCCCTGCCAACTCCCCTTGCATTCCTCCAGACTCAGAAAAAGTCTAAGTCAACTTTTTGGAGAACCATAAAAAGGGCTAAAAGTGTTAAAATGTATCCCAAAATAGTGCCTCATAATGCGGGTAGAGTCCCCTGCCAACTCCCCTTGCATTCCTCCAGACCCAGAAAATGTCTAAGTCAACTTTTTGGAGAACCATAGAAAATGGGTGAAAATGAAGAAATGTATCCCAAAATAGTGCCTCATAATGCGGTTAGAGTCCCCTGCCAACTCCCCTTGCATTCCTCCAGACTCAGAAAAAGTCTAAGTCAAGTTTTCGGAGAAGCATAGAAATGGGTGAAAATGAAAAAATGTATCACAAAATAGTGCCTCATAATGCGGGTAGAATCCCATCAAACTCCCATTGCATACCTCCAGACTCAGAAAAAGTCTAAGTCAACTTTTGGGAGAACCATAGAAAATGGGTGAAAATGAAAAATGTATCCCAAAATAGTGCCTCATAATGCGGGTAGAGTCCCCTGCCAACTCCCCTTGCATTCCTCCAGACCCAGAAAATGTCTAAGTCAACTTTTTGGAGAACCATATAAAATGGGTGAAAATGAAGAAATGTATCCCAAAATAGTGCCTCATAATGCGGTTAGAGTCCCCTGCCAACTCCCCTTGCATTCCTCCAGACTCAGAAAAAGTCTAAGTCAAGTTTTCGGAGAACCATAGAAATGGGCTAAAAGTGTTAAAATGTATCCCAAAATAGTGCCTCATAAGGCAGGTAGAGTCCCATCAAACTCCCCTTGCATTCCTTCAGACTCAGAAAAAGTCTAAGTCAACTTTTTGGAGAACCATAGAAAATGGGTGAAAATGAAAAATGTATCCCAAAATAGTGCCTCATAATGCGGGTAGAGTCCCCTGCCAACTCCCCTTGCATTCCTCCAGATTAAGAAAAAGTCTAAGTCAACTTTTTGGAGAACCATAGAAATGGGTGAAAATGAAAAAATGTATCAGAAAATAGTGCCTCATAACGCGGGTAGAGTCCCCTGCCAACTCCCCTTGCATTCCTCCAGACTCAGAAAAAGTCTAAGTTAACTTTTTGAAGAACCATAAAAAAGGGCTAAAAGTGTTAAAATGTATCCCAAAATAGTGCCTCATAAGGCAGGTAGAGTCCCATCAAACTCCCATTGCATTCCTCCAGACTCAGAAAAAGTCTAAGTCAAGTTTTCGGAGAACCATAGAAATGGGTGAAAATGAAAAAATGTATCCCAAAATAGTCCCTCATAATGCGGGTAGAGTCCCCTGCCAACTCCCCTTGCATTCCTCCAGATTAAGAAAAAGTCTAAGTCAACTTTTTGGAGAACCATACAAATGGGTGAAAATGAAAAAATGTATCACAAAATAGTGCCTCATAATGCGGGTAGAGTCCCCTGCCAACTCCCCTTGCATTCCTATAGACTCAGAAAAAGTCTAAGTCAACTTTTTGGAGAACCATAAAAAAGGGCTAAAAGTGTTAAAATGTATCCCATAATAATGCCTCATAATGCGGGTAGAGTCCCCTGCCAACTCCCCTTGCATTCCTCCAGACTCAGAAAAAGTCTAAGTCAACTTTTTGGAGAACCTTAGAAAATGGGTGAAAATGAACAAATGTATCCCAAAATAGTGCCTCATAAGGCAGGTAGAGTCCCATCAAACTCCCCTTGCATTCCTCCAAACTCAAAAAAAGTCTAATTCAACTTTTTGGAGAACCATAGAAATGAGTGAAAATGAAAAAATGTATCCCAAAATAGTGCCTCATAAGGCAGGTAGAGTCCCATCAAACTCCCATTGCATTCCTCCAGACTCAGAAAAAGTCTAAGTCAACTTTTTGGAGAACCATAGAAAATGGGTGAAAATGAAGAAATGTATCCCAAAATAGTGCCTCATCATGCGGGTAGAGTCCCCTGCCAACTCCCCTTGCATTCCTCCAGATTCAGAAAAAGTCTAAGTCAACTTTTTGGAGAACCATAGAAAATGGGTGAAAATGAATAAATTTATCCCAAAATAGTGCCTCATAATGCGGGTAGAGTCCCATCAAACTCCCATTGCATTCCTCCAGACTCAGAAAAAGTCTAAGTCAACTTTTTGGAGAACCATAGAAAATGGGTGAAAATGAAAAATGTATCCCAAAATAGTGCCTCATAATGCGGGTAGAGTCCCATCAAACTCCGATTGCATTCCTCCAGACTCAGAAAAAGTCTAAGTCAACTTTTTGGAGAACCATAGAAAATTGGTGAAAATTAAAAATGTATCCCAAAATAGTGCCTCATAATGCGGGTAGAGTCCCCTGCCAACTCCCCTTGCATTCCTCCAGATTCAGAAAAAGTCTAAGTCAAATTTTTGGAGAACCATAGAAAATGGATGAAAATGAATAAATGTATCCCAAAATAGTGCCTCATAATGCAGTTAGAGTCCCCTGCCAACTCCCCTTGCATTCCTCCAGACTCCGAAAAAGTCTAAGTCAAGTTTTCGGAGAACTATAGAAATGGGTGAAAATGAAAAAATGTATCCCAAAATAGTCCCTCATAATGCGGATAGAGTCCCCTGCCAACTCCCCTTGCATTCCTCCAGATTAAGAAAAAGTCTAAGTCAACTTTTTGGAGAACCATAGAAATGGGTGAAAATGAAAAAATGTATCACAAAATAGTGCCTCATAATGCGGGTAGAGTCCTCTGCCAACTCCCCTTGCATTCTTCCAGATTCAGAAAAAGTCTAAGTCAACTTTTTGGAGAACCATAGAAAATGGGTGAAAATGAATAAATGTATCCCAAAATAGTGCCTCATAATGCGGGTAGAGTCCCATCAAACTCCCATTGCATTCCTCCAGACTCAGAAAAAGTCTAAGTCAACTTTTTGGAGAACCATAGAAAATGGGTGAAAATGAAAAATGTATCCCAAAATAGTGCCTCATAATGCGGGTAGAGTCCCATCAAACTCCCATTGCATTCCTCCAGACTCAGAAAAAGTCTAAGTCAACTTTTTGGAGAACCATAGAAAATGGGTGAAAATTAAAAATGTATCCCAAAATAGTGCCTCATAATGCGGGTAGAGTCCCCTGCCAACTCCCCTTGCATTCCTCCAGATTCAGAAAAAGTCTAAGTCACATTTTTGGAGAACCATAGAAAATGGATGAAAATGAATAAATGTATCCCAAAATAGTGCCTCATAATGCGGTTAGAGTCCCCTGCCAACTCCCCTTGCATTCCTCCAGACTCAGAAAAAGTCTAATTCAAGTTTTTGGAGAACCATAGAAATGGGTGAAAATGAAAAAATGTATCAGAAAATAGTGCCTCATAATGCGGGTAGAGTCCCCTGCCAACTCCCCTTGCATTCCTCCAGACTCAGAAAAAGTCTAAGTTAACTTTTTGAAGAACCATAAAAAAGGGCTAAAAGTGTTAAAATGTATCCCAAAATAGTGCCTCATAATGCGGGTAGAGTCCCCTGCCAACTCCCCTTGCATTCCTCCAGATTAAGAAAAAGTCTAAGTCAACTTTTTGGAGAACCATAGAAATGGGTGAAAATGAAAAAATGTATCAGAAAATAGTGCCTCATAATGCGGGTAGAGTCCCCTGCCAACTCCCCTTGTATTCCTCCAGACTCAGAAAAAGTCTAAGTCAAGTTTTCGGAGAACCATAGAAATGGGTGAAAATGAAAAAATGTATCCCAAAATAGTCCCTCATAATGCGGGTAGAGTCCCCTGCCAACTCCCCTTGCATTCCTCCAGATTAAGAAAAAGTCTAAGTCAACTTTTTGGAGAACCATAGAAATGGGTGAAAATGAAAAAATGTATCACAAAATAGTGCCTCATAATGCAGGTAGAGTCCCCTGCCAACTCCCCTTGCATTCCTATAGACTCAGAAAAAGTCTAAGTCAACTTTTTGGAGAACCATAGAAATGGGTGAAAATGAAAAAATGTATCCCAAAATAGTGCCTCATAAGGCAGGTAGAGTTCCATCAAACTCCCATTGCATTCCTCCAGACTCAGAAAAAGTCTAAGTCAACTTTTTGGAGAACCATAAAAAAGGGCTAAAAGTGTTAAAATGTATCCCAAAATAGTGCCTCATAATGCGGGTAGAGTCCCCTGCCAACTCCCCTTGCATTCTTCCAGATTAAGAAAAAGTCTAAGTCAACTTTTTGGAGAACCATAGAAATGGGTGAAAATGAAAAAATGTATCAGAAAATAGTGCCTCATAATGCGGGTAGAGTCCCCTGCCAACTCCCCTTGCATTCCTCCAGACTCAGAAAAAGTCTAAGTTAACTTTTTGAAGAACCATAAAAAAGGGCTAAAAGTGTTAAAATGTATCCCAAAATAGTGCCTCATAAGGCAGGTAGAGTCCCATCAAACTCCCCTTGCATTCCTCCAGACTCAGAAAAAGTCTAAGTCAAGTTTTCGGAGAACCATAGAAATGGGTGAAAATGAAAAAATGTATCACAAAATAGTGCCTCATAATGCGGGTAGAGTCCCCTGCCAACTCCCCTTGCATTCCTATAGACTCAGAAAAAGTCTAAGTCAACTTTTTGGAGAACCATAGAAAATGGGTGAAAATGAATAAATTTATCCCAAAATAGTGCCTCATAATGCGGGTAGAGTCCCATCAAACTCCCATTGCATTCCTCCAGACTCAGAAAAAGTCTAAGTCAACTTTTTGGAGAACCATAGAAATGGGTGAAAATGAAAAATGTATCCCAAAATAGTGCCTCATAATGCGGGTAGAGTCCCATCAAACTCCCATTGCATTCCTCCAGACTCAGAAAAAGTCTAAGTCAACTTTTTGGAGAACCATAGAAAATGGGTGAAAATTAAAAATGTATCCCAAAATAGTGCCTCATAATGCGGTTAGAGTCCCCTGCCAACTCCCCTTGCATTCCTCCAGACTCAGAAAAAGTCTAATTCAAGTTTTTGGAGAACCATAGAAATGGGTGAAAATGAAAAAATGTATCAGAAAATAGTGCCTCATAATGCGGGTAGAGTCCCCTGCCAACTCCCCTTGCATTCCTCCAGACTCAGAAAAAGTCTAAGTTAACTTTTTGAAGAACCATAAAAAAGGGCTAAAAGTGTTAAAATGTATCCCAAAATAGTGCCTCATAATGCGGTTAGAGTCCCCTGCCAACTCCCCTTGCATTCCTCCAGACTCCGAAAAAGTCTAAGTCAAGTTTTCGGAGAACTATAGAAATGGGTGAAAATGAAAAAATGTATCCCAAAATAGTCCCTCATAATGCGGATAGAGTCCCCTGCCAACTCCCCTTGCATTCCTCCAGATTAAGAAAAAGTCTAAGTCAACTTTTTGGAGAACCATAGAAATGGGTGAAAATGAAAAAATGTATCACAAAATAGTGCCTCATAATGCGGGTAGAGTCCCCTGCCAACTCCCCTTGCATTCTTCCAGATTAAGAAAAAGTCTAAGTCAACTTTTTGGAGAACCATAGAAAATGGGTGAAAATGAAAAAATGTATCTCAAAATAGTGCCTCATAATGCGGCTAGAGTCCCTTGCCAACTCCCCTTGCATTCCTCCAGACTCAGAAAAAGTCTAAGTCAACTTTTTGGAGAACCATAAAAAAGGGCTAAAAGTGTTAAAATGTATCCCAAAATAGTGCCTCATAATGCGGGTAGAGTCCCCTGCCAACTCCCCTTGCATTCCTCCAGACTCAGAAAAAGTCTAAGTCAACTTTTTGGAGAACCATAGAAATGGGTGAAAATGAAAAGATGTCTCAGAAAATAGTGCCTCATAATGCGGGTAGAGTCCCCTGCCAACTCCCCTTGCATTCCTCCAGATTAAGAAAAAGTCTAAGTCAACTTTTTGGAGAACCATAGAAATGGGTGAAAATGAAAAAATGTATCAGAAAATAGTGCCTCATAATGCGGGTAGAGTCCCCTGCCAACTCCCCTTGCATTCCTCCAGACTCAGAAAAAGTCTAAGTCAACTTTTCGGAGAACCATAGAAATGGGTGAAAATGAAAAAATGTATCCCAAAATAGTCCCTCATAATGCGGGTAGAGTCCCCTGCCAACTCCCCTTGCATTCCTCCAGATTAAGAAAAAGTCTAAGTCAACTTTTTGGAGAACCATAGAAAATGGGTGAAAATGAATAAATGTATCCCAAAATAGTGCCTCATAATGCGGGTAGAGTCCCATCAAACTCCCATTGCATTCCTCCAGACTCAGAAAAAGTCTAAGTCAACTTTTTGGAGAACCATAGAAAATGGGTGAAAATGAAAAATGTATCCTAAAATAGTGCCTCATAATGCGGGTAGAGTCCCATCAAACTCCCATTGCATTCCTCCAGACTCAGAAAAAGTCTAAGTCAACTTTTTGGAGAACCATAGAAAATGGGTGAAAATGAAAAAATGTATCAGAAAATACTGCCTCATAATGCGGGTAGAGTCCCCTGCCAACTCCCCTTGCATTCCTCCAGACTCAGAAAAAGTCTAAGTTAACTTTTTGAAGAACCATAAAAAAGGGCTAAAAGTGTTAAAATGTATCCCAAAATAGTGCCTCATAAGGCGGGTAGAGTCCCCTGCCAACTCCCCTTGCATTCCTCCAGACTCAGAAAAAGTCTAAGTCAACTTTTTGGAGAACCATAAAAAGGGCTAAAAGTGTTAAAATGTATCCCAAAATAGTGCCTCATAATGCGGGTAGAGTCCCCTGCCAACTCCCCTTGCATTCCTCCAGACCCAGAAAATGTCTAAGTCAACTTTTTGGAGAACCATAGAAAATGGGTGAAAATGAAGAAATGTATCCCAAAATAGTGCCTCATAATGCGGTTAGAGTCCCCTGCCAACTCCCCTTGCATTCCTCCAGACTCAGAAAAAGTCTAAGTCAAGTTTTCGGAGAAGCATAGAAATGGGTGAAAATGAAAAAATGTATCACAAAATAGTGCCTCATAATGCGGGTAGAATCCCATCAAACTCCCATTGCATACCTCCAGACTCAGAAAAAGTCTAAGTCAACTTTTGGGAGAACCATAGAAAATGGGTGAAAATGAAAAATGTATCCCAAAATAGTGCCTCATAATGCGGGTAGAGTCCCCTGCCAACTCCCCTTGCATTCCTCCAGACCCAGAAAATGTCTAAGTCAACTTTTTGGAGAACCATATAAAATGGGTGAAAATGAAGAAATGTATCCCAAAATAGTGCCTCATAATGCGGTTAGAGTCCCCTGCCAACTCCCCTTGCATTCCTCCAGACTCAGAAAAAGTCTAAGTCAAGTTTTCGGAGAACCATAGAAATGGGCTAAAAGTGTTAAAATGTATCCCAAAATAGTGCCTCATAAGGCAGGTAGAGTCCCATCAAACTCCCCTTGCATTCCTTCAGACTCAGAAAAAGTCTAAGTCAACTTTTTGGAGAACCATAGAAAATGGGTGAAAATGAAAAATGTATCCCAAAATAGTGCCTCATAATGCGGGTAGAGTCCCCTGCCAACTCCCCTTGCATTCCTCCAGATTAAGAAAAAGTCTAAGTCAACTTTTTGGAGAACCATAGAAATGGGTGAAAATGAAAAAATGTATCAGAAAATAGTGCCTCATAACGCGGGTAGAGTCCCCTGCCAACTCCCCTTGCATTCCTCCAGACTCAGAAAAAGTCTAAGTTAACTTTTTGAAGAACCATAAAAAAGGGCTAAAAGTGTTAAAATGTATCCCAAAATAGTGCCTCATAAGGCAGGTAGAGTCCCATCAAACTCCCATTGCATTCCTCCAGACTCAGAAAAAGTCTAAGTCAAGTTTTCGGAGAACCATAGAAATGGGTGAAAATGAAAAAATGTATCCCAAAATAGTCCCTCATAATGCGGGTAGAGTCCCCTGCCAACTCCCCTTGCATTCCTCCAGATTAAGAAAAAGTCTAAGTCAACTTTTTGGAGAACCATAAAAAAGGGCTAAAAGTGTTAAAATGTATCCCATAATAATGCCTCATAATGCGGGTAGAGTCCCCTGCCAACTCCCCTTGCATTCCTCCAGACTCAGAAAAAGTCTAAGTCAACTTTTTGGAGAACCTTAGAAAATGGGTGAAAATGAACAAATGTATCCCAAAATAGTGCCTCATAAGGCAGGTAGAGTCCCATCAAACTCCCCTTGCATTCCTCCAAACTCAAAAAAAGTCTAATTCAACTTTTTGGAGAACCATAGAAATGAGTGAAAATGAAAAAATGTATCCCAAAATAGTGCCTCATAAGGCAGGTAGAGTCCCATCAAACTCCCATTGCATTCCTCCAGACTCAGAAAAAGTCTAAGTCAACTTTTTGGAGAACCATAGAAAATGGGTGAAAATGAAGAAATGTATCCCAAAATAGTGCCTCATCATGCGGGTAGAGTCCCCTGCCAACTCCCCTTGCATTCCTCCAGATTCAGAAAAAGTCTAAGTCAACTTTTTGGAGAACCATAGAAAATGGGTGAAAATGAATAAATTTATCCCAAAATAGTGCCTCATAATGCGGGTAGAGTCCCATCAAACTCCCATTGCATTCCTCCAGACTCAGAAAAAGTCTAAGTCAACTTTTTGGAGAACCATAGAAAATGGGTGAAAATGAAAAATGTATCCCAAAATAGTGCCTCATAATGCAGTTAGAGTCCCCTGCCAACTCCCCTTGCATTCCTCCAGACTCCGAAAAAGTCTAAGTCAAGTTTTCGGAGAACTATAGAAATGGGTGAAAATGAAAAAATGTATCCCAAAATAGTCCCTCATAATGCGGATAGAGTCCCCTGCCAACTCCCCTTGCATTCCTCCAGATTAAGAAAAAGTCTAAGTCAACTTTTTGGAGAACCATAGAAATGGGTGAAAATGAAAAAATGTATCACAAAATAGTGCCTCATAATGCGGGTAGAGTCCTCTGCCAACTCCCCTTGCATTCTTCCAGATTCAGAAAAAGTCTAAGTCAACTTTTTGGAGAACCATAGAAAATGGGTGAAAATGAATAAATGTATCCCAAAATAGTGCCTCATAATGCGGGTAGAGTCCCATCAAACTCCCATTGCATTCCTCCAGACTCAGAAAAAGTCTAAGTCAACTTTTTGGAGAACCATAGAAAATGGGTGAAAATGAAAAATGTATCCCAAAATAGTGCCTCATAATGCGGGTAGAGTCCCATCAAACTCCCATTGCATTCCTCCAGACTCAGAAAAAGTCTAAGTCAACTTTTTGGAGAACCATAGAAAATGGGTGAAAATTAAAAATGTATCCCAAAATAGTGCCTCATAATGCGGGTAGAGTCCCCTGCCAACTCCCCTTGCATTCCTCCAGATTCAGAAAAAGTCTAAGTCACATTTTTGGAGAACCATAGAAAATGGATGAAAATGAATAAATGTATCCCAAAATAGTGCCTCATAATGCGGTTAGAGTCCCCTGCCAACTCCCCTTGCATTCCTCCAGACTCAGAAAAAGTCTAATTCAAGTTTTTGGAGAACCATAGAAATGGGTGAAAATGAAAAAATGTATCAGAAAATAGTGCCTCATAATGCGGGTAGAGTCCCCTGCCAACTCCCCTTGCATTCCTCCAGACTCAGAAAAAGTCTAAGTTAACTTTTTGAAGAACCATAAAAAAGGGCTAAAAGTGTTAAAATGTATCCCAAAATAGTGCCTCATAATGCGGGTAGAGTCCCCTGCCAACTCCCCTTGCATTCCTCCAGATTAAGAAAAAGTCTAAGTCAACTTTTTGGAGAACCATAGAAATGGGTGAAAATTAAAAAATGTATCAGAAAATAGTGCCTCATAATGCGGGTAGAGTCCCCTGCCAACTCCCCTTGTATTCCTCCAGACTCAGAAAAAGTCTAAGTCAAGTTTTCGGAGAACCATAGAAATGGGTGAAAATGAAAAAATGTATCCCAAAATAGTCCCTCATAATGCGGGTAGAGTCCCCTGCCAACTCCCCTTGCATTCCTCCAGATTAAGAAAAAGTCTAAGTCAACTTTTTGGAGAACCATAGAAATGGGTGAAAATGAAAAAATGTATCACAAAATAGTGCCTCATAATGCAGGTAGAGTCCCCTGCCAACTCCCCTTGCATTCCTATAGACTCAGAAAAAGTCTAAGTCAACTTTTTGGAGAACCATAGAAATGGGTGAAAAGGAAAAAATGTATCCCAAAATAGTGCCTCATAAGGCAGGTAGAGTTCCATCAAACTCCCATTGCATTCCTCCAGACTCAGAAAAAGTCTAAGTCAACTTTTTGGAGAACCATAAAAAAGGGCTAAAAGTGTTAAAATGTATCCCAAAATAGTGCCTCATAATGCGGGTAGAGTCCCCTGCCAACTCCCCTTGCATTCTTCCAGATTAAGAAAAAGTCTAAGTCAACTTTTTGGAGAACCATAGAAATGGGTGAAAATGAAAAAATGTATCAGAAAATAGTGCCTCATAATGCGGGTAGAGTCCCCTGCCAACTCCCCTTGCATTCCTCCAGACTCAGAAAAAGTCTAAGTTAACTTTTTGAAGAACCATAAAAAAGGGCTAAAAGTGTTAAAATGTATCCCAAAATAGTGCCTCATAAGGCAGGTAGAGTCCCATCAAACTCCCCTTGCATTCCTTCAGACTCAGAAAAAGTCTAAGTCAACTTTTTGGAGAACCATAGAAATGGGTGCAAATGAAAAAATGTATCCTAAAATAGTGCCTCATAATGCGGGTAGAGTCCCCTGCCAACTCCCCTTGCATTCCTCCAGACTCAGAAAAAGTCCAAGTCAACTTTTTGGAGAACCATAAAAAGGGCTAAAAGTGTTAAAATGTATCCCAAAATAGTGCCTCATAATGCGGGTAGAGTCCCCTGCCAACTCCCCTTGCATTCCTCCAGACCCAGAAAAAGTCTAAGTCAACTTTTTGGAGAACCATAGAAAATGGGTGAAAATGAAGAAATGTATCCCAAAATAGTGCCTCATAATGCGGGTAGAGTCCCATCAAACTCCCATTGCATTCCTCCAGACTCAGAAAAAGTATAAGTCAACTTTTTGGAGAACCATAGAAAATGGGTGAAAATGTAAAATGTATCCCAAAATAGTGCCTCATAATGCGGGTAGAGTCCCCTGCCAACTCCCCTTGCATTCCTCCAGACTCAGAAAAAGTCTAAGTCAACTTTTTGGAGAACCTTAGAAAATGGGTGAAAATGAACAAATGTATCCCAAAATAGTGCCTCATAAGGCAGGTAGAGTCCCATCAAACTCCCCTTGCATTCCTCCAAACTCAAAAAAAGTCTAATTCAACTTTTTGGAGAACCATAGAAATGAGTGAAAATGAAAAAATGTATCCCAAAATAGTGCCTCATAAGGCAGGTAGAGTCCCATCAAACTCCCATTGCATTCCTCCAGACTCAGAAAAAGTCTAAGTCAACTTTTTGGAGAACCATAGAAAATGGGTGAAAATGAAGAAATGTATCCCAAAATAGTGCCTCATCATGCGGGTTGAGTCCCCTGCCAACTCCCCTTGCATTCCTCCAGATTCAGAAAAAGTCTAAGTCAACTTTTTGGAGAACCATAGAAAATGGGTGAAAATGAATAAATTTATCCCAAAATAGTGCCTCATAATGCGGGTATAGTCCCATCAAACTCCCATTGCATTCCTCCAGACTCAGAAAAAGTCTAAGTCAACTTTTTGGAGAACCATAGAAAATGGGTGAAAATGAAAAATGTATCCCAAAATAGTGCCTCATAATGCGGGTAGAGTCCCATCAAACTCCCATTGCATTCCTCCAGACTCAGAAAAAGTCTAAGTCAACTTTTTGGAGAACCATAGAAAATGGGTGAAAATTAAAAATGTATCCCAAAATAGTGCCTCATAATGCGGGTAGAGTCCCCTGCCAACTCCCCTTGCATTCCTCCAGATTCAGAAAAAGTCTAAGTCAAATTTTTGGAGAACCATAGAAAATGGATGAAAATGAATAAATGTATCCCAAAATAGTGCCTCATAATGCGGTTAGAGTCCCCTGCCAACTCCCCTTGCATTCCTCCAGACTCAGAAAAAGTCTAATTCAAGTTTTTGGAGAACCATAGAAATGGGTGAAAATGAAAAAATGTATCAGAAAATAGTGCCTCATAATGCGGGTAGAGTCCCCTGCCAACTCCCCTTGCATTCCTCCAGACTCAGAAAAAGTCTAAGTTAACTTTTTGAAGAACCATAAAAAAGGGCTAAAAGTGTTAAAATGTATCCCAAAATAGTGCCTCATAATGCGGGTAGAGTCCCCTGCCAACTCCCCTTGTATTCCTCCAGACTCAGAAAAAGTCTAAGTCAAGTTTTCGGAGAACCATAGAAATGGGTGAAAATGAAAAAATGTATCCCAAAATAGTCCCTCATAATGCGGGTAGAGTCCCCTGCCAACTCCCCTTGCATTCCTCCAGATTAAGAAAAAGTCTAAGTCAACTTTTTGGAGAACCATAGAAATGGGTGAAAATGAAAAAATGTATCACAAAATAGTGCCTCATAATGCAGGTAGAGTCCCCTGCCAACTCCCCTTGCATTCCTATAGACTCAGAAAAAGTCTAAGTCAACTTTTTGGAGA
Organism: Notothenia rossii; assembly: GCF_949606895.1. NCBI lineage: Eukaryota > Metazoa > Chordata > Actinopteri > Perciformes > Nototheniidae > Notothenia > Notothenia rossii. The sequence goes on from NW_027639744.1 coordinate 319,523, forward strand.
ACCATAGAAATGGGTGAAAATGAAAAAATGTATCCCAAAATAGTGCCTCATAAGGCAGGTAGAGTTCCATCAAACTCCCATTGCATTCCTCCAGACTCAGAAAAAGTCTAAGTCAACTTTTTGGAGAACCATAAAAAAGGGCTAAAAGTGTTAAAATGTATCCCAAAATAGTGCCTCATAATGCGGGTAGAGTCCCCATCAAACTCCCCTTGCATTCCTTCAGACTCAGAAAAAGTCTAAGTCAACTTTTTGGAGAACCATAGAAATGGGTGCAAATGAAAAAATGTATCCTAAAATAGTGCCTCATAATGCGGGTAGAGTCCCCTGCCAACTCCCCTTGCATTCCTCCAGACTCAGAAAAAGTCCAAGTCAACTTTTTGGAGAACCATAAAAAGGGCTAAAAGTGTTAAAATGTATCCCAAAATAGTGCCTCATAATGCGGGTAGAGTCCCCTGCCAACTCCCCTTGCATTCCTCCAGACCCAGAAAAAGTCTAAGTCAACTTTTTGGAGAACCATAGAAAATGGGTGAAAATGAAGAAATGTATCCCAAAATAGTGCCTCATAATGCGGGTAGAGTCCCATCAAACTCCCATTGCATTCCTCCAGACTCAGAAAAAGTATAAGTCAACTTTTTGGAGAACCATAGAAAATGGGTGAAAATGTAAAATGTATCCCAAAATAGTGCCTCATAATGCGGGTAGAGTCCCCTGCCAACTCCCCTTGCATTCCTCCAGATTAAGAAAAAGTCTAAGTCAACTTTTTGGAGAACCATAGAAATGGGTGAAAATGAAAAAATGTATCACAAAATAGTGCCTCATAATGCGGGTAGAGTCCCATCAAACTCCCATTGCATTCCTCCAGACTCAGAAAAAGTCTAAGTCAACTTTTTGGAGAACCATAGAAAATGGGTGAAAATGAAGAAATGTATCCCAAAATAGTGCCTCATCATGCGGGTAGAGTCCCCTTGCATTCCTCCAGATTCAGAAAAAGTCTAAGTCAAGTTTTTGGAGAACCATAGAAAATGGGTGAAAATGAATTAATGTATCCCAAAATAGTGCCTCATAATGCGGGTAGAGTCCCATCAAACTCCCATTGCATTCCTCCAGACTCAGAAAAAGTCTAAGTCAACTTTTTGGAGAACCATAGAAAATGGGTGAAAATGAAAAATGTATCCCAAAATAGTGCCTCATAATGCGGGTAGAGTCCCATCAAACTCCCATTGCATTCCTCCAGACTCAGAAAAAGTCTAAGTCAACTTTTTGGAGAACCATAGAAAATGGGTGAAAATGAAAAAATGTATCAGAAAATAGTGCCTCATAATGCGGGTAGAGTCCCCTGCCAACTCCCCTTGCATTCCTCCAGACTCAGAAAAAGTCTAAGTTAACTTTTTGAAGAACCATAAAAAAGGGCTAAAAGTGTTAAAATGTATCCCAAAATAGTGCCTCATAAGGCAGGTAGAGTCCCATCAAACTCCCCTTGCATTCCTCCAGACTCAGAAAAAGTCTAAGTCAACTTTTTGGAGAACCATAAAAAGGGCTAAAAGTGTTAAAATGTATCCCAAAATAGTGCCTCATAATGCGGGTAGAGTCCCCTGCCAACTCCCCTTGCATTCCTCCAGACCCAGAAAATGTCTAAGTCAACTTTTTGGAGAACCATAGAAAATGGGTGAAAATGAAGAAATGTATCCCAAAATAGTGCCTCATAATGCGGTTAGAGTCCCCTGCCAACTCCCCTTGCATTCCTCCAGACTCAGAAAAAGTCTAAGTCAACTTTTTGGAGAACTATAGAAAATGGGTGAAAATGAAAAATGTATCCCAAAATAGTGCCTCATAATGTCGGTAGAGTCCCCTGCCAACTCCCCTTGCATTGCTCCAGATTCAGAAAAATTCTAAGTCAACTTTTTGGAGAACCATAGAAAATGGGTGAAAATGAATAAATTTATCCCAAAATAGTGCCTCATAATCCGGGTAGAGTCCCATCAAACTCCCATTGCATTCCTCCAGACTCAGAAAAAGTCTAAGTCAACTTTTTGGAGAACCATAGAAAATGGGTGAAAATGAAAAATGTATCCCAAAATAGTGCCTCATAATGCGGGTAGAGTCCCCTGCCAACTCCCCTTGCATTCCTCCAGATTAAGAAAAAGTCTAAGTCAACTTTTTGGAGAACCATAGAAATGGGTGAAAATGAAAAAATGTATCAGAAAATAGTGCCTCATAATGCGGGTAGAGTCCCCTGCCAACTCCCCTTGCATTCCTCCAGACTCAGAAAAAGTCTAAGTTAACTTTTTGAAGAACCATAAAAAAGGGCTAAAAGTGTTAAAAATGTATCCCAAAATAGTGCCTCATAAGGCAGGTAGAGTCCCATCAAACTCCCCTTGCATTCCTCCAGACTCAGAAAAAGTCTAAGTCAACTTTTTGGAGAACCATAGAAATGGGTGCAAGTGAAAAAATGTATCCTAAAATAGTGCCTCATAATGCGGGTAGAGTCCCCTGCCAACTCCCCTTGCATTCCTCCAGGCTCAGAAAAAGTCTAAGTCAACTTTTTGGAGAACCATAAAAAGGGCTAAATGTGTTAAAATGTATCCCAAAATAGTGCCTCATAATGCGGGTAGAGTCCCCTGCCAACTCCCCTTGCATTCCTCCAAACCCAGAAAAAGTCTAAGTCAACTTTTTGGAGAACCATAGAAAATGGGTGAAAATGAAGAAATGTATCCCAAAATAGTGCCTCATAATGCGGGTAGAGTCCCCTGCCAACTCCCCTTGCATTCCTCCAGACTCAGAAAAAGTCTAAGTTAACTTTTTGAAGAACCATAAAAAAGGGCTAAAAGTGTTAAAATGTATCCCAAAATAGTGCCTCATAATGCGGTTAGAGTCCCCTGCCAACTCCCCTTGCATTCCTCCAGACTCAGAAAAAGTCTAAGTCAAGTTTTCGGAGAAGCATAGAAATGGGTGAAAATGAAAAAATGTATCACAAAATAGTGCCTCATAATGCGGGTAGAGTCCCATCAAACTCCCATTGCATTCCTCCAGACTCAGAAAAAGTCTAAGTCAACTTTTGGGAGAACCATAGAAAATGGGTGAAAATGAAAAATGTATCCCAAAATAGTGCCTCATAATGCGGGTAGAGTCCCCTGCCAACTCCCCTTGCATTCCTCCAGATTAAGAAAAAGTCTAAGTCAACTTTTTGGAGAACCATAGAAATGGGTGAAAATGAAAAAATGTATCACAAAATAGTGCCTCATAATGCGGGTAGAGTCCCATCAAACTCCCATTGCATTCCTCCAGACTCAGAAAAAGTCTAAGTCAACTTTTTGGAGAACCATAGAAAATGGGTGAAAATGAAGAAATGTATCCCAAAATAGTGCCTCATCATGCGGGTAGAGTCCCCTTGCATTCCTCCAGATTCAGAAAAAGTCTAAGTCAAGTTTTTGGAGAACCATAGAAAATGGGTGAAAATGAATTAATGTATCCCAAAATAGTGCCTCATAATGCGGGTAGAGTCCCATCAAACTCCCATTGCATTCCTCCAGACTCAGAAAAAGTCTAAGTCAACTTTTTGGAGAACCATAGAAAATGGGTGAAAATGAAAAATGTATCCCAAAATAGTGCCTCATAATGCGGGTAGAGTCCCATCAAACTCCCATTGCATTCCTCCAGACTCAGAAAAAGTCTAAGTCAACTTTTTGGAGAACCATAGAAAATGGGTGAAAATGAAAAAATGTATCAGAAAATAGTGCCTCATAATGCGGGTAGAGTCCCCTGCCAACTCCCCTTGCATTCCTCCAGACTCAGAAAAAGTCTAAGTTAACTTTTTGAAGAACCATAAAAAAGGGCTAAAAGTGTTAAAATGTATCCCAAAATAGTGCCTCATAAGGCAGGTAGAGTCCCATCAAACTCCCCTTGCATTCCTCCAGACTCAGAAAAAGTCTAAGTCAACTTTTTGGAGAACCATAAAAAGGGCTAAAAGTGTTAAAATGTATCCCAAAATAGTGCCTCATAATGCGGGTAGAGTCCCCTGCCAACTCCCCTTGCATTCCTCCAGACCCAGAAAATGTCTAAGTCAACTTTTTGGAGAACCATAGAAAATGGGTGAAAATGAAGAAATGTATCCCAAAATAGTGCCTCATAATGCGGTTAGAGTCCCCTGCCAACTCCCCTTGCATTCCTCCAGACTCAGAAAAAGTCTAAGTCAACTTTTTGGAGAACTATAGAAAATGGGTGAAAATGAAAAATGTATCCCAAAATAGTGCCTCATAATGTCGGTAGAGTCCCCTGCCAACTCCCCTTGCATTGCTCCAGATTCAGAAAAATTCTAAGTCAACTTTTTGGAGAACCATAGAAAATGGGTGAAAATGAATAAATTTATCCCAAAATAGTGCCTCATAATCCGGGTAGAGTCCCATCAAACTCCCATTGCATTCCTCCAGACTCAGAAAAAGTCTAAGTCAACTTTTTGGAGAACCATAGAAAATGGGTGAAAATGAAAAATGTATCCCAAAATAGTGCCTCATAATGCGGGTAGAGTCCCCTGCCAACTCCCCTTGCATTCCTCCAGATTAAGAAAAAGTCTAAGTCAACTTTTTGGAGAACCATAGAAATGGGTGAAAATGAAAAAATGTATCAGAAAATAGTGCCTCATAATGCGGGTAGAGTCCCCTGCCAACTCCCCTTGCATTCCTCCAGACTCAGAAAAAGTCTAAGTTAACTTTTTGAAGAACCATAAAAAAGGGCTAAAAGTGTTAAAAATGTATCCCAAAATAGTGCCTCATAAGGCAGGTAGAGTCCCATCAAACTCCCCTTGCATTCCTCCAGACTCAGAAAAAGTCTAAGTCAACTTTTTGGAGAACCATAGAAATGGGTGCAAGTGAAAAAATGTATCCTAAAATAGTGCCTCATAATGCGGGTAGAGTCCCCTGCCAACTCCCCTTGCATTCCTCCAGGCTCAGAAAAAGTCTAAGTCAACTTTTTGGAGAACCATAAAAAGGGCTAAATGTGTTAAAATGTATCCCAAAATAGTGCCTCATAATGCGGGTAGAGTCCCCTGCCAACTCCCCTTGCATTCCTCCAAACCCAGAAAAAGTCTAAGTCAACTTTTTGGAGAACCATAGAAAATGGGTGAAAATGAAGAAATGTATCCCAAAATAGTGCCTCATAATGCGGGTAGAGTCCCCTGCCAACTCCCCTTGCATTCCTCCAGACTCAGAAAAAGTCTAAGATAACTTTTTGAAGAACCATAAAAAAGGGCTAAAAGTGTTAAAATGTATCCCAAAATAGTGCCTCATAATGCGGTTAGAGTCCCCTGCCAACTCCCCTTGCATTCCTCCAGACTCAGAAAAAGTCTAAGTCAAGTTTTCGGAGAAGCATAGAAATGGGTGAAAATGAAAAAATGTATCACAAAATAGTGCCTCATAATGCGGGTAGAGTCCCATCAAACTCCCATTGCATTCCTCCAGACTCAGAAAAAGTCTAAGTCAACTTTTGGGAGAACCATAGAAAATGGGTGAAAATGAAAAATGTATCCCAAAATAGTGCCTCATAATGCGGGTAGAGTCCCCTGCCAACTCCCCTTGCATTCCTCCAGATTAAGAAAAAGTCTAAGTCAACTTTTTGGAGAACCATAGAAATGGGTGAAAATGAAAAAATTTATCTGAAAATAGTGCCTCATAATGCGGGTAGAGTCCCCTGCCAACTCCCATTGCATTCCTCCAGACTCAGAAAAAGTCTAAGTCAACTTTTTGGAGAACCATAGAAAATGGGTGAAAATGAAAAATGTATCCCAAAATAGTGCCTCATAATGCGAGTAGAGTCCCCTGCCAACTCCCCTTGCATTCCTCCAGATTAAGAAAAAGTCTAAGTCAATTTTTTGGAGAACCATAGAAATGGGTGAAAATGAAAAAATGTATCAGAAAATAGTGCCTCATAATGCGGGTAGAGTCCACTGCCAACTCCCCTTGCATTCCTCCAGACTCAGAAAAAGTCTAAGTTAACTTTTTGAAGAACCATAAAAAAGGGCTAAAAGTGTTAAAATGTATCCCAAAATAGTGCCTCATAAGGCAGGTAGAGTCCCATCAAACTCCCCTTGCATTCCTCCAGACTCAGAAAAAGTCTAAGTCAAGTTTTCGGAGAACCATAGAAATGGGTGAAAATGAAAAAATGTATCACAAAATAGTGCCTCATAATGCGGGTAGAGTCCCCTGCCAACTCCCCTTGCATTCCTATAGACTCAGAAAAAGTCTAAGTCAACTTTTTGGAGAACCATAGAAAATGGGTGAAAATGAATAAATTTATCCCAAAATAGTGCCTCATAATGCGGGTAGAGTCCCATCAAACTCCCATTGCATTCCTCCAGACTCAGAAAAAGTCTAAGTCAACTTTTTGGAGAACCATAGAAAATGGGTGAAAATTAAAAATGTATCCCAAAATAGTGCCTCATAATGCGGTTAGAGTCCCCTGCCAACTCCCCTTGCATTCCTCCAGACTCAGAAAAAGTCTAATTCAAGTTTTTGGAGAACCATAGAAATGGGTGAAAATGAAAAAATGTATCAGAAAATAGTGCCTCATAATGCGGGTAGAGTCCCCTGCCAACTCCCCTTGCATTCCTCCAGACTCAGAAAAAGTCTAAGTTAACTTTTTGAAGAACCATAAAAAAGGGCTAAAAGTGTTAAAATGTATCCCAAAATAGTGCCTCATAATGCGGTTAGAGTCCCCTGCCAACTCCCCTTGCATTCCTCCAGACTCCGAAAAAGTCTAAGTCAAGTTTTCGGAGAACTATAGAAATGGGTGAAAATGAAAAAATGTATCCCAAAATAGTCCCTCATAATGCGGATAGAGTCCCCTGCCAACTCCCCTTGCATTCCTCCAGATTAAGAAAAAGTCTAAGTCAACTTTTTGGAGAACCATAGAAATGGGTGAAAATGAAAAAATGTATCACAAAATAGTGCCTCATAATGCGGGTAGAGTCCCCTGCCAACTCCCCTTGCATTCTTCCAGATTAAGAAAAAGTCTAAGTCAACTTTTTGGAGAACCATAGAAAATGGGTGAAAATGAAAAAATGTATCTCAAAATAGTGCCTCATAATGCGGCTAGAGTCCCTTGCCAACTCCCCTTGCATTCCTCCAGACTCAGAAAAAGTCTAAGTCAACTTTTTGGAGAACCATAAAAAAGGGCTAAAAGTGTTAAAATGTATCCCAAAATAGTGCCTCATAATGCGGGTAGAGTCCCCTGCCAACTCCCCTTGCATTCCTCCAGACTCAGAAAAAGTCTAAGTCAACTTTTTGGAGAACCATAGAAATGGGTGAAAATGAAAAGATGTCTCAGAAAATAGTGCCTCATAATGCGGGTAGAGTCCCCTGCCAACTCCCCTTGCATTCCTCCAGATTAAGAAAAAGTCTAAGTCAACTTTTTGGAGAACCATAGAAATGGGTGAAAATGAAAAAATGTATCAGAAAATAGTGCCTCATAATGCGGGTAGAGTCCCCTGCCAACTCCCCTTGCATTCCTCCAGATTAAGAAAAAGTCTAAGTCAACTTTTTGGAGAACCATAGAAAATGGGTGAAAATGAATAAATGTATCCCAAAATAGTGCCTCATAATGCGGGTAGAGTCCCATCAAACTCCCATTGCATTCCTCCAGACTCAGAAAAAGTCTAAGTCAACTTTTTGGAGAACCATAGAAAATGGGTGAAAATGAAAAATGTATCCTAAAATAGTGCCTCATAATGCGGGTAGAGTCCCATCAAACTCCCATTGCATTCCTCCAGACTCAGAAAAAGTCTAAGTCAACTTTTTGGAGAACCATAGAAAATGGGTGAAAATGAAAAAATGTATCAGAAAATAGTGCCTCATAATGCGGGTAGAGTCCCCTGCCAACTCCCCTTGCATTCCTCCAGACTCAGAAAAAGTCTAAGTTAACTTTTTGAAGAACCATAAAAAAGGGCTAAAAGTGTTAAAATGTATCCCAAAATAGTGCCTCATAAGGCGGGTAGAGTCCCCTGCCAACTCCCCTTGCATTCCTCCAGACTCAGAAAAAGTCTAAGTCAACTTTTTGGAGAACCATAAAAAGGGCTAAAAGTGTTAAAATGTATCCCAAAATAGTGCCTCATAATGCGGGTAGAGTCCCCTGCCAACTCCCCTTGCATTCCTCCAGACCCAGAAAATGTCTAAGTCAACTTTTTGGAGAACCATAGAAAATGGGTGAAAATGAAGAAATGTATCCCAAAATAGTGCCTCATAATGCGGTTAGAGTCCCCTGCCAACTCCCCTTGCATTCCTCCAGACTCAGAAAAAGTCTAAGTCAAGTTTTCGGAGAAGCATAGAAATGGGTGAAAATGAAAAAATGTATCACAAAATAGTGCCTCATAATGCGGGTAGAATCCCATCAAACTCCCATTGCATACCTCCAGACTCAGAAAAAGTCTAAGTCAACTTTTGGGAGAACCATAGAAAATGGGTGAAAATGAAAAATGTATCCCAAAATAGTGCCTCATAATGCGGGTAGAGTCCCCTGCCAACTCCCCTTGCATTCCTCCAGACCCAGAAAATGTCTAAGTCAACTTTTTGGAGAACCATAGAAAATGGGTGAAAATGAAGAAATGTATCCCAAAATAGTGCCTCATAATGCGGTTAGAGTCCCCTGCCAACTCCCCTTGCATTCCTCCAGACTCAGAAAAAGTCTAAGTCAAGTTTTCGGAGAACCATAGAAATGGGCTAAAAGTGTTAAAATGTATCCCAAAATAGTGCCTCATAAGGCAGGTAGAGTCCCATCAAACTCCCCTTGCATTCCTTCAGACTCAGAAAAAGTCTAAGTCAACTTTTTGGAGAACCATAGAAAATGGGTGAAAATGAAAAATGTATCCCAAAATAGTGCCTCATAATGCGGGTAGAGTCCCCTGCCAACTCCCCTTGCATTCCTCCAGATTAAGAAAAAGTCTAAGTCAACTTTTTGGAGAACCATAGAAATGGGTGAAAATGAAAAAATGTATCAGAAAATAGTGCCTCATAACGCGGGTAGAGTCCCCTGCCAACTCCCCTTGCATTCCTCCAGACTCAGAAAAAGTCTAAGTTAACTTTTTGAAGAACCATAAAAAAGGGCTAAAAGTGTTAAAATGTATCCCAAAATAGTGCCTCATAAGGCAGGTAGAGTCCCATCAAACTCCCATTGCATTCCTCCAGACTCAGAAAAAGTCTAAGTCAAGTTTTCGGAGAACCATAGAAATGGGTGAAAATGAAAAAATGTATCCCAAAATAGTCCCTCATAATGCGGGTAGAGTCCCCTGCCAACTCCCCTTGCATTCCTCCAGATTAAGAAAAAGTCTAAGTCAACTTTTTGGAGAACCATACAAATGGGTGAAAATGAAAAAATGTATCACAAAATAGTGCCTCATAATGCGGGTAGAGTCCCCTGCCAACTCCCCTTGCATTCCTATAGACTCAGAAAAAGTCTAAGTCAACTTTTTGGAGAACCATAAAAAAGGGCTAAAAGTGTTAAAATGTATCCCATAATAATGCCTCATAATGCGGGTAGAGTCCCCTGCCAACTCCCCTTGCATTCCTCCAGACTCAGAAAAAGTCTAAGTCAACTTTTTGGAGAACCTTAGAAAATGGGTGAAAATGAACAAATGTATCCCAAAATAGTGCCTCATAAGGCAGGTAGAGTCCCATCAAACTCCCCTTGCATTCCTCCAAACTCAAAAAAAGTCTAATTCAACTTTTTGGAGAACCATAGAAATGAGTGAAAATGAAAAAATGTATCCCAAAATAGTGCCTCATAAGGCAGGTAGAGTCCCATCAAACTCCCATTGCATTCCTCCAGACTCAGAAAAAGTCTAAGTCAACTTTTTGGAGAACCATAGAAAATGGGTGAAAATGAAGAAATGTATCCCAAAATAGTGCCTCATCATGCGGGTAGAGTCCCCTGCCAACTCCCCTTGCATTCCTCCAGATTCAGAAAAAGTCTAAGTCAACTTTTTGGAGAACCATAGAAAATGGGTGAAAATGAATAAATTTATCCCAAAATAGTGCCTCATAATGCGGGTAGAGTCCCATCAAACTCCCATTGCATTCCTCCAGACTCAGAAAAAGTCTAAGTCAACTTTTTGGAGAACCATAGAAAATGGGTGAAAATGAAAAATGTATCCCAAAATAGTGCCTCATAATGCGGGTAGAGTCCCATCAAACTCCGATTGCATTCCTCCAGACTCAGAAAAAGTCTAAGTCAACTTTTTGGAGAACCATAGAAAATTGGTGAAAATTAAAAATGTATCCCAAAATAGTGCCTCATAATGCGGGTAGAGTCCCCTGCCAACTCCCCTTGCATTCCTCCAGATTCAGAAAAAGTCTAAGTCAAATTTTTGGAGAACCATAGAAAATGGATGAAAATGAATAAATGTATCCCAAAATAGTGCCTCATAATGCAGTTAGAGTCCCCTGCCAACTCCCCTTGCATTCCTCCAGACTCCGAAAAAGTCTAAGTCAAGTTTTCGGAGAACTATAGAAATGGGTGAAAATGAAAAAATGTATCCCAAAATAGTCCCTCATAATGCGGATAGAGTCCCCTGCCAACTCCCCTTGCATTCCTCCAGATTAAGAAAAAGTCTAAGTCAACTTTTTGGAGAACCATAGAAATGGGTGAAAATGAAAAAATGTATCACAAAATAGTGCCTCATAATGCGGGTAGAGTCCCCTGCCAACTCCCCTTGCATTCTTCCAGATTAAGAAAAAGTCTAAGTCAACTTTTTGGAGAACCATAGAAAATGGGTGAAAATGAAAAAATGTATCTCAAAATAGTGCCTCATAATGCGGGTAGAGTCCCTTGCCAACTCCCCTTGCATTCCTCCAGACTCAGAAAAAGTCTAAGTTAACTTTTTGAAGAACCATAAAAAAGGGCTAAAAGTGTTAAAATGTATCCCAAAATAGTGCCTCATAAGGCAGGTAGAGTCCCATCAAACTCCCCTTGCATTCCTCCAGACTCAGAAAAAGTCTAAGTCAACTTTTTGGAGAACCATAAAAAGGGCTAAAAGTGTTAAAATGTATCCCAAAATAGTGCCTCATAATGCGGGTAGAGTCCCCTGCCAACTCCCCTTGCATTCCTCCAGACCCAGAAAATGTCTAAGTCAACTTTTTGGAGAACCATAGAAATGGGTGAAAATGAAAAAATGTATCCCAAAATAGTGCCTCATAAGGCAGGTAGAGTTCCATCAAACTCCCATTGCATTCCTCCAGACTCAGAAAAAGTCTAAGTCAACTTTTTGGAGAACCATAAAAAAGGGGTAAAAGTGTTAAAATGTATCCCAAAATAGTGCCTCATAATGCGGGTAGAGTCCCCTGCCAACTCCCCTTGCATTCTTCCAGATTAAGAAAAAGTCTAAGTCAACTTTTTGGAGAACCATACAAATGGGTGAAAATGAAAAAATGTATCACAAAATAGTGCCTCATAATGCGGGTAGAGTCCCCTGCCAACTCCCCTTGCATTCCTATAGACTCAGAAAAAGTCTAAGTCAACTTTTTGGAGAACCATAAAAAAGGGCTAAAAGTGTTAAAATGTATCCCAAAATAATGCCTCATAATGCGGGTAGAGTCCCCTGCCAACTCCCCTTGCATTCCTCCAGACTCAGAAAAAGTCTAAGTCAACTTTTTGGAGAACCTTAGAAAATGGGTGAAAATGAACAAATGTATCCCAAAATAGTGCCTCATAAGGCAGGTAGAGTCCCATCAAACTCCCCTTGCATTCCTCCAAACTCAAAAAAAGTCTAATTCAACTTTTTGGAGAACCATAGAAATGAGTGAAAATGAAAAAATGTATCCCAAAATAGTGCCTCATAAGGCAGGTAGAGTCCCATCAAACTCCCATTGCATTCCTCCAGACTCAGAAAAAGTCTAAGTCAACTTTTTGGAGAACCATAGAAAATGGGTGAAAATGAAGAAATGTATCCCAAAATAGTGCCTCATCATGCGGGTAGAGTCCCCTGCCAACTCCCCTTGCATTCCTCCAGATTCAGAAAAAGTCTAAGTCAACTTTTTGGAGAACCATAGAAAATGGGTGAAAATGAATAAATTTATCCCAAAATAGTGCCTCATAATGCGGGTAGAGTCCCATCAAACTCCCATTGCATTCCTCCAGACTCAGAAAAAGTCTAAATCAACTTTTTGGAGAACCATAGAAATGGGTGAAAATGAAAAATGTATCCCAAAATAGTGCCTCATAATGCGGGTAGAGTCCCATCAAACTCCCATTGCATTCCTCCAGACTCAGAAAAAGTCTAAGTCAACTTTTTGGAGAACCATAGAAAATGGGTGAAAATTAAAAATGTATCCCAAAATAGTGCCTCATAATGCGGGTAGAGTCCCCTGCCAACTCCCCTTGCATTCCTCCAGATTCAGAAAAAGTCTAAGTCAAATTTTTGGAGAACCATAGAAAATGGATGAAAATGAATAAATGTATCCCAAAATAGTGCCTCATAATGCGGTTAGAGTCCCCTGCCAACTCCCCTTGCATTCCTCCAGACTCAGATAAAGTCTAATTCAAGTTTTTGGAGAACCATAGAAATGGGTGAAAATGAAAAAATGTATCAGAAAATAGTGCCTCATAATGCGGGTAGAGTCCCCTGCCAACTCCCCTTGCATTCCTCCAGACTCAGAAAAAGTCTAAGTCAACTTTTCGGAGAACCATAGAAATGGGTGAAAATGAAAAAATGTATCCCAAAATAGTCCCTCATAATGCGGGTAGAGTCCCCTGCCAACTCCCCTTGCATTCCTCCAGACTCAGAAAAAGTCTAAGTCAACTTTTTGGAGAACCATAGAAAATGGGTGAAAATGAATAAATGTATCCCAAAATAGTGCCTCATAATGCGGGTAGAGTCCCATCAAACTCCCATTGCATTCCTCCAGACTCAGAAAAAGTCTAAGTCAACTTTTTGGAGAACCATAGAAAATGGGTGAAAATGAAAAATGTATCCTAAAATAGTGCCTCATAATGCGGGTAGAGTCCCATCAAACTCCCATTGCATTCCTCCAGACTCAGAAAAAGTCTAAGTCAACTTTTTGGAGAACCATAGAAAATGGGTGAAAATGAAAAAATGTATCAGAAAATAGTGCCTCATAATGCGGGTAGAGTCCCCTGCCAACTCCCCTTGCATTCCTCCAGACTCAGAAAAAGTCTAAGTTAACTTTTTGAAGAACCATAAAAAAGGGCTAAAAGTGTTAAAATGTATCCCAAAATAGTGCCTCATAAGGAAGGTAGAGTCCCATCAAACTCCCATTGCATTCCTCCAGACTCAGAAAAAGTCTAAGTCAACTTTTTGGAGAACCATAAAAAGGGCTAAAAGTGTTAAAATGTATCCCAAAATAGTGCCTCATAATGCGGGTAGAGTCCCCTGCCAACTCCCCTTGCATTCCTCCAGACCCAGAAAATGTCTAAGTCAACTTTTTGGAGAACCATAGAAAATGGGTGAAAATGAAGAAATGTATCCCAAAATAGTGCCTCATAATGCGGTTAGAGTCCCCTGCCAACTCCCCTTGCATTCCTCCAGACTCAGAAAAAGTCTAAGTCAACTTTTTGGAGAACTATAGAAAATGGGTGAAAATGAAAAATGTATCCCAAAATAGTGCCTCATAATGTCGGTAGAGTCCCCTGCCAACTCCCCTTGCATTCCTCCAGATTCAGAAAAATTCTAAGTCAACTTTTTGGAGAACCATAGAAAATGGGTGAAAATGAATAAATTTATCCCAAAATAGTGCCTCATAATCCGGGTAGAGTCCCATCAAACTCCCATTGCATTCCTCCAGACTCAGAAAAAGTCTAAGTCAACTTTTTGGAGAACCATAGAAAATGGGTGAAAATGAAAAATGTATCCCAAAATAGTGCCTCATAATGCGGGTAGAGTCCCCTGCCAACTCCCCTTGCATTCCTCCAGATTAAGAAAATGTCTAAGTCAACTTTTTGGAGAACCATAGAAATGGGTGAAAATGAAAAAATGTATCAGAAAATAGTGACTCATAATGCGGGTAGAGTCCCCTGCCAACTCCCCTTGCATTCCTCCAGACTCAGAAAAAGTCTAAGTTAACTTTTTGAAGAACCATAAAAAAGGGCTAAAAGTGTTAAAAATGTATCCCAAAATAGTGCCTCATAAGGCAGGTAGAGTCCCATCAAACTCCCCTTGCATTCCTCCAGACTCAGAAAAAGTCTAAGTCAACTTTTTGGAGAACCATAGAAATGGGTGCAAGTGAAAAAATGTATCCTAAAATAGTGCCTCATAATGCGGGTAGAGTCCCCTGCCAACTCCCCTTGCATTCCTCCAGGCTCAGAAAAAGTCTAAGTCAACTTTTTGGAGAACCATAAAAAGGGCTAAATGTGTTAAAATGTATCCCAAAATAGTGCCTCATAATGCGGGTAGAGTCCCCTGCCAACTCCCCTTGCATTCCTCCAAACCCAGAAAAAGTCTAAGTCAAGTTTTTGGAGAACCATAGAAAATGGGTGAAAATGAAGAAATGTATCCCAAAATAGTGCCTCATAATGCGGGTAGAGTCCCCTGCCAACTCCCCTTGCATTCCTCCAGACTCAGAAAAAGTCTAAGTTAACTTTTTGAAGAACCATAAAAAAGGGCTAAAAGTGTTAAAATGTATCCCAAAATAGTGCCTCATAATGCGGTTAGAGTCCCCTGCCAACTCCCCTTGCATTCCTCCAGACTCAGAAAAAGTCTAAGTCAAGTTTTCGGAGAAGCATAGAAATGGGTGAAAATGAAAAAATGTATCACAAAATAGTGCCTCATAATGCGGGTAGAGTCCCCTGCCAACTCCCCTTGCATTCTTCCAGATTAAGAAAAAGTCTAAGTCAACTTTTTGGAGAACCATAGAAAATGGGTGAAAATGAAAAAATGTATCTCAAAATAGTGCCTCATAATGCGGGTAGAGTCCCCTGCCAACTCCCCTTGCATTCCTCCAGACTCAGAAAAAGTCTAAGACAACTTTTTGGAGAACCATAGAAATGGGTGAAAATGAAAAAATGTCTCAGAAAATAGTGCCTCATAATGCGGGTAGAGTCCCCTGCCAACTCCCCTTGCATTCCTCCAGATTAAGAAAAAGTCTAAGTCAACTTTTTGGAGAACCATAGAAATGGGTGAAAATGAAAAAATGTATCAGAAAATAGTGCCTCATAATGCGGGTAGAGTCCCCTGCCAACTCCCCTTGCATTCCTCCAGACTCAGAAAAAGTCTAAGTTAACTTTTTGAAGAACCATAAAAAAGGGCTAAAAGTGTTAAAATGTATCCCAAAATAGTGCCTCATAAGGCAGGTAGAGTCCCATCAAACTCCCCTTGCATTCCTCCAGACTCAGAAAAAGTCTAAGTCAACTTTTTGGAGAACCATAAAAAGGGCTAAAAGTGTTAAAATGTATCCCAAAATAGTGCCTCATAATGCGGGTAGAGTCCCCTGCCAACTCCCCTTGCATTCCTCCAGACCCAGAAAATGTCTAAGTTAACTTTTTGGAGAACCATAGAAATGGGTGAAAATGAAAAATGTATCCCAAAATAGTGCCTCATAATGCGGGTAGAGTCCCATCAAACTCCCATTGCATTCCTCCAGACTCAGAAAAAGTCTAAGTCAACTTTTTGGAGAACCATAGAAAATGGGTGAAAATTAAAAATGTATCCCAAAATAGTGCCTCATAATGCGGGTAGAGTCCCCTGCCAACTCCCCTTGCATTCCTCCAGATTCAGAAAAAGTCTAAGTCAAATTTTTGGAGAACCATAGAAAATGGATGAAAATGAATAAATGTATCCCAAAATAGTGCCTCATAATGCGGTTAGAGTCCCCTGCCAACTCCCCTTGCATTCCTCCAGACTCAGATAAAGTCTAATTCAAGTTTTTGGAGAACCATAGAAATGGGTGAAAATGAAAAAATGTATCAGAAAATAGTGCCTCATAATGCGGGTAGAGTCCCCTGCCAACTCCCCTTGCATTCCTCCAGACTCAGATAAAGTCTAAGTTAACTTTTTGAAGAACCATAAAAAAGGGCTAAAAGTGTTAAAATGTATCCCAAAATAGTGCCTCATAATGCGGTTAGAGTCCCCTGCCAACTCCCCTTGCATTCCTCCAGACTCCGAAAAAGTCTAAGTCAAGTTTTCGGAGAACTATAGAAATGGGTGAAAATGAAAAAATGTATCCCAAAATAGTCCCTCATAATGCGGATAGAGTCCCCTGCCAACTCCCCTTGCATTCCTCCAGATTAAGAAAAAGTCTAAGTCAACTTTTTGGAGAACCATAGAAATGGGTGAAAATGAAAAAATGTATCACAAAATAGTGCCTCATAATGCGGGTAGAGTCCCCTGCCAACTCCCCTTGCATTCTTCCAGATTAAGAAAAAGTCTAAGTCAACTTTTTGGAGAACCATAGAAAATGGGTGAAAATGAAAAAATGTATCTCAAAATAGTGCCTCATAATGCGGGTAGAGTCCCCTGCCAACTCCCCTTGCATTCCTCCAGACTCAGAAAAAGTCTAAGTCAACTTTTTGGAGAACCATAGAAATGGGTGAAAATGAAAAAATGTCTCAGAAAATAGTGCCTCATAATGCGGGTAGAGTCCCCTGCCAACTCCCCTTGCATTCCTCCAGATTAAGAAAAAGTCTAAGTCAACTTTTTGGAGAACCATAGAAATGGGTGAAAATGAAAAAATGTATCAGAAAATAGTGCCTCATAATGCGGGTAGAGTCCCCTGCCAACTCCCCTTGCATTCCTCCAGACTCAGAAAAAGTCTAAGTTAACTTTTTGAAGAACCATAAAAAAGGGCTAAAAGTGTTAAAATGTATCCCAAAATAGTGCCTCATAAGGCAGGTAGAGACCCATCAAACTCCCCTTGCATTCCTCCAGACTCAGAAAAAGTCTAAGTCAACTTTTTGGAGAACCATAAAAAGGGCTAAAAGTGTTAAAATGTATCCCAAAATAGTGCCTCATAATGCGGGTAGAGTCCCCTGCCAACTCCCCTTGCATTCCTCCAGACCCAGAAAATGTCTAAGTCAACTTTTTGGAGAACCATAGAAAATGGGTGAAAATGAAGAAATGTATCCCAAAATAGTGCCTCATAATGCGGTTAGAGTCCCCTGCCAACTCCCCTTGCATTCCTCCAGACCCAGAAAAAGTCTAAGTCAACTTTTGGGAGAACCATAGAAATGGGTGAAAATGAAAAATGTATCCCAAAATAGTGCCTCATAATGCGGGTAGAGTCCCCTGCCATCTCCCCTTGCATTCCTCCAGATTAAGAAAAAGTCTAAGTCAACTTTTTGGAGAACCATAGAAATGGGTGAAAATGAAAAAATGTATCAGAAAATAGTGCCTCATAATGCGGGTAGAGTCCCCTGCCAACTCCCATTGCATTCCTCCAGACTCAGAAAAAGTCTAAGTCAAGTTTTCGGAGAACCATAGAAATGGGTGAAAATGAAAAAATGTATCAGAAAATAGTGCCTCATAATGCGGGTAGAGTCCCATCAAACTTCCCTTGCATTCCTCCAGACCCAGAAAAAAGTCTAAGTCAACTTTTTGGAGAACCATAGAAAACAGGTGAAAATGAAGAAAGTTATCCCAAAATAGTGCCTCATAATGCGGGTAGAGTCCCATCAAACTCCCATTGCATTCCTCCAGACTCAGAAAAAGTCTAAGTCAACTTTTTGGAGAACCATAGAAAATGGGTGAAAATGAAAAATGTATCCCAAAATAGTGCCTCATAATGCGGGTAGAGTCCCCTGCCAACTCCCCTTGCATTCCTCCAGATTAAGAAAAAGTCTAAGTCAACTTTTTGGAGAACCATAGAAATGGGTGAAAATGAAAAAATGTATCAGAAAATAGTGCCTCAAAATGCGGGTAGAGTCCCCTGCCAACTCCCCTTGCATTCCTCCAGACTCAGAAAAAGTCTAAGTCAAGTTTTCGGAGAACCATAGAAATGGGTGAAAATGAAAAAATGTATCCCAAAATAGTCCCTCATAATGCGGGTAGAGTCCCCTGCCAACTCCCCTTGCATTCCTCCAGATTAAGAAAAAGTCTAAGTCAACTTTTTGGAGAACCATACAAATGGGTGAAAATGAAAAAATGTATCAGAAAATAGTGCCTCAAAATGCGGGTAGAGTCCCCTGCCAACTCCCCTTGCATTCCTCCAGACTCAGAAAAAGTCTAAGTCAAGTTTTCGGAGAACCATAGAAATGGGTGAAAATGAAAAAATGTATCCCAAAATAGTCCCTCATAATGCGGGTAGAGTCCCCTGCCAACTCCCCTTGCATTCCTCCAGATTAAGAAAAAGTCTAAGTCAACTTTTTGGAGAACCATACAAATGGGTGAAAATGAAAAAATGTATCACAAAATAGTGCCTCATAATGCGGGTAGAGTCCCATCAAACTCCCATTGCATTCCTCCAGACTCAGAAAAAGTCTAAGTCAACTTTTTGGAGAACCATAGAAAATGGGTGAAAATGAAAAAATGTATCAGAAAATAGTGCCTCATAATGCGGGTAGAGTCCCCTGCCAACTCCCCTTGCATTCCTCCAGACTCAGAAAAAGTCTAAGTCAACTTTTTGGAGAACCATACAAATGGGTGAAAATGAAAAAATGTATCACAAAATAGTGCCTCATAATGCGGGTAGAGTCCCCTGCCAACTCCCCTTGCATTCCTATAGACTCAGAAAAAGTCTAAGTCAATTTTTTGGAGAACCATAAAAAAGGGCTAAAAGTGTTAAAATGTATCCCAAAATAGTGCCTCATAAGGCAGGTAGAGTCCCATCAAACTCCCCTTGCATTCCTCCAGACTCAGAAAAAGTCTAAGTCAAGTTTTCGGAGAACCATAGAAATGGGTGAAAATGAAAAAATGTATCCCAAAATAGTCCCTCATAATGCGGGTAGAGTCCCCTGCCAACTCCCCTTGCATTCCTCCAGATTAAGAAAAAGTCTAAGTCAACTTTTTGGAGAACCATACAAATGGGTGAAAATGAAAAAATGTATCACAAAATAGTGCCTCATAATGCGGGTAGAGTCCCCTGCCAACTCCCCTTGCATTCCTATAGACTCAGAAAAAGTCTAAGTCAACTTTTTGGAGAACCATAAAAAATGGCTAAAAGTGTTAAAATGTATCCCAAAATAATGCCTCATAATGCGGGTAGAGTCCCCTGCCAACTCCCCTTGCATTCCTCCAGACTCAGAAAAAGTCTAAGTCAACTTTTTGGAGAACCTTAGAAAATGGGTGAAAATGAACAAATGTATCCCAAAATAGTGCCTCATAAGGCAGGTAGAGTCCCATCAAACTCCCCTTGCATTCCTCCAAACTCAAAAAAAGTCTAATTCAACTTTTTGGAGAACCATAGAAATGAGTGAAAATGAAAAAATGTATCCCAAAATAGTGCCTCATAAGGCAGGTAGAGTCCCATCAAACTCCCATTGCATTCCTCCAGACTCAGAAAAAGTCTAAGTCAACTTTTTGGAGAACCATAGAAAATGGGTGAAAATGAAGAAATGTATCCCAAAATAGTGCCTCATCATGCGGGTAGAGTCCCCTGCCAACTCCCCTTGCATTCCTCCAGATTCAGAAAAAGTCTAAGTCAACTTTTTGGAGAACCATAGAAAATGGGTGAAAATGAATACATTTATCCCAAAATAGTGCCTCATAATGCGGGTAGAGTCCCATCAAACTCCCATTGCATTCCTCCAGACTCAGAAAAAGTCTAAGTCAACTTTTTGGAGAACCATAGAAATGGGTGAAAATGAAAAATGTATCCCAAAATAGTGCCTCATAATGCGGGTAGAGTCCCATCAAACTCCCATTGCATTCCTCCAGACTCAGAAAAAGTCTAAGTCAACTTTTTGGAGAACCATAGAAAATGGGTGAAAATTAAAAATGTATCCCAAAATAGTGCCTCATAATGCGGGTAGAGTCCCCTGCCAACTCCCCTTGCATTCCTCCAGATTCAGAAAAAGTCTAAGTCAAATTTTTGGAGAACCATAGAAAATGGATGAAAATGAATAAATGTATCCCAAAATAGTGCCTCATAATGCGGTTAGAGTCCCCTGCCAACTCCCCTTGCATTCCTCCAGACTCAGATAAAGTCTAATTCAAGTTTTTGGAGAACCATAGAAATGGGTGAAAATGAAAAAATGTATCAGAAAATAGTGCCTCATAATGCGGGTAGAGTCCCCTGCCAACTCCCCTTGCATTCCTCCAGACTCAGAAAAAGTCTAAGTTAACTTTTTGAAGAACCATAAAAAAGGGCTAAAAGTGTTAAAATGTATCCCAAAATAGTGCCTCATAATGCGGTTAGAGTCCCCTGCCAACTCCCCTTGCATTCCTCCAGACTCCGAAAAAGTCTAAGTCAAGTTTTCGGAGAACTATAGAAATGGGTGAAAATGAAAAAATGTATCCCAAAATAGTCCCTCATAATGCGGATAGAGTCCCCTGCCAACTCCCCTTGCATTCCTCCAGATTAAGAAAAAGTCTAAGTCAACTTTTTTGAGAACCATAGAAATGGGTGAAAATGAAAAAATGTATCACAAAATAGTGCCTCATAATGCGGGTAGAGTCCCCTGCCAACTCCCCATGCATTCTTCCAGATTAAGAAAAAGTCTAAGTCAACTTTTTGGAGAACCATAGAAAATGGGTGAAAATGAAAAAATGTATCTCAAAATAGTGCCTCATAATGCGGGTAGAGTCCCCTGCCAACTCCCCTTGCATTCCTCCAGACTCAGAAAAAGTCTAAGTCAACTTTTTGGAGAACCATAGAAATGGGTGAAAATGAAAAAATGTCTCAGAAAATAGTGCCTCATAATGCGGGTAGAGTCCCCTGCCAACTCCCCTTGCATTCCTCCAGATTAAGAAAAAGTCTAAGTCAACTTTTTGGAGAACCATAGAAATGGGTGAAAATGAAAAAATGTATCAGAAAATAGTGCCTCATAATGCGGGTAGAGTCCCCTGCCAACTCCCCTTGCATTCCTCCAGACTCAGAAAAAGTCTAAGTTAACTTTTTGAAGAACCATAAAAAAGGGCTAAAAGTGTTAAAATGTATCCCAAAATAGTGCCTCATAAGGCAGGTAGAGTCCCATCAAACTCCCCTTGCATTCCTCCAGACTCAGAAAAAGTCTAAGTCAACTTTTTGGAGAACCATAAAAAGGGCTAAAAGTGTTAAAATGTATCCCAAAATAGTGCCTCATAATGCGGGTAGAGTCCCCTGCCAACTCCCCTTGCATTCCTCCAGACCCAGAAAATGTCTAAGTCAACTTTTTGGAGAACCATAGAAAATGGGTGAAAATGAAGAAATGTATCCCAAAATAGTGCCTCATAATGCGGTTAGAGTCCCCTGCCAACTCCCCTTGCATTCCTCCAGACCCAGAAAAAGTCTAAGTCAACTTTTGGGAGAACCATAGAAATGGGTGAAAATGAAAAATGTATCCCAAAATAGTGCCTCATAATGCGGGTAGAGTCCCCTGCCATCTCCCCTTACATTCCTCCAGATTAAGAAAAAGTCTAAGTCAACTTTTTGGAGAACCATAGAAATGGGTGAAAATGAAAAAATGTATCAGAAAATAGTGCCTCATAATGCGGGTAGAGTCCCCTGCCAACTCCCATTGCATTCCTCCAGACTCAGAAAAAGTCTAAGTCAAGTTTTCGGAGAACCATAGAAATGGGTGAAAATGAAAAAATGTATCAGAAAATAGTGCCTCATAATGCGGGTAGAGTCCCATCAAACTTCCCTTGCATTCCTCCAGACCCAGAAAAAAGTCTAAGTCAACTTTTTGGAGAACCATAGAAAACAGGTGAAAATGAAGAAAGTTATCCCAAAATAGTGCCTCATAATGCGGGTAGAGTCCCATCAAACTCCCATTGCATTCCTCCAGACTCAGAAAAAGTCTAAGTCAACTTTTTGGAGAACCATAGAAAATGGGTGAAAATGAAAAATGTATCCCAAAATAGTGCCTCATAATGCGGGTAGAGTCCCATCAAACTCCCATTGCATTCCTCCAGACTCAGAAAAAGTCTAAGTCAACTTTTTGGAGAACCATAGAAAATGGGTGAAAATGAAAAATGTATCCCAAAATAGTGCCTCATAATGCGGGTAGAGTCCCCTGCCAACTCCCCTTGCATTCCTCCAGATTAAGAAAAAGTCTAAGTCAACTTTTTGGAGAACCATAGAAATGGGTGAAAATGAAAAAATGTATCAGAAAATAGTGCCTCAAAATGCGGGTAGAGTCCCCTGCCAACTCCCCTTGCATTCCTCCAGACTCAGAAAAAGTCTAAGTCAAGTTTTCGGAGAACCATAGAAATGGGTGAAAATGAAAAAATGTATCCCAAAATAGTCCCTCATAATGCGGGTAGAGTCCCCTGCCAACTCCCCTTGCATTCCTCCAGATTAAGAAAAAGTCTAAGTCAACTTTTTGGAGAACCATACAAATGGGTGAAAATGAAAAAATGTATCAGAAAATAGTGCCTCAAAATGCGGGTAGAGTCCCCTGCCAACTCCCCTTGCATTCCTCCAGACTCAGAAAAAGTCTAAGTCAAGTTTTCGGAGAACCATAGAAATGGGTGAAAATGAAAAAATGTATCCCAAAATAGTCCCTCATAATGCGGGTAGAGTCCCCTGCCAACTCCCCTTGCATTCCTCCAGATTAAGAAAAAGTCTAAGTCAACTTTTTGGAGAACCATACAAATGGGTGAAAATGAAAAAATGTATCACAAAATAGTGCCTCATAATGCGGGTAGAGTCCCATCAAACTCCCATTGCATTCCTCCAGACTCAGAAAAAGTCTAAGTCAACTTTTTGGAGAACCATAGAAAATGGGTGAAAATGAAAAAATGTATCAGAAAATAGTGCCTCATAATGCGGGTAGAGTCCCCTGCCAACTCCCCTTGCATTCCTCCAGACTCAGAAAAAGTCTAAGTCAACTTTTTGGAGAACCATACAAATGGGTGAAAATGAAAAAATGTATCACAAAATAGTGCCTCATAATGCGGGTAGAGTCCCCTGCCAACTCCCCTTGCATTCCTATAGACTCAGAAAAAGTCTAAGTCAATTTTTTGGAGAACCATAAAAAAGGGCTAAAAGTGTTAAAATGTATCCCAAAATAGTGCCTCATAAGGCAGGTAGAGTCCCATCAAACTCCCCTTGCATTCCTCCAGACTCAGAAAAAGTCTAAGTCAAGTTTTCGGAGAACCATAGAAATGGGTGAAAATGAAAAAATGTATCCCAAAATAGTCCCTCATAATGCGGGTAGAGTCCCCTGCCAACTCCCCTTGCATTCCTCCAGATTAAGAAAAAGTCTAAGTCAACTTTTTGGAGAACCATACAAATGGGTGAAAATGAAAAAATGTATCACAAAATAGTGCCTCATAATGCGGGTAGAGTCCCCTGCCAACTCCCCTTGCATTCCTATAGACTCAGAAAAAGTCTAAGTCAACTTTTTGGAGAACCATAAAAAAGGGCTAAAAGTGTTAAAATGTATCCCAAAATAATGCCTCATAATGCGGGTAGAGTCCCCTGCCAACTCCCCTTGCATTCCTCCAGACTCAGAAAAAGTCTAAGTCAACTTTTTGGAGAACCTTAGAAAATGGGTGAAAATGAACAAATGTATCCCAAAATAGTGCCTCATAAGGCAGGTAGAGTCCCATCAAACTCCCCTTGCATTCCTCCAAACTCAAAAAAAGTCTAATTCAACTTTTTGGAGAACCATAGAAAATGGGTGAAAATGAAGAAATGTATCCCAAAATAGTGCCTCATAATGCGGGTAGAGTCCCATCAAACTCCCATTGCATTCCTCCAGACTCAGAAAAAGTCTAAGTCAACTTTTTGGAGAACCATAGAAAATGGGTGAAAATTAAAAATGTATCCCAAAATAGTGCCTCATAATGCGGGTAGAGTCCCCTGCCAACTCCCCTTGCATTCCTCCAGATTCAGAAAAAGTCTAAGTCAAATTTTTGGAGAACCATAGAAAATGGATGAAAATGAATAAATGTATCCCAAAATAGTGCCTCATAATGCGGTTAGAGTCCCCTGCCAACTCCCCTTGCATTCCTCCAGACTCAGATAAAGTCTAATTCAAGTTTTTGGAGAACCATAGAAATGGGTGAAAATGAAAAAATGTATCAGAAAATAGTGCCTCATAATGCGGGTAGAGTCCCCTGCCAACTCCCCTTGCATTCCTCCAGACTCAGAAAAAGTCTAAGTTAACTTTTTGAAGAACCATAAAAAAGGGCTAAAAGTGTTAAAATGTATCCCAAAATAGTGCCTCATAATGCGGTTAGAGTCCCCTGCCAACTCCCCTTGCATTCCTCCAGACTCCGAAAAAGTCTAAGTCAAGTTTTCGGAGAACTATAGAAATGGGTGAAAATGAAAAAATGTATCCCAAAATAGTCCCTCATAATGCGGATAGAGTCCCCTGCCAACTCCCCTTGCATTCCTCCAGATTAAGAAAAAGTCTAAGTCAACTTTTTGGAGAACCATAGAAATGGGTGAAAATGAAAAAATGTATCACAAAATAGTGCCTCATAATGCGGGTAGAGTCCCCTGCCAACTCCCCTTGCATTCTTCCAGATTAAGAAAAAGTCTAAGTCAACTTTTTGGAGAACCATAGAAAATGGGTGAAAATGAAAAAATGTATCTCAAAATAGTGCCTCATAATGCGGGTAGAGTCCCCTGCCAACTCCCCTTGCATTCCTCCAGACTCAGAAAAAGTCTAAGTCAACTTTTTGGAGAACCATAGAAATGGGTGAAAATGAAAAAATGTCTCAGAAAATAGTGCCTCATAATGCGGGTAGAGTCCCCTGCCAACTCCCCTTGCATTCCTCCAGATTAAGAAAAAGTCTAAGTCAACTTTTTGGAGAACCATAGAAATGGGTGAAAATGAAAAAATGTATCAGAAAATAGTGCCTCATAATGCGGGTAGAGTCCCCTGCCAACTCCCCTTGCATTCCTCCAGACTCAGAAAAAGTCTAAGTCAACTTTTTGGAGAACCATAGAAAATGGGTGAAAATGAAAAAATGTATCAGAAAATAGTGCCTCATAATGCGGGTAGAGTCCCCTGCCAACTCCCCTTGCATTCCTCCAGACTCAGAAAAAGTCTAAGTTAACTTTTTGAAGAACCATAAAAAAGGGCTAAAAGTGTTAAAATGTATCCCAAAATAGTGCCTCATAAGGCAGGTAGAGTCCCATCAAACTCCCCTTGCATTCCTCCAGACTCAGAAAAAGTCTAAGTCAACTTTTTGGAGAACCATAAAAAGGGCTAAAAGTGTTAAAATGTATCCCAAAATAGTGCCTCATAATGCGGGTAGAGTCCCCTGCCAACTCCCCTTGCATTCCTCCAGACCCAGAAAATGTCTAAGTCAACTTTTTGGAGAACCATAGAAAATGGGTGAAAATGAAGAAATGTATCACAAAATAGTGCCTCATAATGCGGTTAGAGTCCCCTGCCAACTCCCCTTGCATTCCTCCAGACTCAGAAAAAGTCTAAGTCAACTTTTTGGAGAACTATAGAAAATGGGTGAAAATGAAAAATGTATCCCAAAATAGTGCCTCATAATGTCGGTAGAGTCCCCTGCCAACTCCCCTTGCATTCCTCCAGATTCAGAAAAATTCTAAGTCAACTTTTTGGAGAACCATAGAAAATGGGTGAAAATGAATAAATTTATCCCAAAATAGTGCCTCATAATCCGGGTAGAGTCCCATCAAACTCCCATTGCATTCCTCCAGACTCAGAAAAAGTCTAAGTCAACTTTTTGGAGAACCATAGAAAATGGGTGAAAATGAAAAATGTATCCCAAAATAGTGCCTCATAATGCGGGTAGAGTCCCCTGCCAACTCCCCTTGCATTCCTCCAGATTAAGAAAAAGTCTAAGTCAACTTTTTGGAGAACCATAGAAATGGGTGAAAATGAAAAAATGTATCAGAAAATAGTGACTCATAATGCGGGTAGAGTCCCCTGCCAACTCCCCTTGCATTCCTCCAGACTCAGAAAAAGTCTAAGTTAACTTTTTGAAGAACCATAAAAAAGGGCTAAAAGTGTTAAAAATGTATCCCAAAATAGTGCCTCATAAGGCAGGTAGAGTCCCATCAAACTCCCCTTGCATTCCTCCAGACTCAGAAAAAGTCTAAGTCAACTTTTTGGAGAACCATAAAAAGGGCTAAATGTGTTAAAATGTATCCCAAAATAGTGCCTCATAATGCGGGTAGAGTCCCCTGCCAACTCCCCTTGCATTCCTCCAAACCCAGAAAAAGTCTAAGTCAAGTTTTTGGAGAACCATAGAAAATGGGTGAAAATGAAGAAATGTATCCCAAAATAGTGCCTCATAATGCGGGTAGAGTCCCCTGCCAACTCCCCTTGCATTCCTCCAGACTCAGAAAAAGTCTAAGTTAACTTTTTGAAGAACCATAAAAAAGGGCTAAAAGTGTTAAAATGTATCCCAAAATAGTGCCTCATAATGCGGTTAGAGTCCCTGCCAACTCCCCTTGCATTCCTCCAGACTCAGAAAAAGTCTAAGTCAAGTTTTCGGAGAAGCATAGAAATGGGTGAAAATGAAAAAATGTATCACAAAATAGTGCCTCATAATGCGGGTAGAGTCCCATCAAACTCCCATTGCATTCCTCCAGACTCAGAAAAAGTCTAAGTCAACTTTTGGGAGAACCATAGAAATGGGTGAAAATGAAAAATGTATCCCAAAATAGTGCCTCATAATGCGGGTAGAGTCCCCTGCCATCTCCCCTTGCATTCCTCCAGATTAAGAAAAAGTCTAAGTCAACTTTTTGGAGAACCATAGAAATGGGTGAAAATGAAAAAATGTATCAGAAAATAGTGCCTCATAATGCGGGTAGAGTCCCCTGCCAACTCCCATTGCATTCCTCCAGACTCAGAAAAAGTCTAAGTCAAGTTTTCGGAGAACCATAGAAATGGGTGAAAATGAAAAAATGTATCAGAAAATAGTGCCTCATAATGCGGGTAGAGTCCCATCAAACTTCCCTTGCATTCCTCCAGACCCAGAAAAAAGTCTAAGTCAACTTTTTGGAGAACCATAGAAAACAGGTGAAAATGAAGAAAGTTATCCCAAAATAGTGCCTCATAATGCGGGTAGAGTCCCATCAAACTCCCATTGCATTCCTCCAGACTCAGAAAAAGTCTAAGTCAACTTTTTGGAGAACCATAGAAAATGGGTGAAAATGAAAAATGTATCCCAAAATAGTGCCTCATAATGCGGGTAGAGTCCCATCAAACTCCCATTGCATTCCTCCAGACTCAGAAAAAGTCTAAGTCAACTTTTTGGAGAACCATAGAAAATGGGTGAAAATGAAAAATGTATCCCAAAATAGTGCCTCATAATGCGGGTAGAGTCCCCTGCCAACTCCCCTTGCATTCCTCCAGATTAAGAAAAAGTCTAAGTCAACTTTTTGGAGAACCATAGAAATGGGTGAAAATGAAAAAATGTATCAGAAAATAGTGCCTCAAAATGCGGGTAGAGTCCCCTGCCAACTCCCCTTGCATTCCTCCAGACTCAGAAAAAGTCTAAGTCAAGTTTTCGGAGAACCATAGAAATGGGTGAAAATGAAAAAATGTATCCCAAAATAGTCCCTCATAATGCGGGTAGAGTCCCCTGCCAACTCCCCTTGCATTCCTCCAGATTAAGAAAAAGTCTAAGTCAACTTTTTGGAGAACCATACAAATGGGTGAAAATGAAAAAATGTATCACAAAATAGTGCCTCATAATGCGGGTAGAGTCCCCTGCCAACTCCCCTTGCATTCCTATAGACTCAGAAAAAGTCTAAGTCAACTTTTTGGAGAACCATAAAAAAGGGCTAAAAGTGTTAAAAATGTATCCCAAAATAGTGCCTCATAAGGCAGGTAGAGTCCCATCAAACTCCCCTTGCATTCCTTCAGACTCAGAAAAAGTCTAAGTCAACTTTTTGGAGAACCATAGAAATGGGTGCAAATGAAAAAATGTATCCTAAAATAGTGCCTCATAATGCGGGTAGAGTCCCCTGCCAACTCCCCTTGCATTCCTCCAGACTCAGAAAAAGTCCAAGTCAACTTTTTGGAGAACCATAAAAAGGGCTAAAAGTGTTAAAATGTATCCCAAAATAGTGCCTCATAATGCGGGTAGAGTCCCCTGCCAACTCCCCTTGCATTCCTCCAGACCCAGAAAAAGTCTAAGTCAACTTTTTGGAGAACCATAGAAAATGGGTGAAAATGAAGAAATGTATCCCAAAATAGTGCCTCATAATGCGGGTAGAGTCCCATCAAACTCCCATTGCATTCCTCCAGACTCAGAAAAAGTATAAGTCAACTTTTTGGAGAACCATAGAAAATGGGTGAAAATGTAAAATGTATCACAAAATAGTGCCTCATAATGCGGGTAGAGTCCCCTGCCAACTCCCCTTGCATTCCTCCAGATTAAGAAAAAGTCGAAGTCAACTTTTTGGAGAACCATAGAAATGGGTGAAAATGAAAAAATGTATCACAAAATAGTGCCTCATAATGCGGGTAGAGTCCCATCAAACTCCCATTGCATTCCTCCAGACTCAGAAAAAGTCTAAGTCAACTTTTTGGAGAACCATAGAAAATGGGTGAAAATGAAGAAATGTATCCCAAAATAGTGCCTCATCATGCGGGTAGAGTCCCATCAAACTCCCATTGCATTCCTCCAGACTCAGAAAAAGTCTAAGTCAACTTTTTGGAGAACCATAGAAAATGGGTGAAAATGAAAAAATGTATCTCAAAATAGTGCCTCATAATGCGGGTAGAGTCCCTTGCCAACTCCCCTTGCATTCCTCCAGACTCAGAAAAAGTCTAAGTCAACTTTTTGGAGAACCATAAAAAAGGGCTAAAAGTGTTAAAATGTATCCCAAAATAGTGCCTCATAATGCGGGTAGAGTCCCCTGCCAACTCCCCTTGCATTCCTCCAGACTCAGAAAAAGTCTAAGTCAACTTTTTGGAGAACCATAAAAAAGGGCTAAAAGTGTTAAAATGTATCCCAAAATAGTGCCTCATAATGCGGGTAGAGTCCCTTGCCAACTCCCCTTGCATTCCTCCAGACTCAGAAAAAGTCTAAGTCAACTTTTTGGAGAACCATAAAAAAGGGCTAAAAGTGTTAAAATGTATCCCAAAATAGTGCCTCATAATGCAGGTAGAGTCCCCTGCCAACTCCCCTTGCATTCCTCCAGACTCAGAAAAAGTCTAAGTCAACTTTTTGGAGAACCATAGAAATGGGTGAAAATGAAAAAATGTCTCAGAAAATAGTGCCTCATAATGCGGGTAGAGTCCCCTGCCAACTCCCCTTGCATTCCTCCAGATTAAGAAA
Organism: Notothenia rossii; assembly: GCF_949606895.1. Lineage (NCBI taxonomy): Eukaryota > Metazoa > Chordata > Actinopteri > Perciformes > Nototheniidae > Notothenia > Notothenia rossii. The sequence continues at coordinate 348,816 of NW_027639744.1, forward strand.
AGGTCTAAGTCAACTTTTTGGAGAACCATAGAAATGGGTGAAAATGAAAAAATGTATCAGAAAATAGTGCCTCATAATGCGGGTAGAGTCCCCTGCCAACTCCCCTTGCATTCCTCCAGACTCAGAAAAAGTCTAAGTCAACTTTTCGGAGAACCATAGAAATGGGTGAAAATGAAAAAATGTATCCCAAAATAGTCCCTCATAATGCGGGTAGAGTCCCCTGCCAACTCCCCTTGCATTCCTCCAGATTAAGAAAAAGTCTAAGTCAACTTTTTGGAGAACCATAGAAAATGGGTGAAAATGAATAAATGTATCCCAAAATAGTGCCTCATAATGCGGGTAGAGTCCCATCAAACTCCCATTGCATTCCTCCAGACTCAGAAAAAGTCTAAGTCAACTTTTTGGAGAACCATAGAAAATGGGTGAAAATGAAAAATGTATCCTAAAATAGTGCCTCATAATGCGGGTAGAGTCCCATCAAACTCCCATTGCATTCCTCCAGACTCAGAAAAAGTCTAAGTCAACTTTTTGGAGAACCATAGAAAATGGGTGAAAATGAAAAAATGTATCAGAAAATAGTGCCTCATAATGCGGGTAGAGTCCCCTGCCAACTCCCCTTGCATTCCTCCAGACTCAGAAAAAGTCTAAGTTAACTTTTTGAAGAACCATAAAAAAGGGCTAAAAGTGTTAAAATGTATCCCAAAATAGTGCCTCATAAGGCAGGTAGAGTCCCATCAAACTCCCCTTGCATTCCTCCAGACTCAGAAAAAGTCTAAGTCAACTTTTTGGAGAACCATAAAAAGGGCTAAAAGTGTTAAAATGTATCCCAAAATAGTGCCTCATAATGCGGGTAGAGTCCCCTGCCAACTCCCCTTGCATTCCTCCAGACCCAGAAAATGTCTAAGTCAACTTTTTGGAGAACCATAGAAATGGGTGAAAATGAAAAAATGTATCCCAAAATAGTGCCTCATAAGGCAGGTAGAGTTCCATCAAACTCCCATTGCATTCCTCCAGACTCAGAAAAAGTCTAAGTCAACTTTTTGGAGAACCATAAAAAAGGGCTAAAAGTGTTAAAATGTATCCCAAAATAGTGCCTCATAATGCGGGTAGAGTCCCCTGCCAACTCCCCTTGCATTCTTCCAGATTAAGAAAAAGTCTAAGTCAACTTTTTGGAGAACCATAAAAAAGGGCTAAAAGTGTTAAAATGTATCCCAAAATAGTGCCTCATAAGGCAGGTAGAGTCCCATCAAACTCCCCTTGCATTCCTCCAGACTCAGAAAAAGTCTAAGTCAAGTTTTCGGAGAACCATAGAAATGGGTGAAAATGAAAAAATGTATCCCAAAATAGTCCCTCATAATGCGGGTAGAGTCCCCTGCCAACTCCCCTTGCATTCCTCCAGATTAAGAAAAAGTCTAAGTCAACTTTTTGGAGAACCATACAAATGGGTGAAAATGAAAAAATGTATCACAAAATAGTGCCTCATAATGCGGGTAGAGTTCCCTGCCAACTCCCCTTGCATTCCTATAGACTCAGAAAAAGTCTAAGTCAACTTTTTGGAGAACCATAAAAAAGGGCTAAAAGTGTTAAAATGTATCCCAAAATAATGCCTCATAATGCGGGTAGAGTCCCCTGCCAACTCCCCTTGCATTCCTCCAGACTCAGAAAAAGTCTAAGTCAACTTTTTGGAGAACCTTAGAAAATGGGTGAAAATGAACAAATGTATCCCAAAATAGTGCCTCATAAGGCAGGTAGAGTCCCATCAAACTCCCCTTGCATTCCTCCAAACTCAAAAAAAGTCTAATTCAACTTTTTGGAGAACCATAGAAATGAGTGAAAATGAAAAAATGTATCCCAAAATAGTGCCTCATAAGGCAGGTAGAGTCCCATCAAACTCCCATTGCATTCCTCCAGACTCAGAAAAAGTCTAAGTCAACTTTTTGGAGAACCATAGAAAATGGGTGAAAATGAAGAAATGTATCCCAAAATAGTGCCTCATCATGCGGGTAGAGTCCCCTGCCAACTCCCCTTGCATTCCTCCAGATTCAGAAAAAGTCTAAGTCAACTTTTTGGAGAACCATAGAAAATGGGTGAAAATGAATAAATTTATCCCAAAATAGTGCCTCATAATGCGGGTAGAGTCCCATCAAACTCCCATTGCATTCCTCCAGACTCAGAAAAAGTCTAAGTCAACTTTTTGGAGAACCATAGAAATTGGTGAAAATGAAAAATGTATCCCAAAATAGTGCCTCATAATGCGGGTAGAGTCCCATCAAACTCCCATTGCATTCCTCCAGACTCAGAAAAAGTCTAAGTCAACTTTTTGGAGAACCATAGAAAATGGATGAAAATGAATAAATGTATCCCAAAATAGTGCCTCATAATGCGGTTAGAGTCCCCTGCCAACTCCCCTTGCATTCCTCCAGACTCAGATAAAGTCTAATTCAAGTTTTTGGAGAACCATAGAAATGGGTGAAAATGAAAAAATGTATCAGAAAATAGTGCCTCATAATGCGGGTAGAGTCCCCTGCCAACTCCCCTTGCATTCCTCCAGACTCAGAAAAAGTCTAAGTTAACTTTTTGAAGAACCATAAAAAAGGGCTAAAAGTGTTAAAATGTATCCCAAAATAGTGCCTCATAATGCGGTTAGAGTCCCCTGCCAACTCCCCTTGCATTCCTCCAGACTCCGAAAAAGTCTAAGTCAAGTTTTCGGAGAACTATAGAAATGGGTGAAAATGAAAAAATGTATCCCAAAATAGTCCCTCATAATGCGGATAGAGTCCCCTGCCAACTCCCCTTGCATTCCTCCAGATTAAGAAAAAGTCTAAGTCAACTTTTTGGAGAACCATAGAAATGGGTGAAAATGAAAAAATGTATCACAAAATAGTGCCTCATAATGCGGGTAGAGTCCCCTGCCAACTCCCCTTGCATTCTTCCAGATTAAGAAAAAGTCTAAGTCAACTTTTTGGAGAACCATAGAAAATGGGTGAAAATGAAAAAATGTATCTCAAAATAGTGCCTCATAATGCGGGTAGAGTCCCCTGCCAACTCCCCTTGCATTCCTCCAGACTCAGAAAAAGTCTAAGTCAACTTTTTGGAGAACCATAGAAATGGGTGAAAATGAAAAAATGTCTCAGAAAATAGTGCCTCATAATGCGGGTAGAGTCCCCTGCCAACTCCCCTTGCATTCTTCCAGATTAAGAAAAAGTCTAAGTCAACTTTTTGGAGAACCATAGAAAATGGGTGAAAATGAAAAAATGTATCTCAAAATAGTGCCTCATAATGCGGGTAGAGTCCCTTGCCAACTCCCCTTGCATTCCTCCAGACTCAGAAAAAGTCTAAGTCAACTTTTTGGAGAACCATAAAAAAGGGCTAAAAGTGTTAAAATGTATCCCAAAATAGTGCCTCATAATGCGGGTAGAGTCCCCTGCCAACTCCCCTTGCATTCCTCCAGACTCAGAAAAAGTCTAAGTCAACTTTTTGGAGAACCATAGAAATGGGTGAAAATGAAAAGATGTCTCAGAAAATAGTGCCTCATAATGCGGGTAGAGTCCCCTGCCAACTCCCCTTGCATTCCTCCAGATTAAGAAAAAGTCTAAGTCAACTTTTTGGAGAACCATAGAAATGGGTGAAAATGAAAAAATGTATCAGAAAATAGTGCCTCATAATGCGGGTAGAGTCCCCTGCCAACTCCCCTTGCATTCCTCCAGACTCAGAAAAAGTCTAAGTCAACTTTTCGGAGAACCATAGAAATGGGTGAAAATGAAAAAATGTATCCCAAAATAGTCCCTCATAATGCGGGTAGAGTCCCCTGCCAACTCCCCTTGCATTCCTCCAGATTAAGAAAAAGTCTAAGTCAACTTTTTGGAGAACCATAGAAAATGGGTGAAAATGAATACATGTATCCCAAAATAGTGCCTCATAATGCGGGTAGAGTCCCATCAAACTCCCATTGCATTCCTCCAGACTCAGAAAAAGTCTAAGTCAACTTTTTGGAGAACCATAGAAAATGGGTGAAAATGAAAAATGTATCCTAAAATAGTGCCTCATAATGCGGGTAGAGTCCCCTGCCAACTCCCCTTGCATTCCTCCAGACTCAGAAAAAGTCTAAGTTAACTTTTTGAAGAACCATAAAAAAGGGCTAAAAGTGTTAAAATGTATCCCAAAATAGTGCCTCATAAGGCGGGTAGAGTCCCCTGCCAACTCCCCTTGCATTCCTCCAGACTCAGAAAAAGTCTAAGTCAACTTTTTGGAGAACCATAAAAAGGGCTAAAAGTGTTAAAATGTATCCCAAAATAGTGCCTCATAATGCGGGTAGAGTCCCCTGCCAACTCCCCTTGCATTCCTCCAGACCCAGAAAATGTCTAAGTCAACTTTTTGGAGAACCATAGAAAATGGGTGAAAATGAAGAAATGTATCCCAAAATAGTGCCTCATAATGCGGTTAGAGTCCCCTGCCAACTCCCCTTGCATTCCTCCAGACTCAGAAAAAGTCTAAGTCAAGTTTTCGGAGAAGCATAGAAATGGGTGAAAATGAAAAAATGTATCACAAAATAGTGCCTCATAATGCGGGTAGAGTCCCATCAAACTCCCATTGCATTCCTCCAGACTCAGAAAAAGTCTAAGTCAACTTTTGGGAGAACCATAGAAAATGGGTGAAAATGAAAAATGTATCCCAAAATAGTGCCTCATAATGCGGGTAGAGTCCCCTGCCAACTCCCCTTGCATTCCTCCAGACCCAGAAAATGTCTAAGTCAACTTTTTGGAGAACCATAGAAAATGGGTGAAAATGAAGAAATGTATCCCAAAATAGTGCCTCATAATGCGGTTAGAGTCCCCTGCCAACTCCCCTTGCATTCCTCCAGACTCAGAAAAAGTCTAAGTCAAGTTTTCGGAGAACCATAGAAATGGGCTAAAAGTGTTAAAATGTATCCCAAAATAGTGCCTCATAAGGCAGGTAGAGTCCCATCAAACTCCCCTTGCATTCCTTCAGACTCAGAAAAAGTCTAAGTCAACTTTTTGGAGAACCATAGAAAATGGGTGAAAATGAAAAATGTATCCCAAAATAGTGCCTCATAATGCGGGTAGAGTCCCCTGCCAACTCCCCTTGCATTCCTCCAGATTAAGAAAAAGTCTAAGTCAACTTTTTGGAGAACCATAGAAATGGGTGAAAATGAAAAAATGTATCAGAAAATAGTGCCTCATAACGCGGGTAGAGTCCCCTGCCAACTCCCCTTGCATTCCTCCAGACTCAGAAAAAGTCTAAGTTAACTTTTTGAAGAACCATAAAAAAGGGCTAAAAGTGTTAAAATGTATCCCAAAATAGTGCCTCATAAGGCAGGTAGAGTCCCATCAAACTCCCATTGCATTCCTCCAGACTCAGAAAAAGTCTAAGTCAAGTTTTCGGAGAACCATAGAAATGGGTGAAAATGAAAAAATGTATCCCAAAATAGTCCCTCATAATGCGGGTAGAGTCCCCTGCCAACTCCCCTTGCATTCCTCCAGATTAAGAAAAAGTCTAAGTCAACTTTTTGGAGAACCATACAAATGGGTGAAAATGAAAAAATGTATCACAAAATAGTGCCTCATAATGCGGGTAGAGTCCCCTGCCAACTCCCCTTGCATTCCTATAGACTCAGAAAAAGTCTAAGTCAACTTTTTGGAGAACCATAAAAAAGGGCTAAAAGTGTTAAAATGTATCCCATAATAATGCCTCATAATGCGGGTAGAGTCCCCTGCCAACTCCCCTTGCATTCCTCCAGACTCAGAAAAAGTCTAAGTCAACTTTTTGGAGAACCTTAGAAAATGGGTGAAAATGAACAAATGTATCCCAAAATAGTGCCTCATAAGGCAGGTAGAGTCCCATCAAACTCCCCTTGCATTCCTCCAAACTCAAAAAAAGTCTAATTCAACTTTTTGGAGAACCATAGAAATGAGTGAAAATGAAAAAATGTATCCCAAAATAGTGCCTCATAAGGCAGGTAGAGTCCCATCAAACTCCCATTGCATTCCTCCAGACTCAGAAAAAGTCTAAGTCAACTTTTTGGAGAACCATAGAAAATGGGTGAAAATGAAGAAATGTATCCCAAAATAGTGCCTCATCATGCGGGTAGAGTCCCCTGCCAACTCCCCTTGCATTCCTCCAGATTCAGAAAAAGTCTAAGTCAACTTTTTGGAGAACCATAGAAAATGGGTGAAAATGAATAAATTTATCCCAAAATAGTGCCTCATAATGCGGGTAGAGTCCCATCAAACTCCCATTGCATTCCTCCAGACTCAGAAAAAGTCTAAGTCAACTTTTTGGAGAACCATAGAAAATGGGTGAAAATGAAAAATGTATCCCAAAATAGTGCCTCATAATGCGGGTAGAGTCCCATCAAACTCCGATTGCATTCCTCCAGACTCAGAAAAAGTCTAAGTCAACTTTTTGGAGAACCATAGAAAATTGGTGAAAATTAAAAATGTATCCCAAAATAGTGCCTCATAATGCGGGTAGAGTCCCCTGCCAACTCCCCTTGCATTCCTCCAGATTCAGAAAAAGTCTAAGTCAAATTTTTGGAGAACCATAGAAAATGGATGAAAATGAATAAATGTATCCCAAAATAGTGCCTCATAATGCAGTTAGAGTCCCCTGCCAACTCCCCTTGCATTCCTCCAGACTCCGAAAAAGTCTAAGTCAAGTTTTCGGAGAACTATAGAAATGGGTGAAAATGAAAAAATGTATCCCAAAATAGTCCCTCATAATGCGGATAGAGTCCCCTGCCAACTCCCCTTGCATTCCTCCAGATTAAGAAAAAGTCTAAGTCAACTTTTTGGAGAACCATAGAAATGGGTGAAAATGAAAAAATGTATCACAAAATAGTGCCTCATAATGCGGGTAGAGTCCCCTGCCAACTCCCCTTGCATTCTTCCAGATTAAGAAAAAGTCTAAGTCAACTTTTTGGAGAACCATAGAAAATGGGTGAAAATGAAAAAATGTATCTCAAAATAGTGCCTCATAATGCGGGTAGAGTCCCTTGCCAACTCCCCTTGCATTCCTCCAGACTCAGAAAAAGTCTAAGTCAACTTTTTGGAGAACCATAAAAAAGGGCTAAAAGTGTTAAAATGTATCCCAAAATAGTGCCTCATAATGCAGGTAGAGTCCCCTGCCAACTCCCCTTGCATTCCTCCAGACTCAGAAAAAGTCTAAGTCAACTTTTTGGAGAACCATAGAAATGGGTGAAAATGAAAAAATGTCTCAGAAAATAGTGCCTCATAATGCGGGTAGAGTCCCCTGCCAACTCCCCTTGCATTCCTCCAGATTAAGAAAAGGTCTAAGTCAACTTTTTGGAGAACCATAGAAATGGGTGAAAATGAAAAAATGTATCAGAAAATAGTGCCTCATAATGCGGGTAGAGTCCCCTGCCAACTCCCCTTGCATTCCTCCAGACTCAGAAAAAGTCTAAGTCAACTTTTCGGAGAACCATAGAAATGGGTGAAAATGAAAAAATGTATCCCAAAATAGTCCCTCATAATGCGGGTAGAGTCCCCTGCCAACTCCCCTTGCATTCCTCCAGATTAAGAAAAAGTCTAAGTCAACTTTTTGGAGAACCATAGAAAATGGGTGAAAATGAATAAATGTATCCCAAAATAGTGCCTCATAATGCGGGTAGAGTCCCATCAAACTCCCATTGCATTCCTCCAGACTCAGAAAAAGTCTAAGTCAACTTTTTGGAGAACCATAGAAAATGGGTGAAAATGAAAAATGTATCCTAAAATAGTGCCTCATAATGCGGGTAGAGTCCCATCAAACTCCCATTGCATTCCTCCAGACTCAGAAAAAGTCGAAATCAACTTTTTGGAGAACCATAGAAAATGGGTGAAAATGAAAAAATGTATCAGAAAATAGTGCCTCATAATGCGGGTAGAGTCCCCTGCCAACTCCCCTTGCATTCCTCCAGACTCAGAAAAAGTCTAAGTTAACTTTTTGAAGAACCATAAAAAAGGGCTAAAAGTGTTAAAATGTATCCCAAAATAGTGCCTCATAAGGCAGGTAGAGTCCCATCAAACTCCCCTTGCATTCCTCCAGACTCAGAAAAAGTCTAAGTCAACTTTTTGGAGAACCATAAAAAGGGCTAAAAGTGTTAAAATGTATCCCAAAATAGTGCCTCATAATGCGGGTAGAGTCCCCTGCCAACTCCCCTTGCATTCCTCCAGACCCAGAAAATGTCTAAGTCAACTTTTTGGAGAACCATAGAAATGGGTGAAAATGAAAAAATGTATCCCAAAATAGTGCCTCATAAGGCAGGTAGAGTTCCATCAAACTCCCATTGCATTCCTCCAGACTCAGAAAAAGTCTAAGTCAACTTTTTGGAGAACCATAAAAAAGGGCTAAAAGTGTTAAAATGTATCCCAAAATAGTGCCTCATAATGCGGGTAGAGTCCCCTGCCAACTCCCCTTGCATTCTTCCAGATTAAGAAAAAGTCTAAGTCAACTTTTTGGAGAACCATAGAAATGGGTGAAAATGAAAAAATGTATCAGAAAATAGTGCCTCATAATGCGGGTAGAGTCCCCTGCCAACTCCCCTTGCATTCCTCCAGACTCAGAAAAAGTCTAAGTTAACTTTTTGAAGAACCATAAAAAAGGGCTAAAAGTGTTAAAATGTATCCCAAAATAGTGCCTCATAAGGCAGGTAGAGTCCCATCAAACTCCCCTTGCATTCCTTCAGACTCAGAAAAAGTCTAAGTCAACTTTTTGGAGAACCATAGAAATGGGTGCAAATGAAAAAATGTATCCTAAAATAGTGCCTCATAATGCGGGTAGAGTCCCCTGCCAACTCCCCTTGCATTCCTCCAGACTCAGAAAAAGTCCAAGTCAACTTTTTGGAGAACCATAAAAAGGGCTAAAAGTGTTAAAATGTATCCCAAAATAGTGCATCATAATGCGGGTAGAGTCCCCTGCCAACTCCCCTTGCATTCCTCCAGACCCAGAAAAAGTCTAAGTCAACTTTTTGGAGAACCATAGAAAATGGGTGAAAATGAAGAAATGTATCCCAAAATAGTGCCTCATAATGCGGGTAGAGTCCCATCAAACTCCCATTGCATTCCTCCAGACTCAGAAAAAGTATAAGTCAACTTTTTGGAGAACCATAGAAAATGGGTGAAAATGTAAAATGTATCCCAAAATAGTGCCTCATAATGCGGGTAGAGTCCCCTGCCAACTCCCCTTGCATTCCTCCAGATTAAGAAAAAGTCTAAGTCAACTTTTTGGAGAACCATAGAAATGGGTGAAAATGAAAAAATGTATCACAAAATAGTGCCTCATAATGCGGGTAGAGTCCCATCAAACTCCCATTGCATTCCTCCAGACTCAGAAAAAGTCTAAGTCAAGTTTTTGGAGAACCATAGAAAATGGGTGAAAATGAATAAATGTATCCCAAAATAGTGCCTCATAATGCGGGTAGAGTCCCATCAAACTCCCATTGCATTCCTCCAGACTCAGAAAAAATCTAAGTCAACTTTTTGGAGAACCATAGAAAATGGGTGAAAACGAAAAATGTATCCCAAAATAGTGCCTCATAATGCGGGTAGAGTCCCATCAAACTCCCATTGCATTCCTCCAGACTCAGAAAAAGTCTAAGTCAACTTTTTGGAGAACCATAGAAAATGGGTGAAAATGAAAAAATGTATCAGAAAATAGTGCCTCATAATGCGGGTAGAGTCCCCTGCCAACTCCCCTTGCATTCCTCCAGACTCAGAAAAAGTCTAAGTCAACTTTTTGGAGAACCATACAAATGGGTGAAAATGAAAAAATGTATCACAAAATAGTGCCTCATAATGCGGGTAGAGTCCCCTGCCAACTCCCCTTGCATTCCTATAGACTCAGAAAAAGTCTAAGTCAACTTTTTGGAGAACCATAAAAAAGGGCTAAAAGTGTTAAAATGTATCCCAAAATAGTGCCTCATAAGGCAGGTAGAGTCCCAGCAAACTCCCCTTGCATTCCTCCAGACTCAGAAAAAGTCTAAGTCAAGTTTTCGGAGAACCATAGAAATGGGTGAAAATGAAAAAATGTATCCCAAAATAGTCCCTCATAATGCGGGTAGAGTCCCCTGCCAACTCCCCTTGCATTCCTCCAGATTAAGAAAAAGTCTAAGTCAACTTTTTGGAGAACCATACAAATGGGTGAAAATGAAAAAATGTATCACAAAATAGTGCCTCATAATGCGGGTAGAGTCCCCTGCCAACTCCCCTTGCATTCCTATAGACTCAGAAAAAGTCTAAGTCAACTTTTTGGAGAACCATAAAAAAGGGCTAAAAGTGTTAAAATGTATCCCAAAATAATGCCTCATAATGCGGGTAGAGTCCCCTGCCAACTCCCCTTGCATTCCTCCAGACTCAGAAAAAGTCTAAGTCAACTTTTTGGAGAACCTTAGAAAATGGGTGAAAATGAACAAATGTATCCCAAAATAGTGCCTCATAAGGCAGGTAGAGTCCCATCAAACTCCCCTTGCATTCCTCCAAACTCAAATAAAGTCTAATTCAACTTTTTGGAGAACCATAGAAATGAGTGAAAATGAAAAAATGTATCCCAAAATAGTGCCTCATAAGGCAGGTAGAGTCCCATCAAACTCCCATTGCATTCCTCCAGACTCAGAAAAAGTCTAAGTCAACTTTTTGGAGAACCATAGAAAATGGGTGAAAATGAAGAAATGTATCCCAAAATAGTGCCTCATCATGCGGGTAGAGTCCCCTGCCAACTCCCCTTGCATTCCTCCAGATTCAGAAAAAGTCTAAGTCAACTTTTTGGAGAACCATAGAAAATGGGTGAAAATGAATAAATTTATCCCAAAATAGTGCCTCATAATGCGGGTAGAGTCCCATCAAACTCCCATTGCATTCCTCCAGACTCAGAAAAAGTCTAAGTCAACTTTTTGGAGAACCATAGAAATGGGTGAAAATGAAAAATGTATCCCAAAATAGTGCCTCATAATGCGGGTAGAGTCCCATCAAACTCCCATTGCATTCCTCCAGACTCAGAAAAAGTCTAAGTCAACTTTTTGGAGAACCATAGAAAATGGGTGAAAATTAAAAATGTATCCCAAAATAGTGCCTCATAATGCGGGTAGAGTCCCCTGCCAACTCCCCTTGCATTCCTCCAGATTCAGAAAAAGTCTAAGTCAAATTTTTGGAGAACCATAGAAAATGGATGA